>NC_081405.1:135735459-136058792 GCF_030272615.1 Cryptomeria japonica | reverse complement strand
AGTATGTTATTTTTGTTGCTTGCCAACAACCATGTCTAGTTGAGTTAGCGGCTGAGTACTTTTTCAAGAATGTGGTTAAGTACTGGGGCATACCATTGAGCATTATTTCGGACAGGGATACCAGGTTCACATCAAATTTTTGGACCGAGTTATTCAAACTCGTGGGCACCAAACTTTTGATGAGTTCTACTTATCATCCATAGACAGATGGACAGACTGAGAGGATCAATGCGGTGTTGGAAGTCTACCTGAGGTATTTTGTGGATTCCGACCAAGGCAATTGGCCGAAGTTGCTTGACACAGCTCAATTTAGTTATAATTTGCATAAGAGTGAGTCTTCCAAGTACTCACCATTCGAGTTGGCGATGGGACAACAACCACTCACTCCGTATACAGTGATGCGTGGATATCAAGGAGGTGATACCAATGCGACAGACATGGTGCAGACCTGGAATGAGCGAGTTGACCTGGCTCGTTATCATCTCACCAAGGCATCAGACCGAATGAAAAAGAATGTTGATGGAAAATGCAAGCAAGTGGAATTTCAAGTGGGCGACAGAGTTTTGTTGCACATGGATCCTTACCAGTTCAAAGTGCCAAGGTGTTGGGCACTTCACTTGTTCGCAGGTGGGACAGGTCATTCTGCATTGTGAAGAAGATGGGTCTGGTAGCCTACAAAGTGGATCTGCCAGAGCATCTGGGAAAGAACCCCATTTTTCATGTGTCATAGCTGAGAGCGCACAATGTAGATGAAGAAGATTTGGTTCGCAACATTCCTGAGAGGGGGTCGGCTAATATTGTCGACCATCCAGGAAAGCGAGTGGGTCAAGTCTTGGTTATGCGAATCAGGGGCTATGGTAGGAAGGTGCACAGAGAATTCCTTATCATTTTTTAGGGTGAGCCACATGAATCTGCTTCTTGGCAAGCTGGCGAGACTCTTTGGCGCGATGAGGAAAAGATCATGGGGTTCCTCAAGAGGAACTCAACTCTGTAGACTTGACCGCAATAGAACACTCCCTCCGTAACTTTTGGTCTGAAGTTGCAACAACGAGGGCATTGCACTAGTTTAAGTGGGGGAGGATGTAACGGACCTAGACTTTGCATTCATTTTTGGGATGAAGTCATTTTTGTGTTCATTATCATACTTGAACACTTAGCTGAATTCAGATAGCACTTATCAGTCTAAGGGGATCTGCATGGATCACTTTTGCATTTGGGGTCGACTTCGTGGAACAAGTACCTAGGTGGCCGTAGATGGGTGCGGATCTATTTGGCACACATTATTAGGGATTGCAAGTCCCTAGGAAGATTGCATGCTTCAGTAGGACCTATATTGGGCCAACTTGCTTAGCGTGTTGAGCCAACCATTGGAAGCACGCGGATCATCCTTCTGCTTGATTTTTCTGTGTTGTACGATCAAGTCGTTACAAGATCGATGGCGAGGAAAATGTTCATCCATCTGATGCATTTAGAGGCGGGCTTGGCTATATAAGGCGGGATGCCTTAGCCATTTAAAGCATGAAGAGGAGCGCCATCTGAGAGTTTAGAGTGAGGTGCAGTCAGGCGAAAGTGCGAGCAAGGTGAGCCGAGGATCTCTGATTATGGAGCTACGAGCTGCGCTAGAAGCTCTGAGTGGTTTCTTTGTAATAAGTTTGGCTAAGCACTTTGTTAGCTCAGACAACGCAGCAACTAGTGTTTCTTAACACAACACGCTTGGCTTTTGATTTTGTAATGCTAGGTTTACATAATAGAAAAGCATTCGTGTTCGCCCACCATCTTTTGTGTTCTTGTGCATACTGAGTTAGTGCATTGCATCTGACTTCTTATTTCCACATTCATTTGGATTCCACTTTGGCAACAAATCGCGGCATTGATTTTAAGAGCTACCACAAATTCTCTCGTGGAAATTGGTCTTCTTCCCTAGAAATTTGCTTCTCCTCCTTGAGTTATTTAAATGGCCTTCCGTAAAATCAACAATAGGATATTTTAAATGATTTGTTACTTCCAAAACCAAAAGGACAACATATTCTCACTTTAGAAATTGAATTTAATGTCATTAGATGTCTTGCCATCTCCACCTCTAAACCTAGCAATTGATAATATCTATCAACAAGGCCTTCTCCTCCACTCACCCGGACCTCCACAATAGAAAGAGACCCAAAAATTACTCTTGGCACCAATTTGAATAGCTATCATTTAGGATGGAAATTATGAGTAGTAACAAATGATATCTCCTATAATATTACACCCAAAAAGGAATATTATAGGTTTGAAGTAGAATATGCCAAATTCAAATTTGAATCACCTATTTAAACTTTCCCTCAAACTATGGCCACAATATTTACCAAATATTGGCCTTTCATTAGAAATATATTCATCCTACAACTTTATTCAACAAAAACTTTAGAAAAATTATATTAAAATATTATTGGTGATGTAGGATTGCCCTTACACCATCCAAATTTCCACTATCAATTTATTTTTCTTTTGCCAACACATTCTTGTGTGTTCTAGAAAAATTGTCAAATGTAAATATATGAGCATACTATTTAGATGAGGTGGAAGAGCCTCTTTAATTTATAGTGGTCAATTAAAATTGGGGTTGATAGCTAGAGGTTGGCACACCATGATGAATACGTGTAAAAAAAATATTGTTGATGATGATTGCAAATCTCTACAATGAAATAAGAAATTATTAATTTTATTAATAATTTAAAGTGAACTTATTAATGCTTCTATGTGCTGGAATCTGTGGTGATCAGAATATCAACATTGAGATCAAAAGACCAACATACCAATGAAACTTTTGAGTACAAGGATTAACTAACTTAAACTAGTTTAACTTCTCAAGATATGTATCATTGTTCTCTATCTCATAGGATCCATAAAGCCAATGTTTTTATCTCATATCATTGAGAAAATTACTTTAGGAATGACAACTCCAAGAACGAGTGATATTGTGATCTATATGCATGCATGCATTCTAAGATCTAAATGATATGTTCAAACTATGATATTTAAGCTAGGATGAAGATAATGATATGATAAAGATATTAACAAACTATCCTAACATGATATAATAACATGGATATGTTATGGTATGAAATGCTTCTAAATGCTACATTGATATTATAACAAAGAGAGGCTAAAATGCTTGATATAATTAGATTATAATGTAGATGCATAAAACTTGGATATGCAGAATGAATAATGTGGGCTCTATTTATAGAGGAAATAGGGAAATGGATGGTTAAGATTGAATAATATTAACAATGACTAGGATTGAAAGTCACTCAATCCATGTTTACAATTTTCACCAATGAAATGGTGACAATTGTCAACAAGCGATGACTTGAGAGGAGATACAAGAGGTACTACATGCCTGAGAAGACATGAAGGTCACCTTAGGATATTGGGTGAGGGTTAGGTTAGGTTCATCCATTGGATAATGCTTTTACCCAAGGGATAAACTCTTGTGCAAGGGTTAGATGGGATAATTAGGGTCAAAGCCATGAGTGATTTGATGAGAGCCCTGAGTTAGATGAGAGTTAAGTTAGAGAGAAAGTCTCTAACCATGACGGAAGGTTGGACTAACCATTAATGGTTAATAGGAATTTGGGGACAAATTTGTAAGAGTCCTTACAAATTTGGGGAACTCAACAAGTTAACTTGTTGAAGAAATAGAGTCTTTATTGCATTTAGAAGACTTTCTTCCAAACTTGAGAAGTGATCTCCTCAAATTTAGGGAAATGATATGATTGGATGAAATAAGGCTAATTGACTAAGATTAGAGAGGTTCTAGAAGAATTCTTAGGAGGCAAGTGGGAAATGTAGGAAGGGGGCAAGTGGGAGAAACAAGATTTTAATTGAAATAAAAATGTTTTATTTCAACCAAAATAGATGCAACTTGCATCAATGCAAGTGAGAGGATTTTATAAATAAATTTGATTTATTTATATGCAAGGATCAATTGAATTAAATGTAAATTTAATTAAAATAGAGAAAGGGGATTTAATTAAATAAAGTGATTTATTTAATTAAATACTAGAAATAGGTTAGATGAATTTAATTAAATAAATTAAATAATTTATTTAATCAAATAGATGAAAAATGGATGAATTAATTAAATACAATTTAATTAATAGGGGGATGTGGTTTAAATAAATATTAAATATTTATTTAATAAGGTGGTCATATTTATACGTCTACAACTTCAAATCATAAAATTATTTTCCTTAAATTTGTAATAGAACCCATTCTTTAACATTTGGGCCTTAATCCTTATTTTAAATTATATTTTTTGTAACTTTTTTGCACTTATAAATAGGATTTCTCCTTTATGTCACCTATTGCATGAACCATAAGATATGTTAAAATAGACTCTTCAAGCGTTTGAGATATTTATAAGATACTTGATAGCATGCTTGAACAAAAAAGAAAGGCATTCATAGTAGTGATCCTACTTTGAGATTTGATGAGAATGTTAGGCCCATTGCGATACAATGATGGAACATTTTGAACACCACACTTCATATGACAACCTATGATCTAACTCTCAAATAATATGTAGGAAGGATTGGGAAAGTGAATCCATCTCATGGGGAAGAAGTGAAAGAAAGTCTAATGAATTCCCTATGAAAAAAGTATACTAATGAGGAGTCAACTCTATTAACACATCGGCTAGCCTTCCTCATTCTTCGTAATCCAACCTTAAACAAACTAAAGTAATGATGGATAAAGTCGTGCATTAGCTTAAGTTGACACTATTAAATGGTGAATTTCAAATGGGTAGGATGCACTTGAGCTAAGGGTGCTTTCCTTTAGCCTCCTTTCGTAGGTTGCCAATTATTTTTTTGCAAAGAAGAATTGGTCCACATGTAAATTCATTCAATCAATCAAGAGGAACAACCTTTACCTCTTAATGATCAAAGCAGTTGGTGATCACTCACAATGTCTCACAACTACAAAATAAAGAGATTTAAGTAATTCTAGACTCTGGTGACACATTCAGATGTTAATTCTTCAAATAGCATATAGGTTGTTGAGAAAGCACAAAAAAATATCGGTTGCCATTCTAATGGAAGAAGAAACTTCTCATAGTAGGAGTGACTCAAAATTAAACTCAAATTTTAATTCAAACCAAGTAGATGTTGGTTATGGATAACTGCATATTCTCTATATTTTATCATTTGTAGTTAAAATTTGTAGCCTTTTTTGTATTAAGTATCATAGAATCACAAAGCTCATTTTTTGCTCATTCGAGCATCCACGTTGCAAACTTATTACAAATACCAGCTCCTTTCGAGCAAACTTATTACAAATACTAGCTCCTTTCGAGCACCAAACTAGAAACAACAATTGGAAGACCAAGGGTCACAACTTAGAAATCCACTTTTAAACAACAACGGAAGACCAGGAGTCACAACTTAGAATTCTACACAAAGGTGTCTCTCATGGGAGTTGAACTTGGGTCTCCACATTGAGAACTCAATGCTTTAACCAACTAAGCTCAACCCCTTGGACAAAATTTGTAGCCTATATGCATTTGTTATAGTTTTTATATAATATATGCATATTAATAACAATAATAATAACATTTTTTAATTTATTTGTCAAATCTCCTATAAAATACCAATTCAATTCTAATGTTTTTTAATTAAATTATATAATATCTATGATGAATGGCTTAATAATGTTATAATATAAATATTTAAATTTTTCTTGTATTTCAAAATATTCTATATTTTAAAAGTATTAATCTATTGTCATCCCCTTACAAATTACTTCAAAAAATTCTCCTAGAAACACATCTATACTTCTCCTATTATCCCTAATGCAAGCCTAGATAATTCAAGCTAGTACTTAGTTATTACTATTTATGTTCTTAAGTTTAATTCTCCCATGCATAAAAACAATATTTATTTCAGGCTATACCCAAGAATAACTTCAATCCAAATGTCGTATGATTTTGTTAACAATGATTCCCTCTTGACGATAAGTCTTTAGAAGGAAGAGAATATTTAAAAATTATTATATTTTAGTAGAAGTTCAAACTTCATAGAAATCTCAAGTTAATAATCATTCCCTCTTCATGATAGGTCTTTAGAAGGAAGATAATTTTTTGAAAGATTATTTTATTTTAGTAGAAATTTGTTTAAGTTCAAATTTCATAGAAATCTCATGGCAATGGGAGGGAAATATCCTAGATTATTGTAATAATTTATTTTATTCTAGATCAACTAAAGCATTGCATGTATTAATAATGAATTATCTAAATATTTGACATTGTCATTCTTGAAAATTAAAATTGAAAGGTTAAATAAGTTAGCTGAAACCCCAAATTCTATGTGATAGTTCAAAAGTAATTATCAAGTGAAGCATATAATTAAAATAACCAAGCTAATCAATATTTAAGAAATCCTTTGATCTTTGGGAATAAATAGTATTCATAACAAACCACTTAGAAAGTATGAGATGCTCTATTGAGAAGCCCAAAAGTTAAGAGACTATTTCTTTTACTTTTGGCCACATGTCTCCTTCAAACCACTCATTATGATATCCAATAGCTAGCATTTATCTAGATGATTCTAGTGTATGACAAAGCTAAACCAAAACTTATATTCAAATAATAGACATTCTGCTTTCGGAATAGATTGTGTGTATATTCAATTGTTCAATTTTTTTTGAGACCGATAAAGTCATTCCATAAAATTAAGGGTAAAACATATAGCATAAATTATGATTTATCAATTTATATTTAATTAATGACTCGTTTTGTTTAAATTTTGGTAGCTGATTTTTCAATGTTATAGGTGGTCACTAAAAATAATCTGTCAATTATTTTTAAAAAGAATAAGTTGTACAAAAAATAAAATAACAAATACACAATTGCATGTGAATGACATTTATAATTATTTTTGTACAAATAAAAAGTAGTTTTAAAAAATAAATAAAAATAGAAACAAATAAAAACAATCAAATTATATAAATATGATTTAAAACTACCAATGAAAAATATATAATCAAATGACTAATTAATGAAGAGTATATAATAAAATGAATGAAACAACCTTCTGAAATTATATTAAAAGACCCCATAGTTTATATCTAAGCTGAAAATTTAAAGAGCTGATTAATAAATGGTAGATAATAGTTTTCTTCCACATTAAAAAAAAACAAAAAAGTGATGTAAAAGAACAGTAATAAGCTTTAAATCTTGCGAGTTATCCCTAAATTTAATCATGGGTAATGCCAAATGCCAGCATAGATCACATGCAACTAATTTCGACGTCTAAACTTTAGACCTGCCAATAGCATTTTATTGAAAATTTCTAAAGCATTTTAAAAAAAATCCAATTTCTTCATATCATGTTAACATGGTGTTCCATAAGAAAATATTTCTTTGAGGCATTCCGTGAAACAGTTCACGTGCCTTGTTTAAGCTTACACATTTTGCATATGTCTACCATGTCAATTGTAGTGATAAAATTACTACATTGTTTATCCATGGATGCCCATACCGTATTCCAAAGCTCCCATTTTTGCACCTAATAAATAATAAACCCTTTTAAACCAATTTGATAATGACGCTATGTTTTTTTTCAATAGGAAATTCGTCGTTTAGGGCGGTTAGATGGGACCCTGAAGCCTGCAATGATGAAATTCTTGCCCTTTCTTGCCCAAAGTGGATTACCATAAAAAATATTCCAGCTTTCCTTTGGTCCTGTGTTGACAAAATTGTGGAACCACTGGGGAAAATTGTAAAAATAGACTCTTCCCCTTCGGTTCTCCCTCATCTCGATGCTAGAATACTCATTGCATTAAAACCAGGCATGGTTTACCCTGCAGAGATTGCTATTTGTCTCCACAATAAGACCGACTATTGTCCGATTGAATACATGGGAGGAATAGATGCCTGTCACTTTTGTAAAGTTAGTGGCCACTTTAAAAGCAAATGTTCGTTACTTTCGAGCAAAAATTCAAGGTCCAAAACTAGGGCCTCCGGTCCCCCCCTGTAGCTAAAGTAGTGCCCTCTGAACCTTCCCTCGCCCCCCCCCCCCCTCATTCCCCTTCCTCGCCATCCCCCCGCCAACTTCCTTTCCCCCCACCTCGCCGCCCCCCCCACACCCCTCCCCCTGCCTCTCCAACCTCCTCGATGGCTAATTCCATCTCAAATTACCGCAATGCTATCAAAGAGGCCCTCGTTGTTGCTCAGCCTCCCCCCTTACCCCCTTTGGAACAGTTGATACCCCGTCCGACCCCTCTAACCCAAGGACCCTTAATGCTCAACAACTAGTGATGGAGAACCTGAGAAAAGCAGCGGAAGCTAGGAAGATTCTTGAACTAAACCTCCTCAAGCAGAAAATGGAAATTGAGGCCTCTCAGTGCCACCTACCTGACCTTGATGACTTTGATAGAGGTGCTCCTGATATGACTGACACCATTAGTAGGGCCTCGGCCCTGGACCCTGAACTTTCCTCTTACAAAGAACATAATGGTCTCAATACTGAGGATCCCCTTTACCGGCAAGGAGTTGGGGATGATCCTACTCTGGAGGAGGTACCGGCAACCCCTCTAGATGAGTTGGGTAAGTTGCAGGATTCTAGGGGAGACCATGCTAGTGGTGTCCCCTACTCGGCTTGCACCCCTATTAGTGCCCTGAAGGCTGAGGTAGCCACCGATCAACCTGTGGAACTCGGCTCAGGCCCCTTCAATCCAATGGAAGCCAACTTCGAACAAGGATTGACAATCCCTCAAGATGAATTTACAGTGGTTAAATACAGAAAATCTAGGAGAAAGAGATCTCTTAAGAAAAACAAGGATAGTGCTAACAGGAAGGAATCTCTAGGCCCTGAACAAATCTCAGAGGCAAGGAAAAAGAGAGGTAGACCCTCCTCTTCTATTGCATTGATGCTAGCAATATAACAAACAAAGAGGACTGGCCCAAGTGTTTTGAGGGGTTTAAATCCTAATCTGAACCTCCCCAACTAAGTGAATCATGTTGAAGATTATTTCTTGGAACATCAAAGGTGTGGAGGCCCCTGATAGGAAATACATCATAAACAGGTTTCTCAATGCACATAAGAACATGGACTGTCTCCTCTTGCAGGAGCTAAAGGCAGTGGGTTTCACACTGCAAATTGGTCTAAAATGTATCTGGAGGGAGGCCACCTCTTTTTACACTAACCATACCAAAGGAAAAGGTGGATCAGCCATTCTCCTTAGCCCTAAATGGGCCATCAATCTAGTTAATTGGGGTCAATCCCCCTGTGCTAGAGGTATATGGGTCTCCATTCAAATGGGGAACCAGAAATTTGGAATTTGCTCTATATATGCTCCGAATGACTACAGGGAAAGAGGTGAACTTTGGAATTGGCTAGCAACTCTAGAGGATATCCCTTGGATTATTGGGGGAGACTTCAATATGATGGAATCTCCTAGTGATAAAAAAGGAGGCAATAAATTTGAGTGGAAAGGAATAGAAAGGCTTCAATGGGATAGAATGATCAATAAACTACACTTGTTTGACCCTATTGCGGGGAAGAAAGACAATTTGAACACTATATGGTTCACCTGGTGCAACTATCAACAAGTGAATAAAAGGATATATTGCAGGTTGGACAGATTCTACCTCAACAAAGCCCACTTTGTGATAAACAAAGGCCCCTGTGGTGACCACTATGTTGTTTCCCCATACACCCTATCTGATCACCACCCGATAATTATGGGAATTGACATGTCCCCAGTGGCCCCCCCTCCTCCTCAAGGGCCTCTTCATTTATCCTAAACACTAGGCTTCTGGAAGATGAAGACCTTTGCTCTGCCCTAGCCTTTATCAGACTATTTAACAAAAAGGATAGGGTCCAGCCATCCTATCTTGATGCCTGGAATGCAAACATTAAAACATGGACCATACTTTATCAAATAGTGGGGAAAAAAAGGCCAAGGATGCCAGGAGGGTTGAAAGACTTCTCCAAGAGGATCTATGTAATGCAAAAATGAATCTTCAAAACTCTCCGAATGATGACAACCTCACCTGCACTCTAATGACAAGCAAAGACCAACTCAGGAAGTTTTAGAACCAGAAAATTAAAGGGTTGAAAACCAAGGCCAAACTAAATTGGCTGGACTCGGGGGACAAGGGCTCCAAATTCTTTTTTCACATGCTTAAAGTTAAAGAGGCTAAAGTCAACATCAACACTATATGGGACAATAATACTCACATCACAGACTCCCAGGAGATCCTGCAATGCTTCTCCCTCTATTATTAGAAGCTTTTCGCGTTAGAGGAAGTAAGTGAAGAACACAAACAAGCTAGAGTCCTTGTTAAGCAATTAACCCCAACCAAAATTAATGAGGAAGACTATGAGGTTTTGGGAAGCTCTATTTCAAAAGAAGAAATAGTCAAGGCTATCTCCTCTATGGGCAACGACCGGTCCCCTGGTCCAGATGGATTCCCAGTGGAGTTCTATAAGAAAAATATGAAATTGATTGTGGATGACCTCCATGCCCTATATTTGGAGGCTATTTCCAAAGGAACTCTTGGTAAAGAGATCAATCAAGGGCTTATCAAACTCATCCCTAAAGAGGGAGACAAGACTTTGGTCAAGAATTGGAGGCCTATCACGCTACTAAATGTATCTTACAAAATATTAGCTAAAGTAGTAGCAAACAAGTTAATCAAAATACTACCTAAGATTATCAGCCCTACCCAAACAGGTTTTGTGAAAGGCAGGTTTATCCTTGAGAACTTGGTGACCTGCTAGGAATCTCTAGATTGGGCCAAAGCCTCCGGTCAGAATGGGGCTATGTTATTAATAGACTTCGAGAAGGCATACGATGGGATAGAATGGGGATTCATTACACAGATGCTAGACAATCTGGGCTTCCCAGACTCCTTTTGCAGGATTGTTCAGACACTTCTTACTGATGCCAATGCAGTTGTGGAAGTAAACGGACTAAAATCTGATAACATCATTCTATCCAGATCAATTAGGCAGGGGTGCGCTCTTTCCCCGACCCTGTTTGTCCTGGCTGCGGATGCTATGCACTACATACTAAAAGACTGCAGCGTATCTCCTAAGGTTAAAGGAATAAGACTCCCTAACAAAGAAGAAGTCATCAATATACAGTTTGCAGATGACACAGCTATTATCTTCTCCCTAGAAGAGGAGAATCTATCACACCTGCTTCACAATATAGAGATATTCTGCAAAGCATCAGGCAGTATAATTGCCCTCTACAAATCTACCATGTTAGGATGGTCTGATGCCCCTCCTATCTTGCTGTCTAAGTTTGACCTAAAGTGGGGAGGCCCGGATATAATCATTAGATACCTAGGAATCCCTTTCTCTATCTCTCCGAACTTGAAAGAAATGTGGGAATGGTTCAAAAATAAGGTTGATAAGAAACTCACCAAGTGGAAATGGAACTTCCTTTCCTTGGCAAGTCACTATCAGGTTTGCCAAAAACTGCTATCTTCCTATAATATATATTGCTCCCGAGCCTGGTTATTCAGCAATTATCAGTTCAACTACATTCAAAAATAGATCAGGAACTTCCTCTGGTCAGATGGAAAAGGAAAAAAGAAACAACATGCAGTTAAATGGGATTGGTGTATCAAATCTAAGACTCAGGGAGGTATTGGCCTCAAAGACCTCAAACTTCAAGGAATTGCCCTGGCAACCAAATGGATTTGTAAAGAAATTGATGATAACAAACCCTGGAAAGTGCTTATTAGAAACAATATTCAATGCTCCACCCCAAAATTAGGTAAAAAATGGAAGAACCTACCCATCATTGATCCGATTGTTGGGAGTTTCGAGGTCTCCCCTGCAGGGTCAGAAGTCTTCAAATCAATATGGAAAGCCTGGAACCATGTTAGGCAATTTATTAGCAATAAAGACATAGCAGATAAGGAAGGAACCCTTAATCTGGAAAGGTTTATTTGGTGGAATGTTCTACATAATGGAAAACAACTTGCCTATCTTCAAGGATTCTCTTCCCTAAAATGGCACAACCTGGGGCTAGTCTCATTTGAACACATTATGAAGGATGGCACCTTGATCTCTTGGGAATCTCTTAGCTCTAAATTCAACCTCCCCCTCTCCTAGGCCAGAACCTACTCTGTCCTTAAATCTGCACTGGCCCCCATCCTACCTGCTCCTTCCCCTACCTCCCCCCCCTTAACCTCCCTCTATTGGTTAGATGGCTCCCCCCTCTTGCGAATCAAAGCCAAAATGATCTACTTTGCCCTTGCTGATTCTGGAGATATCCTTGACCACCTTAACTGCTCCTGGAACCTTTCCTGGGACTCCTTGCACTGGTGCTCTGCCCTCTCAAGATTCTGGTCTTCCCCGACTGAGCCAAAGAAGAAATTTTTTGCCTAGAGGCTCCTACTGCATAAACTACCTCTTAAAGACCTCAATGGAGACCTCTTGTTGTGGAGATGACTTTAATTGTTGTGGCAATCAAGATTTAAATGAGGTTGTGGAGATGACTTTAGCTACTAAGGTTTTTAATTTTGATAAATGTAATGATGGGTCTAGGGGTTGTTCATGGCTTGTGTAATTTTTCCTAAACCCCTTTTATTGCCTCGTAAAAAGTTTAGATACTTTGTTCAGGATTAGTAGTTCATTAGATTCTAGGCCTACTTTGGAATGTAGTAAAAACTCTTAATAGATTTAATATTAATCTTTAATAATAGTTCCTTTTTTTGTCATTGGTTTTGTTCTAGTTCAAATTTTTGATAGTTGGTGACAGATCTGTAATAGATTGGGGCCCTTCCCCACTTAATTTAATAAAAAATATTTCAATTTTTTTTTCTTAATTATTTTAGTTGATACCTCATCAATACTACAACTAATATTTTGTTATATATGTTATAATGGTAAATTTGAATATGTTTATATTTTGTTATTAATACTTTTTATTATATTTGACTACTTTTGTTATAGAAAAAGCATTGAATAGCTCGTTCGTGTTATAGTTAATTTATTTAATATATTAATATCACTTGGTTCTTGGATTTACATGCAATTCGATTACCCTTTTTGCCCTCATATTATGTCATAATTATATCATGAATAAAAGTGTTTATTATTTATTTAAAATTTATTAATATGATAAGATTTCACTTCAATGAATGAATTTAATTTAAATATTTTCATGAATATTTTTTATAATAAATTTAATGGATATTTATTAAAAGTTAATTTTTATTTTAATAAAAATAGTTCAATAAAATTAAAATTGTTTAGATTATAATAAAATTATATATAAACTCTATAATAAAATTAATTAAAATTATTTAAGAAAATAAATTTGATAATAAGTTAATAAAAATATATTATTTTATTAAGATTTGAACTATAAGTTTATATTATATTTTAATTTCATGTTCATACGTCATGAAATTAAAATATAATATAAACTTGCAATACATAAACATAAAATAATTCTTGGTTGAAAATTTAAAATGATTGTAAAATATTTATAAAAAATTTAATCAATTATATTATGATTGTGATTCTAATTGAATATTACTATAAATTTTATTATTATAAAAAATATTTTAATCAAATAGGATCAGGTGATATTACCACACCTCTTCAACATTCCCATTACATGCCAAGGTGATATTTCCATCTCTTTATCTCTCATTTCTATTTGTATCTCTCCCCCTTTTTATCACTATCTCTCTCTCCCTTTTCTATGCTTTAGACTTCCTCAGCTTGATTGTCTTCTCATTTTATAGGTTTTCTTTTAGTTATGTTTGGATCTCTATAATTGGGTTCATAGTTTATTTGAAGTTATTACTTATCCATTCAAAGATTTGTTGCACAAATAACATCATGGTCAAAATTATGAACGGTTTTACTGTATTTTGATATTGCTAGACGAATTTACAAAAGACTCAAATTTAAAATAATAAGAAATATTTTACTTTATTATTTTTAAATAATTATTTGTTCATCTTAAACTCTTTTAATGCAAATATCTACAATTTCACAATACATTTCAAATTATTTTATTACTAATAATAAATCTAAATTTTTGCGTTTAAGTAAATGCTTTTTCTATTGTTTTCTACTCTAAACTAACAAAATTATTGGTAGGAACTTGACGCTTTGCATCTCTTGTTATTGGATAAAGAATTCTTTAATATGTTGTGACAAAATAATCAAAATTAAATTTAGATATAGATTTTTGATCAATAGTACGAAATATTCTTTTTTTACAATGTGTTGTGTCAATTAATCTAATTTGGTTGAATCAAATAAAATGAAATCAATATTTTATTATAGATTTGCGATTCAATAATAGAAAATACTTCATTCAATTAAATCTAGTATTGTAGATTAAGATGTCTTGTGTCTTGATTAATGTAATTATTTGGTTGGCATCAAATTAAATAAATATTGGTTTATTATTGTGGATATGCAATCAAATAATAGAGTATATCTTGTGCAATGAAATATAGTATTGTAAATAAGGCTATGTTGTGTGGACTAGTACAAATGATAATAGTTGGTCCTCTATCAGCATAAAATCTTCAATTAATATGATTTCATTTAATGTTTATTTGGATATAGTTGTGTGTAAAAGCATGATAGAGCTTGCTTCAATATGAGAAAATGGGTCATTGTCTTGTATTGATATCAATCAAGATTGTAGGGAGGAACAAGATCAACAAACATGCTACACATATAATGTTGATGTAGATCTAATATAATAATGAAGTTTTAAAATGGCCAAATGTAGAATATAGGTTTAAATGTGCTTGTGCCAAATAATCTTGGAATTGATTTCTTTATTATTTCTAAATGTTAATAACAAGCTAGGAATGTATATAAATACATGTCAATAATTTCATATTTCAATATTTCAGCACACATACGAATAAAAAATCAAATACCCGCTTTCTAAAGGGGTTGCCCTAGAGTTGGGAATATTAAAATTTAAATTAGATGGACTTGATCAAGGTCAAGTGAGCTAATCTATAGTTGTAGATGACTATAAAATGTGGATTGGTTAGGGATAAGGCAATGTCTAGTTGTGACAAGTTGATGGATTCAAGGTAGGAGTTAGTTTATGCCTTGATAAGACAAAATTGCATTCTATGTCTCTTACTTGAGAAAATTGCAAAGTGGTATAAATCAAAGATGTAAAAGTGTAATGAATATCATAAATGATGTGTCCTAACACTCAAATCATTTTCACAATTGAACAAATATTATTCTTAGTCTATTAGCTACATGTCACTCATGATCAATACACATCAACTACATGACCCCAAAAACTATTTTGAGTATTTTTCCATATTGATTACAACAATTTGATTAAACAATTCACTCTTTAATAGAAGAAACATTAAAGTGTCTCTATCTTGAATCACTAATTTCTATATCTATCCAAATTTTAGGATCCAATCTTTCATAACAATACATCAATCTATTATAGATATCCAAATCAACATCACACTAAAACTTAAAAAAATGTTATTCAGTCTCCATCATTCATAATATTATATATTTTGATTAATTCAATATTACATAATTATAAATATTTAATTGATAAAAAAAGTTATAAAAAATATCTCACACTAAAAAATACTATTCAATTATTTCATTTTAATAAAAAACTTAAAAAAATCATTATTCTAAATATAACATTACTATATATCTATATTTCCTATTGACAAACCCACTACACTTCCTAACAATACTTCAATTATAATCACTAAGTAGTCACATACAACTCTTTACATTTTGTTGTTCATGTTCATACGTCATTCAAACCCGTAAACAAACTAATCTTGCTCATTTTTTTGTCATCCCCGCCAAGAAAAGTGAGAATGGAATTTTAAATAAGCAGTCTTCGTTTTTGACAATTTTGTGCTTGCAACATCTGTAGATGAAGCATTGAATTCTCTATAATATCATCAGTTCTGTCGTTTGGATTCAGTTTATTTAATTTTATTAGATATAGATGAATAGTTGATCTTGTAATTAATTGAAATAAAAAATTTATTGTGGATTTGTATTTAAATACCAGAGAATATTTTGTATGGTAAAATCTAGTGCTTTAGATCAGGTGCAATTGTGTAGATTGGCTTGATTTTCTATTGACACACTTTTGAATTAATATGCTTTTGTTTATGAATATATTTTGCTTTAAAATATGATAGATTAGATAACTGTTTTCAATTTATATCAATTAAGATCACACGGAAAAATAAGATGATACAAACATTTCACATATGTAGTGCAAATATAGATCTAATGTCGTAGTGAAGTTTTACAATATATTAGATGTAGAATATAGATTTAAATGCTCTCATATCAAATGATCTTACAATTGATTTATTAATTATTTTTGGATGTTTAATTAAACCTATATATATATATATATATATATATATATATATATATATATATATATATATATATATATAGTTTATATTTTATTTTTGCAAACAAATAAGAAAATACCTACTTTCTTAAGTGGTTGTCCTTTAATTGAAAGTTTTAAAATTTAAGTAGATGGATTTCATCAAGTGACCTAGTTCATAGTGAACATGACTATGAAATATGAATTGGTTATGGATGAGGTAATGTTTAAGGGTGATTAGTTGATAGATTATAGGTAAGAGTTGGTATGTGTCTTGGAAAAATAAAATAAAATTTGACATGTACAAGTAAGAAATTGTGTAATTTGATATTAGTCAATGATGTAATAGTGTCATGGATATCATAATTTATGTCTCGGAACTCAATATGACTCATTTTCAAAATTAATAAAGATCATTCTAAGCCTATTAGCTATATGTCCCTCATGATTACTAATTATTAATAACACGAATTATAATCCCTATTTGAGTATTTTCCCACATAAGAGTACATTTGTTGAATTAAACAAAGTAAATTAATTAACTTGATTAATGTTATTAAAAATAATTATTTAAATATTTAAGTATTTAATTGATTTAAGTAAGATGCAAATTAATAAACTATACAAATGAAATGAAAGACTCACAATTATATTAAAACCAAAATTATTCTAGACAACAACAATTTGTTAGACTAAGTTATATAGTAGTCTAATATAAGACTAGGTTGCAAAAGACAATTCACTTCGGAACATTAAAATGTCTCTATCTTGAGTCTCTAATTTCTATATCTATTCAAATTTTAAGATCTAATATTTCATAAATATACATCAATCCATTATAAAAAATCAAAATCAACATCATAATAAAATTTAGATAAACTAATTATTATTGTCAATTTTCTCTTTCATTTAATGTGTCTATATTCCCTTGTAGACTAACCAACGACACTTCCTAACAATAATTGTGAGTTGTAACTTTTTGTCGTTCATATTCGTACGTATTTCAAACTTGAAAACGATAGATTCTCGATCAACGTTTGCCATCGCTACCTAGAAAAGTGCGAATGGCATCTACCCCAGAACAGAGAATCGACATTGAAGCAACCGAACATTAAGCCCATTTAAATAAGTACTCTTTGTTTTTGACATTCTTGTGCGTCCAACATCTGTAGGGGAATCCTTGAGTTATCTATAATATCGTAACTTTTGTCGGTTGGAATCAATTTAACACTTCAAAACTCCCCACTCTTTGTACAATCCGCCATTCAGCAAGACAGAAGCTTTCATAGTCTAACGTCTTCCACCACCTCTATAAAATTCCCCATTATCAAACACAACGAAAGCATCTCACAGTGCGGATCTTTCATCAAAATGAGCATCTTCTACACTGTCTTTGTATTTCTCTTTGCATCTGTGCCTGCTGAGAACGGAAAAGTTTATGTATGGCCAAAGCCAATCTCTGTCGAATGGGGAACCACTCCTCTGTTTTCCATTCCATTGTCTTCCAACTTTGAAATCGCGTTTCCCAGTCACAAAACCCTCTCAAATGCGGTCTCCCGCTGCAAACGAGCCGTTAATTTGTCAAAGCAATGGTACCCAATCGAACCAACTGGGGCAAAACCAGCGCCCATCTCTTTTACACAGTTGGAAAAACTGAATTTGGTGGTCTTCGATCTCAATGCCGACCTGCAGCACGGCGTGGACGAGTCATACAATCTCACCGTTCCGGCCAACGGAACGGTCGCCACTCTATCAGCCCGGACGCCATGGGGAGCCATTTGGGGCTTAGAGACATTCTCGCAGATCGTGCGCCGTTACAACGCGACGTCGATCTACTCTCGTGTCATCGTCGGCCCTGTGATGATCATGGATTACCCGCTTTTCCCACATAGAGGGATTGTTCTGGACACGAGCAGGAACTTTTACCCTGTTACAGACATTCTGCGGAGCATCAGGGCCTTGAGCTACAACAAGATCAATGTTTTCCACTGGCATATAACTGACTCGCATTCTTTTCCGTTAGAGTTGCCTTCGGAGCCGGCCTTGGCGCACAAAGGATCGTACCCTGGAATGACGTATACTAGCCAAGACGTGCGTGAGATAGTTGAATATGGTCGAAACTATGGCGTCCGTGTGATTCCTGAAATAGACACTCCAGGTTTGTTAGTTTTGGCCTGTTTACCCACAGTTTTTTAAAGAATTCTGTTAACAGCTTCTTTCCAGTCGGATTTTCATTTTATTTGCGATTTTCCCCCAGTTTTCTTTAGTGACAAATCAAAACTTGGGCGGAGGAAGGTAATAATATCCAGTTTTTTCTTTTCTCGCATCGATAACTTTTATTTGCTTTCCCCACAACACGCAAGTGAAAAGATTGATGCGATGGATACCTGCTGAAACCTTCACTACTGCTGTTGGACAAAATCAGGGGATTTCACAAAATTTGGGAAAAATGCGTAGATAGCAAAATAAACTTCCTCATATTAATTCAGAAAATTGCATTCATATTTATTTTCAATATTTAGCCCTCAGCGGTCTAAACAAAGTGGAACAAGGTAACTGCAATCAAACAGAACTACAATTAAAATCTTAGAGTGGGAGCATTATTTTTTTAACGAATTAAATGCTATCAATAAATGAACTAATTTCAGATTAGTTAATGGGTAACAAGTATGTTTGATCTTGATAAAATTTCATAGTTAATCACTTCCAAGTACCAAGTAGTATTAGGATGGGTGATATGTGGTGATGTCTTGATCCTTCATTTTATTGAATATCATCTACATGAAACAGATCATTCAGTTTCGTGAGTGATAAATTCATACAAACCACAATTCATAGAATATAGGTCAGTGGGTTTGATTGAAAAAACTACAGAATTGAATCTTGATATTAATATCATAAATCAAAGATTAGCTATAATATATTGATTAATCTGTTAATAATATTCAACTATTTCTCTATCTTATAATTTTAATATATTTTCTGCAGTTTAATTCTAGGGTAAAGGTACCAATAGTCATTATAGCTAACTTCAAGCTCCCTAAGCTTCTAAACAGTATATTAGATTTTGACAATTTTCTTTATTCCTCTTTATATGTGACTTAAGTGCTTATAGCTATTGTTTTGGTTTCTAAGTAGTTATGACAAATATGATGGGATTTGTTATGCATCGAGGGTTAAAAAAATTGCCATTTCAAGCTAACATCCAATACATATTTTCTATTGTACCGTTATTCATTCACTTTGACCAACACAAAATTTAGGTGATCTAATACTTATGTACAAATGTCTCATTAATTGAGTTATATTGATACCAATGAAATTGCATAATTCCTCTAATTATTAACTTTCTTTCAGCAATTAATTATAGTAATGAAAACTATTAATCTATTAAATAATTTCTCAATAGACTTTTCCTTAACAAAATCTAATGAAACATGAAACATGAATGATAATTGAATCAATTCCCCTATAACTGGAGGGCTTTTGGAGGGCTTTTGCAAACTATAGATGATCTATGAATACGCTCACTCCTGTAGGGTCAAAGTAAAATTCTGCATCTCTCCAAGGAAATTCTTACGTTTATCATTTCTCCAAGCATTTCTTTGTAAATTGTGAAGTTAACTTGTGATTTGAATGTTATAATGATTTCAGGTCATACATTGTCGTGGGCCAAGGCGTACCCAGAGATTACGACATGCTCCGATCTGTTCTGGTGGGAGGCCGGCACAAGCTGGGACGACCGAAAGGCCTCTGAGCCTGGATCCGGCCATCTCAATCCCTTACACCCCAACACATACAAAGTCGTCAACAACGTTGTAAACGACGTGGCCTCCATGTTCCCCGATAATTTCTTTCACGCGGGCAACGACGAGATAATACCAGGCTGTTGGATGGCGAATTCTGATATCCAAAAATTTGTTAGTGGGGGAGGAAACCTGAGCGAAGTCCTGGAGAAATTCGTGAAAGAAACCTACCCGTTAATAACAGCCCACAATAAAACTGTAATATACTGGGAGGATGTTCTTCTGGACGAAAAGATTAAGGTGAGGCCCGAGCTTCTGCCCAAAGAGACCACCATTCTTCAATCCTGGAACAACGGTCCCAACAATACAAAGCTTATTACTGCAGCTGGATACAGAACCATCGTTTCTTCTACCGATTTCTTTTACTTGGATTGTGGGCATGGCGGCTGGCTGGGTAATGATAGTCGCTATGATAAGCAGGTCAGCGACGATGGGAGCCCTTTCAACTATGCGGGAGGCAACGGTGGCTCTTATTGTGCGCCCTTCAAGACGTGGCAAAGAATTTATGACTACGATATCACTTATGGGCTGAGTGAGGAGGAAGCCAAGCTTGTTTTAGGTGCAGAGGTGGCCCTCTGGTCTGAACAGGCTGATGGAACTGTTTTAGATGCTCGACTTTGGCCCAGAGCTTCTGCCATGGCGGAAATACTGTGGTCGGGGAATAAAGACTCAAGTGGGCAAAAGAGATACGCAGAAGCCATCGATAGATTGAACCAGTGGAGATATCGTATGGTGGGCAGGGGAATCAACGCAGAGCCTCTGCAACCAATGTGGTGCCTCTTGAATCCTGGAATGTGTAATTTGAATCAATGATCTTGTCAGTGCACTCTTCTCAATTTATGATTATGCGCCCATGAATTTTCATTTCTTTGTGTAATGGTCGACATGGCCTATCTCGAGTAGATGGGCTTGAGCGGCAATGCATCTAATGTGGATCTGCTGAATTAATTTATGGAATATTTGGTTTCCGTAAACTTAAAATTCGTTGTGAATGAAATCCAATTGCTTGTGTATTGATTGTTGTTGATATCTTTTCTGGTTTGCCTTTTTTTTGGTTCACATTTTAAACCCACGTTTATTGATAATCAATTTGAGAAGTGTCAATTTTAGGCTTCTGCTTTTGGTTTAAACAACACATTTTAAGTTTTGATTTATTCACGTGACTGATCTGAAATCACTGTAATAGATGGGTTCTATGACAGAAGCTAGTGTAATTTAAGATGTGCCACTTAAACAAATCAAAGCTTAGAATATGTTGTTTGGGTTTTCCTATTACAAAATGATGATTGGTTGATTTAATTTCTTTTATTGTTCTCTCGCAATATTTATGTACTCTTGGGCCCCTCCCAATAGTGGTTGGCTGAAGTTGAATTTTGATGGCTCGTCAAAAGGAAATATAGGTCAAGCAGGTGGGGGTGGTGTCGTATGTGATCACAAGGGTAATTTTGATATGGCCTATGTGGCCAACTTAGGCACACAAACGTCGAGCTTTGCGGAGGTGGCAACTATTTACTACGGCCTCATTATTATCAATGAAAGAGGGTACAATCGAATCATAATAGAAGGTGATTCAAGAAACACTATCCTCCTTAAAAATGAAGCTACTTTGGACTAGAAGTGTGAGAATTTAAAAATCTAGATGAATATCTATGATATTCCAAATTTAGTTTATGCGGCGATCTTTGAAGACATAAAGTTTACTGATGGGTTATAATTCAAAACTTGCCATTTACATTTTCGTCGCCACCCTTTTGGCTAGTCATTTTCTGCTTTGGTGGCCAATGTCCTTTTCAAGAAGTAGTGTCACTTTCCCCTTTTCTAGCAAGTGTTGTGCGCAAACTGTTGGTTTTTGCGCTACCAACCTATTTTTTCCTATGAATCCATTTATGATAGAGATGGGAGGGGATTTAATACAAATAGAACTTGATTTGTGTGAAAAATTCAAGAACAATACAAAGCTATGTCAAAAAGTAGTAAAAGGGAACTTGAACAGTTATGTTGAAGGCATGCAAGGTTTTGACCTAGAGCTTTCAAAGAATTTTTCCCTAGCTTGGCAAAAGGGGGAGGTGAAGATTGGAAAGGTCACCTTTAGAGTCACTCCAGAGTTGATTGTCGCCATTACTGGGCTTTCGTAAGATGGGATAACCTTCCCTAAGAAGCCAAAGGGGTCTTATAAATAGGAATTCAAGTGATTCTTCAAGGTGGGTGAAGGTGTTTCTAGGTTACAAACTAGGTATAATTAGGAAGAGTTTCTTGGTATATGGAAGGATGCGGCCCTATTGTTGATGAAAATATTCACCTTGGATGGTCATTTCAAAATATTTAACACCCATATTTTCCTGATGTTAAATCACCTGAGGTATGGTATTTAGATGAATTTTGCTTATTGGGTTTGTTCCTTATTGTCCCAATCTGTTGCAAGACTTAAGGCTAGAAGTTCCCTCCCCCTTCATCAAGGTTTGATTCATAGACTATATAATTTTTACCTTGCTTTAACACCTACTAGTGGGTCCCTGTCAAATCCTTATGACCTCCCACTGGACCCAAATTTATTGATTGAGCTTTCCGGGGCCCCTATGTCAAAACCCAACCCTACTATTGGGTCTTCTTCCAAACCTAGACTTGTCCCCACTCGCTTTAACCCCATTAGAGAAGCGAAGCATAAGTCCTCTCCTAATCCACCTCTTAAGGATGTGGAGGTGTTGGAGTCAAATGAAGAGGAAGAGGTTTAGTATTCTGAGTCCTCTTATGATTTGAAATCCAACTGGTCCCCTTGGGCTTCATAGGAGGTTTCCCTCTTTCTCCCTAATCAATAGCATGATTCCAAGGATGGCCCCCTTACCTTGGAGTCTCTGATATGAAAGTTGGAGGATAATTTTGAGTGGCAAGACCTAGTGATCAAATGACTCTTATCACAATTCGACGTAGCTATCAGGAAGATTAATAGACTTGATGGAATGGTAGAGGTTGGGGTGAGAGAAGATAACTAGGCCATGGAAGAGAGGGATCATCTCATCTAGGAAGTGGCAAGAAATATGGCTGAGAAGTTAGAAAATTGGGAGAAATTTGAGGGGATGCTAAAGGAGCTTAGTGAGAAGATAACGCAAAAAGATGAAAACAAGATTGTTTTGGAATTGAAGAAAAACTAGGAGATCCTTAAGAGTAAAATTGAGGAGATGTTTAAGCAAAGCCAGGAGATGGTTTTGAAGAATTTGGCTTCTCTAAAAGCTATATAGGAAGAAATTGACTGCATGAAATACAAATGCAAGAGACATGTTTTATCCCCCTCTGCTTCGATGGTGCTCCCTACATCCATGTTCATAAACAAATCTAATTCTGGTACTCAAAACACTACAAAGGACTCTAATGAAAAATCCTCCTTTTCTAATAAATTTTTAGGTTTATGTAAGGATTGGCAAGAAGGCAATGCCTCTAGCCAATAGCTCATCTCTTTGTGGCTTTGGTAGTTGGCTAGTTCTATTTTGGTTTTTGTTGTTGGTTTTGTCTCTGGTCGTAATTTAGTTTTTGGTGGTTCTCTGTTGTTTATTTTTTATCATTTTGTCTTTAGCTAGGTGTGCACTTCTCGTGTGCCTTAAGTGGCGCTCTTTTTAGGTTATGTAATGGTACGGGCCTAATTCGCTTTTTATTAATCAAAACATTTATGTACTATTGTATGCATAATTAGACCCCTCTATATCTTTGTTCTTTGTGTACACTTCTACCAAGCTTAATTTTGTTATTTTCCTTCCCACTTTATATTCACAATGAACTTTGTTTCTTAAGTTGGTCTTGATCATGTATCGACGACAATATAATTAAGTCCAAATCTTTGTTTACTTTTAAGGAAACTTGCAGCCATCTTTATGACAATTTCCACATAACCCATTTAATATTTCAATCAAATCAACACATAGAAGCCACATGCAAAGAATAGACAATATACTTATGAAAATGTGATACAAGATATATCCTGGAAAAACCTAGCCTCCAAAAGCATCATCCACCATGTATTATCAGCAATGCATCCATTACAATACAACTATGGAAAGCCTTCAAAAACCCAGCCATAACCAAGCACTCCATGTGACCAAGTATGAATCTACACATCCCATGCCATGCTTCCTCCTTCGCAAATGCTCGCTTGGCTAACCCAGACAACTACCCTTGTGGTTGCTTTTATAAACACAAGCTCCCAGAAAACCACCAAGTGGTATTACATCAAAACCATGTGATAATAAAATATAATATTTTTCCTACCTACCCTTGACCCACATTTAATATTGGGCACTTCATCACAATTACATTCTCCAATATTAAATAAATACAATATAATAATACCGATGTGTCAATACAACTCATCAAGTGGTTACAAGAATATTCCAAGGGAATCTCTATATGTTGTACGTCGATCTAGGTGCACTCCAAGGTGCAACAACACAATATGATATTACAATATAATTTCATGTCCACCTCACACAATAATAAAATAATAAAACAATGAAAAATAATTATGCAAGGTGTACAACACCATTTTCCCAACATATTTTAGTATGCCCTACTAGCGGTAGTTATCATATATTTATCCTCCCATTGTAGAAACGATTCTATAATTCATAAAAATATTCTATGATGTGTTATGCATGTTGAACATCATCACTCTTCTATTAGGGAAGTCATGTTGATAGTTTTTAGTGGTTTAGACTCGGTAATACATCTTTGATGGTTATGTTGAATGGGTTGTATATGGTGATGGACATACAAATTACATGTTGGTTTTATGTTAATAATTTATGTTCAAGTGGTATATGATGCTTTTTATAAATCAATTTCTAATTTGAGCCCAATGGTTATTTATTGCCATATGTTTTTTTTAGCCACTATGTTCCTATCATTATATCTCCCTCTCTACATGTATCTAAAATTAGATATCCCTCCCCATATGCAATTGTCATCAAATATTATGAATGATTTCTTATGTATAACATGTGTAACAACACATAGACGAGTTCTACTCAACTAGGGTCTTGAATCTTCAAGGGGTAGGTAAGTATATTTTAATGATAGTGTGGACTATGTGGCATTTTTATTAATAAAATATTATGAACTTGAATCAAATACATGATTCATGTACTCACTTAACTCACTATATGAAATATTATATATTTGAGGTACACTAGGGAGGATCCAAGTTCATTGAATTGCCTCACCATTATACAATATTCATTACAACATAATGAATGAAAACTCTACCATAATCAAGCAAACTAATAGACTCTTCCTCTTCAACTTGCATCTAAATCTCTTCTAAATCACTTTATACATAAAAAAGTTATTATAATTCACACTAAATGGAAAGTCGTCATATGCAACGAATTAATCTTCATCCTCACAAAAATCAAGAAATAGTCCCCCAAATTGTACTTCAACATCCATGGTATTACTAAAAAGAATACTCTAATATTTAAAGTTTATCCTATTTAATGCATTAATAAAATCCCCAATAAATCTAGTCATATATGGCACTACAAGTATTCTCTTATCTTCATGGATGTGAGCACATGTGACAAGTAATGTTGATTCAACTTGAGCACATATTTAAATTAGTTTCTCCAGTTGTATATAAGTAGAAAAGTGCTAGAATTAACATATAAATCCTTCTTGGATCAATCTTATATACTTAATTTGTGTAATTTCTTGTACTTGGCTTCAATAGAGGAAAATGAAATAGTTGGTTACTTCTTGTTGCTCGAACAATTATTGCTTAACCCTGTATTGAATGAATAACTAAATCTAGATTTTTCATCATGTGGATTATCTACCCCAGTAGAATCTAAATAGATTGTCAACTCAACATTCTAGTACTCAATAGAAAAAAATATAGTACCCTATAGGTATCAAATAACTCTCTTTTCTACTTTCTAATGAATCTAAGAGGTTTATCCATGAATTGGCTAAGTGTATTGATTGAATATGTGATAATAGATTTTATTGTGCCTAAGTGGTTCAAAATACCCACCATCTATCTATATAGTGTCCCATTTACTTCTTGATTATCATTATCATTAAAAAATATAACAATTATGTTAATGAAGTTGATATTGATTTACAATACTTTTTATTAATCCTTCAGATCATTTTTTTTACATACTTTGAGTAATCGAACTCTTACCATCTTGTCTCCATACTTCAATTACTAAACAATTATATATATTCCACCAAGATCCTTCATTTTAAATTCCTATGATAGATCTTTTTTTATTTCATCAATAAAGTATATAACACTTCTTGTTTTGATTAAGTCATTGACATAAACTAAATTCAAAATAGCATTTCCATATTCATTTTTCTTTCTGTACAAATTTGGATCATTCTTACTCTTGTAAACCCTTGTTGGAAGAAGTTATAAATTTTCACCTACCATAGTCTTGGTGTTTGTTTAAGACCATACAATGCATTAACCTACATATTGGATGTTCTTGTCTATTCTTTACAAAATATTTTGGTTGAAAAAGGTAAAATTCTTCTTTTAATCACCATTCAAAAAATTCTAACTCAACATCCATTTCATGTAGATTCCAACTAAACATTGCAGCAAAGTGCAATCATAAGTCTAATAGTGTTTAGAATAGCTACAAATACAAATATCTTCATAATCTATTCCTTCTTTTGGGAATATTCTTTTGCAACCAATCTAGATTTGAATTTGTCAATATTGTGAACACTAAACTTACATGACTTGTGAAGCAATTTTGCTAAGGTGTATACTTGATGAAATACAAGCAAGAAGTATTAACTAAAATCAAATATGACAATCAAATTTCAATTAAAGTGGCCAACAATATAATCTATCATGCAAGTTCAAAACACATTTAAACATAACATCATTTTTTAAGAGAAAATATTCAATAGCAAGACATAGAATTGATATATTGTAACACAAATGAATACATGGCTCATATATTTACTAAGCTATTGGGCAAGAAAAAAATTGAACTCAATAGAGATATACTATGAGTCCGTCAAAATTCAATTATTCATTAAGAGGAAGTGTGAGAATAAGTCATAACTAAATCATGAATATGTGTCAATATAGATACATATATGTCAATAGGTATTATAAAGGTGTCAATAGTCTTCATTTTTCTCATCAATCAACTATAATTAGTTATCAATATTTTTAACACAATTATAAGAAAGTTGATAATTATTTTATATCTATAAATGTGTAGATCATCATTGACGAATAATAACGAGTCTTTCAAGTATCCACAACCTTTGTATCTAAAGAAATCACTAGGCAAACTTTAATAATATGACTTTAAAGAATAAAGGGATGAATAACAAGAAAAGGATAACCCTTGTTTGCTGGTTTTGGGAGCCAGTTTAAAATCCTTGATGAAGATTAGGGGAGCCTTTCAAAACCCTATTATTTTGTAGGTTAAGGGAGCCTTGTAAAACCCTTGTTTATGTGTTAGGGACGTTTTGTGTCCTGTTTGTGGCTTGGCTGCTGGTACGCTGATTTTCTTTTCTTTTAGCAGCATTGTTATGTGGGTTCCAGATCCTGGTAAAATCTGAGGGTTTCAGGTCCCTTCAAAACCTGTGGGGTTTTGGGTCCCCTCAAAACCTGTTTACGAGGTTTCTGGTCCCCTCAAAACCTGTTTACCCTTAATCAAAAACACAAAAAGGATGACATCATTACAACTAAATTTAGAGACAACTAAAAGACACACATTTTTCTTTATAAATCAACAATATTGCATATTTATAGTTAAAAATGATTTTAAAACTTCCTATACATATGTTAGTAATCTGATAGCTAACTACAACTGATCGAAATCAAACTAGAAACTCAAATAGAACTCTACAATATGTATCGAAACATGTTCAATACTTGTTGATACAGATCTTTCACCAGCATAATTTAATTATTGTTGATTATTCTAAGTCCTACCAAATATTTCATAATAGTTGAACATTTCGTCCTTCGTACCTCCTTTTGCATTGCTAACACTATGTTCTTGCAGTCACTGAAAACTGATAAATTGAAGAGGAATTTGATGAGAAAACAATCCACCACTTCCAAAGAAGAAGAAAAACTTATACTAAGTAGAAAAATCAAATACACTGAATCCATAAAAAATTAACCTGTTGAGCTCTTCGCCGGTAATATATGAAACATTTTTTTTTTAGGTGCCTGGCAATATTGAATGAATGCTTTGCCATATTGGATAAAACTCCACATCATAAAAAATGGGAATAATCTTAGCTTTTCTCTGCAACAAGTCGACGTCCGACTTAGTGTCTCCTATGATAATGATACAAAATCTGATTGTAACACCACAAGTTGCCTGTATAAAATATAAGATATTTTTATAATGGGTGACAAGTGCAGGCATAAATTATTAGGGTTTGCAAAATTTGGCAGATACGAAAGTGTAAGATATTATACAAATTTGTAAGATGCTTCAAATTGCGACATCAGGGAGGAACCTTCACGTAATTTTCAATGTGTTGGATGATGTGGAAGGTGGTCCATGAGCTTTCTTAATTATGCTAATAACTCAAGATATTCTTTTCTCAATGTTGTTAATGAAGAGTGTTATTCTCCTCAACAAATTACTTAGATGTATGAAATATAAAAAAATAAGTGTTTTGAAAATAGAAACAAAAATGAATAATATTGTATTGATAGATACATTCGCATTATAGTATATTATTAGTCTTTTTTCAAGTTTTTTTAATGTTTAATAGAATATAATTTATTGATAATTAAATTTTTTTTATCAATTTTTTATTTAAATGAATTTGATCAAAGTTGTAATTTTTTAATTCTAGAATTTTTTTTTTATTACAGATTGTTAACAAAAGTATATATAATACGAGGTGAAAACCATCACCCTAGAAACATCATCATGTCTACATTGAACACAACATAGTCAAAAGCTATAAAAAAAAAATGATTAGGTCTTATTATTAAGAGAAACTATTAGCACCAATATCAGAACAAAAGATCAAAATTAATGTCATAGAAGTAGCATGTGAAAGTCCAGCACTACTTCAAGCAACATATTCTTTTGTTGTTGGATTGATGCATGTCACACTCAAAAGTGCTAATCACTAGAACAACTAACTCTTCAATATCCAACTAGTTCAAACTTGACATTATAGAGTTAACTTTCTGAAAATTTTCAAGCATGCTAATCTTATGTTTCTTTATATGATCCCTTTATATTTGCAACTCTTTCTCGTTCAATTTGCTTCTATCTTGAGGCCAAAATACTTTCCTCTCACTTATTTTTTATATACCATGCCAAGTCCTAAAAAAATCATAAACCTATCTTTCAAGATTTCTAGGATCATAGAATCCTACATCAAATTTCCATGATGGGTGAACTCACATTGTGATTCTATAAGGTATCTTCTTTTTCCCTAGAAGGTATGAACCTTGATGTGGGGTCATGTGAAAAGATGTGCTATATTCAATAAGCTACACATGTTTCAATGCATGTGTAGTCAATGTTGTTCTTTTTTTTTTCTCTTTTATCATCTTTATAATCTATTGGCGATTTGAATTGTAGATCCCAAATCCCTAAGGTCAGATAATCTACTAGGTGCTAGGAGCATCAAACTTGGGAAGATCACCACAAACCTATCTTCAAGTTAAGTAACATAAACCCAATTGTTCAGGTGGTTAAGTCCTTTTAACTCTACAAGACAGAGGATTTATCCAAGGTTCTAACATGATGATTGAAAGTATAATTGAACACTTCCTTTAAAGAACAAATTATACCCATTACATAGTATATCCAAATACTAGTGTCACAATATACCTTCATGCTAGTTTGGACATAAAAATATTAACACCTTTTTAAATGAATTATCTACCACATAAACATGTTTAAGAATGTGTTCTATGATAATATTTGTGTTCTTATATGCATTCAAACACGACAATAAAACACACAAACTTATGAACTCAAAATATATTTAAGTTTTATTAAATAACTATGTAAAGGATTATGAGAGAGTAAGCTAGTCATAGACTAGTTCCATTATCCATTAGAAATATAGTATCTAAATTTAATTAAACATGTAATAAATGAAAATAAGGTAATGCCTTAATCAAGGCACCACAAAAGGTTATGCCTTTCAAAATGCACATGCATGTTGTGATATACGTATACATTCAAAAAAAAAAAATTATTTATAGTATAGTAAGTGAATATACTTGTTAATCCAAGAATATGCCCATATACTTCCTTTATTATGATGAAAAAATACCTTACAAAGGCTTTACAAGGATTTTACACAATTCTAGCTGAAAAACTTAATAACATATATATCAAAAAATGCATACCATACACAAGGAAACACTCAACTAATGTTGGTTCTACCTTTTATCATTTAATCTTTAATCTTCAAAATATGTTTTTAAAAGTTTGGGTTAAACCTAGATCACTACAATACAAAAATAGCTACACACGAAACTATAAATTGAAATCCTAGGGATTCTTTTATCTCTCTAATATTGGCTTTGTAACTACTCTCTTATAAATGTATTTCCCTCTTTGTGAATACTCTCTTATAAATACTCCATGCAAATCTCCACACACTAAGCTGAGACCCATAACAATATCCCAACTTGTCATCGATAGCATATCTAGACCAAAAACATGATCAAAATAAGATAAACCAATAGGACACATTGAACCATAACTGAATAAATCACACTCAAATCAACATAACTCACTTGTGAAGTACTAACACCACAATAGGATCTTATTGAGAACATTGTAAGAATCATATAATCACACTCTCTAAACTGCGACATAAACTTCAACATGTCTGGAGGCCGTCAAAGACTTTTCAGACCAGTAGATGATAGACACACTTCCTATCAGAAAGTAGTAACAACTAACTTAAAACCAATCCAACCTATCTATAGATGATGGGATATGCAACTCTCAAAGTGATTAACTTCAAGGACCAAACCAACCTTCACTCTACATCACTTTACTAACGCTCTAGTGAGATAGGGGATATAAATGATGAAACTAAACAGACAAGCCGCAAAACATTCTGAATGACCTTTGCTAAGTCTATGCTCTCGGGGTGAACTTGTAGAACTAGGACACCAACACGACATGCTAATGTCCTATACAGACAATGTACAAAAGTCATACAATGAATATAGATATAACAACAATATTAAGCTAAAGACACTACATTAAACAAAATAACCAATACAAAATTATAGTAGCTTAAAGAAGACAAAGAGGGATAAAAAAGGCTCACAACCGGTCCATGAGTGAAGCCTCCAGCAGAGTGACCTTCCTCCCTTGATAACAAACCTGCACATAGACAAAAGAAAAATTGTTGGGGCTGTGTTAAGAGGTATTCCTCAATTGGACCCTTGTTTTGGTATTTCCACCTCCACAACCAACCAAAATAATAGCCATGGATAAAAGAAAGATGATAAAGAAACAAGTAGATAATAGATAATCCTGATAGAAACTAATGGATGTGGAATTATGGAATGCAGATGAATGGAAAGAGAAGAATCCCCTTCAACACCTGAGAAACCATCAATCGATGGAATGAATTTGAGCACCAAGATCTTCTCCAAAGCTACAATAATGGCAGACATTGAATGCTAGAAAAAATTATTAGACTACCAAGATCTCCAAAAATCTCCAAATGATCTAGAAGACCAAAAATAAGCCTCCATGAATGAGATATAAAGCCCAAGAAAGAATCTTGTTGTCGGTGACTATGGACAAAGGCGTTACAAACTCTTCCAGGCACATGCGTAATGCTCAAATGGTGACCTGCAGGCTGACATATTCATGGGATGCTTTCACAACATGCAAATGTCTTCGCGATGCACTAGAGTCCATAGGTCAAATGATCGACATGATCAGGAAAAGGTCAGATTCTAAGCTAACAAGGAAATTCATGTGGACAAAAGGAAAAGGAGAAGAAGAATGACTCCAATCGACCTAAAGTGAAAGTGCTAATGTGGCATAAAATTGTATGGAGTGTAATTTACGATGTTATATTTTTCCCCCACTTTAGTGAGCATATCATTATCAAGAGATATGAAGCTAAAGTAGAGAGATATTACCGAGATTGAAAAGGGGAAGCATAATTAGCTCATTGAACAATGTTGCCCCCAATGAGATAAACTTGAAATTGTGCTAGAGTTTGCTAGGTTGTTTCATCACAAACACATTAGCTACAGACAAATGTGTTAGATGAGAGATTGAAAATAAAGTGACTAGGCACGAAGTAGACAAGATAGTGTAATAGAAATAGATCCCACTTAGTGGAGGAGAACCCCTATTATGAAAGATACAAGATAGCGTTGGTATGGGTAGCAAGTTTTGTTATTCTAGATAGCCATATGATTAAGCAAGATTTTGTCGACATGGGTAGCAAATTGTGTTATGCTAGATAGCCATACGATTGGGCAACTATAGATTGGTTTGATGAGTAGTGAATTAGCCCCCACATAAAACAAAAATATAAATAGATTAGTTGGTTTGGCCCCAAGAAAGGCAAAAAAGATAAATAGATCAATTGTTTTGGCCCCCACCAAGGCAAAAAAGATAAATAGATCAAATGGTTTGGTCCCCATCAAGGCAAAAAAGATGCCAAGATAAATAGATGCAAATGCAACCATGTCAATATGATAGCCCCCCCTTAGAATGGTATGCATGAAAGGCATGCCAGTCTAAGGAGAAGAAATGATGTGTCGTGTCAACATAGAAAGATGTTTTCATGGAATGCCACCTTTAGCTGATGACACATAAGAACCTCAACCTTGACAATAAATGCAATAACATAGGGGGATCTGATTATTTGGTGTCAGAACCCATAGTAGTAAGATAAAAAAAAAATAGTATAGTAGCATATGGGTATTTCATCACAATGGAAAAGTTCTTGGATCTGAGGAAGGAGACATGAAAACAACGATAAAAATAAAAATTTGGGTCAACATGGAAGAAGGCTTGAATGCCCCCAATGCTTTGCATCATCCCGAATGTTGAAAAGAAAGATACAACAAAGAGAAGAAAGAGATTAACAAATAGAAGAAGTACGATAGAAAATCTCCTATTTCCAGGAACCTACAAAGCAACCTGATTCCTTGAGAAGATCATAATAGATAAAGATAATCAACCTCCAGTTGCCAAGCACCAACTAAGTAACGTGGGTCATCTGAGAGGGAACAAACATGTAAAGCAAGCATGGGGGAAACAATCATGCACATTCTAATGCTACAAGATAAGAAGGGTATTATCCTAGAGGTTATCCCTTAGGAGATCATCGTCCTCCCAGTCTAGATCAAACAAGGAAGGAGGATGATCCCAGAGAGGAACAACCAAAAGGGAAATATCATGTGCCTCATCGGTAGCTAGAGAGAGGGATGAGGAAAATTCAACATCTAGGTCCACAAGCTCAAAAGATGCAAGAGTCAACGATCAGGTGAAGACCATAGACAATGCAGAGATATCCTCCAAAGAGTCAAACAAGCATGCCTCTATAGAGGAAGTAGGTGATTCAGTTCAAGGAATTGATATAGGAGTTGGACTGTTGGCCTCTGCAAAAGGGGCAGTGACAAACTCGGGAGAAGGCGAGACTCTCTCAACAACACAAATAGAAATAGGTAAAGAAATAGACATTGAAGTGGGAAAAGAGATGGGTGAGGAAGATGGCTGAGCTGATTTGCACTGATGAAACTATAGAATGGGGCCCTACTCAAACTTGCATTTAGGCTATGTAGGATGCACAGGCCACCTGTCAACCGTAGCAAGTTGGAGAACCCTAGGAAAGCTCTGATGAACAAGTAGTTTTGAAATAGGAGGATCAAGAAAAGTAGCAAGTTGGAGAACCCTAGGAAAGCTCTGATGAGAGGCAGCTCTAGGGACGACGCAATGAAGACTTGCACCTGCTTAGGGGGAGGTTCGTCAAGAGTCCTAAAAGAAGCCAATAACAACACCAAAGATGATGCAAATGTTGTAACTTTCAAAGGAATAGGAGCAGACACAACAAGAACAGATGTTGAAGGCACACCTCTAGTTTGCAAGGCAGGGTCACATTCCCAAGTCGTTGCCCATCGATGACACTTACGCTCACATGCACGCTGATTACAATGAAGATGGATACTAGGGGTTGAAGCCCTGAAAGGGTCAAGAGATTCATGCTCAATAGGAGAGTCTTTTGAGACCGTGTTTGGCATGGGAGAAGGTCCCACTGATGGAATAGGAGGTGCCCTTGAGATAGGTGCTATATTCACAACGATGGGCGTCCTACCTATCTTCACTCAAAGAGTAGATGGAGGAATAGGGGGGTGCTCTCAAAGGCCGTAATTAGGAGAATTTTTTTATGAATGAGCATGAGGGGAGTGCTTCCTTTTCTCATATTGAATTAGATAGGGGATATCTGTCAGGATCAGGAGCTCGAAGGGAGGGTGGGCCACAAACTTTGACAGCGTGGGTGTTTTTCCTTTTTCTGTAGTAGGTGCAGTCATAGGATGGAGGATACTATTGAAGGTTGTGTATTCTTGGGTGTATGAGGAGGTCTACTCGAAGGAACAGGCTTAACCTCAGCCCCTGATTAAGAAGGGGCAGAAGCACTACTCGCTCCAACACATGAATGGACAAATCAAAAGTTGATATAGAAAGAGGCAACTAATAGCTAGGATGAACCAATTTAGGAGCCAAATCCCCCATTTTATATTCATAATAAGCTCTATAAATTAAGTCACCATGGGGAAGCATAGGCCCAATCAGAAGAGGCCAAAAATGATCTTCTAAAAAATCCCCATGGGCTACTAATGGTCAATATCTAGTATCCTAGACAACATGCCCTGAACCTTCATGAGGAAAATTTAAGCACTTATGAATCATTAAGGGGACTACATCCATAGATACCAACAAGAGAATACCTAGTCTAGCTTGAGAGAGGTCTGATTTAGGAATGATGACAAACGTAGTTGAAACGGCCTTGGGTCCCATGATGACTATCAAGGTGATACTACCCAAAGGGGAAGGAGACAACCCATTATACATTCTCAATTTAGCATGACACACATCATATCTTGTCCTATGCCATCCATTTACAAAAAAAATATTCCTCTGTGATGACATTGACTTTGCACGAAGGATCAACCATTACACTAATAATAGTTTGACCATTGAGCTTCGCATGGATGTACAAAGGAGTAGGCTCTACACAATATGGGGCATCCAAAAGGGTGAATGATATGTTAGAGAATTTCATCTTCTAGCTAGGAGGTGATATTGGACTAATAGTGACCATGTTAATTGTGATGGTGAAAAATTAGCATTTCCACCATTAGATGTATGAAAACTGCTAATTTTTACTTAAGATCATTACATTAGGGAAAGATAGGAATTAGATAGATCTACATTTTGATATGATTACAAGGGTGTTTGGAATGTACCCATCTTTTTCCCTTGAGTTGAATTGATTTGTTGACTTTGCTAAAATTAGGGTAAATGGACTTAAATTGAGGTAAAAATGTGCCAACAATGAGCTACATTCATCGAATAGAGCCACAAACCTAGATCTGAAGATTGTAAGAGTATTCAGACCTGTTCCCAGAAGGAGCTCCTAATTTTTTAGGACCGATATGATGGTTTCTTTGGTCCTTTGAACTTTCTAATGGGGGAATGATTTGTCTCTGTAAATAAAGCTTATCTTGAAGATCACAGATCCGTACTTGTTTCCTACATAAAGAAAGAAGGGGAAATAGGTTGGGAATATTTGGTCCTTCAAACTTTCTGCACTCTAATGGGGGAATGATTTGTCTTTGTAAATAAAGCTTATCTTGAAGATCGCAGATCCATACTTGTTTCCTACATAAAGAAAGAAGGGGAAATAGGTTGGGAATAGGGGTTTGCATAAGTCAAACCCCAGTTTAGGAATTAACCTTGAATGAAATGTTGTAAATACTGAAATAAATGATGGAAAGATATATACCTCAAATTTGCAATGACTGATAATGATGCTTTGCTTCTTGAATGTAATCACATATGTTGTATGAAATGGCATGAACATAACAAAACCCTGATCACACACACATGTTTGCATATGAAAGTTATAATTTTCTCCACAATTATTGAATGAAGAAAATCGAGCCTTGAAGACCATTGGAAATGCATGATGATGGACACTTCAATTCTTGAATGGTTGATTGCTTGGATGTGAAGACTTCAGTTGAAATGAATTGATTAATGTCTTTATATATGAGGATCTATGTCAATTTACCGATTAGGTCAACCTCAAATGGTCATATTGAGCCATCGACTTCATTTCCTACCAGAGAAATGGGTCTCATCCTCTCCTTGAAAATTGGACCCCAAAGAGGGGGACCAAAGCACTAAGCATTCTGGTCTTGGACCTGGGCATTAGTGGCACCTTGGTTCTCCTCAATTAGGGACCAAAATCATTGCCCAAGGAGGATGATCCAACTCTAGAGGGTCATCTGGCCAGTGTATAAGGCATAAAGGTTGGAGTTAAGGCACTGAAAGGACACAGATTGAAGGTGAGGGGGGAAGGCACTAAAGTAGGGGCACAAATATTAGGTGTAAATTATCCTAGTGACAATTTATGATGCTACATTAATATAAGGGCCCTCATTTGATGTTGTATCCATAGATGATGTAGAGATGAAGTTGGGTGACTGCAATGGAAAAGGATCCTTATAAATTTTTAAGTCACTATTTTTTTTATCAGCAGATTTATTAGACATATGTTTTCTTTCACCCAACTTAATAGCTCCACTATCAATGCGGTCTTAGACTATGTGTCTAAGACGATAACAATATCAGTATCATGTCCGATCACACGGCGATATTGACAGAATTTTGACCATCATACCAATGAGGGTATGGTCTGTTGCTAGGCAACAGTCTAATCTCTAGAAGGGTTATAAGGTTATCCTTTAATGATTTTTGCATTATGCTCAGATAGGAGTCATTCAATTTGGTGAAGACCATATTACGTTGTGGTTCCTATGCAACAACTATTGATGGTGTAGCTATGACATTAGCCACAAATTTTTTCTTTCTATACCCTTCCATGGACATACCCCCAAAAGCACCAGTACAAGAGTTCAAAGCAAACTCTCTGAACTGAGTTATCATATGTTGGTAATCAGTGTGCAAAACACAAGCTAGAAAATGTTTGGTATCGATTAAGGGACAATTTCTCCCTCAATGTTAGCAGCAGATTTTTAATAAATATTTGTTACAAGTTACTATTTAGCAAGTCAAAGGGGATTTTGGTAGAGATAGATTAGTATCATGAAATAAAATCTGTAACCTTCTCATTTGGATTTCGCTTAAATTGAAAAAGGTCTAGGATGGTGAGCCTACTACCAATGTTGGCCTGCAACCATTTGAGAAACAATTCCATAAGTTGATCAGATGTTTGGATGGAATGATCAGGTAATGAGTTGTACCATTCTAACATAGTTTTGTTGAGGGAACAAGAGAGAAGCTTAAGCAAGATGAAATCTAAACTATGATAATCATTACACATGGTCATGAATGAGTCAATATGCACATTAGGATAGCTATCTCCATTGAATCAATCAAACTTCAATACTTTAGCCCCTTGGGGAAGGATAGTGTTAAGGATGGTCAAATTGAATGAGCTCTTCCGGTAATAATTATATACAGAAGAGTGGCTAGAGATGGATGCAAGATTTGTGAGTTGTTGCAAGATAGGATTTTAAGGTGGAGGAGCACCACGTGTGCCACCACCTCCACCAATACTAACATGAGGACCAGTACCACCACTAGGGATAGTGTTACCACCTATGCCAACACTGATAGAAGTGATATGAGCCACAGTGGAAGCAATAGAGGAGCTGTTAGAAATGCCTGTGTAACCAAGGGAATGGTAGAAGCATTGATGCTAGGGATAGTGGGTGTTGATTCAACCATGTGTATTGTCATCCCAAGTATATAAACACCAATTTCAAAACTATAGGTGTCAAACTAATTGTCTTGGGGAGGAGTACCTGCTAGGGGAACATGACTAATAACAATCAAAGATAGTTCCCTCAACATCTCTAGGCCTCTTCTATCTGAAATCAACATGTCTCTTAAAGTATTCACAACATTTTTAGCCTGAGGGAGGATATTTCCTAATTTAAGAAACCTTTGAAATATCTCAAGTTCTCATCTAATAAATGAATCTAGTCAAACTCAATAGTGATAGTGAAGTCATGATCAATAGAAAGAGGATAAGACGAGGGAGAGCTCGTCAAGGTGTTAAATCAAGAATTAGATTGTGAAATAGATGGAGAAAAACCCCCTGTCAAAATGGTCCTAACAAGGTGAGAAGCCATGAAGTCATTTGGATCGGGAAGTGGTTCATTATACAATGGACCTAGCCGAGGAGGACTATAATGATTTAGAGGAATTCTCTTCCTAATAGTCCTTCTTAGAACAGCCCCTGTGGCAGTCTGGGTCGTAAAGCTCGTAGACAAGATCTATGAGGGTACTATAATGGTCTTACAACACTTGGTGATAAAGGAAACTTTGTTGAAATTATTTTATACATATATACATATATATATAGATATATAGATATATATATGTGTGTATGTATGTATGTATGTATGTATGTATATAAGTTTTATAACCACACATACACAAATGAGGAATTAAAAATGAAATTGTTTCATTTTGGGTTCACCAAAATGTAGAGGATGGGATTTTCTACTGTCAAAGTGATGAAATTCAAGGAAAAAAACCAACCTTCACTCTACCTCACTTTACTAGCACTTTGGTGAGCCAGGGGATATAAACTATGAAACTGAACAGACAAGCCACATAAATTTCTAAACAACCTCTGCTAATTCTCTATTCTCGGGATGAATACGTAGAACTTGGACACCAGTGTGATGCACTAACATTTTGTATGGATAGAGTACCAAATCCATACAACAAATGTGGATATAAAAAAAATATTAAGCTAAAGAAACTATACTAAACGAAATCACCAATACGAAATAATAGCAACTTAAAGTTCAGAAAAAGATGAATTAGGAAGGCTCACAACCAGGACCCATGATTGAAGCCTCCAATAGAGTGATCTTCCTCCCTTGATAATGAACCTTCACACAGATAAAAGGAAAATTATTGGGGATATGTTAAGAGGTCTTCCTCAATCAGACCCCCATTTTGGTGTTTCCACCTCCATAGACAACCAATATAATAGCCACAAATAAAAGAAAGATTATAAAGAAACAAGTAGATAATAGATATGCTTGATAGAAACTAATGGATGTTGGCATTTTGAGTTTGTTGGCAATTTGCATAGAGATTGCATTAATGATATGTTGTCATTGATGTCAATTGAACCAGTAATGGTATTCATGTTATTGCTGATATTGTTGTTTTTGATATTGGCTAGTAACTGATAAGGAAGAGCTTTGTGGAAGATGTTGTAAACCGGTATGAAAAGTTTGTGAGTTGAACAGGTGAACCGGTGTAAAGGGTTAAACCTTTCTATGTAATGTAACCAGTAAACCCTATCAGTTTTCTAAACCCTAACCGATCAAGTTTGATGGTTTATTATCTGATAAGCAGTAATGATGGAGACACATGTGATCATTGTATGAGGATATATTCATATTGTTTTGGCACGTTTATTTCTTGTCTAGGGAAGGAGAAAAGTGGATTACATCTAATGCACAATGCATGGTGAGTTACAAAGTCCGATGAAGTGGTGATCATGGAGCGGTTGGAATTTTCTTGAAGAATGTGAAGAGATTGTCATGATTTCTAATGGTCAAGATTGTACTGACTTGTTTGTAATCTCGATGATGAGAATTAGGTTTTTGTTGTGTTACCGACCTAATTGATTTGTATTTAAGGTTGATGAAGTTGTTTGTAAAGTTTGTTGGCAAGATTGATAGAAACCTGTTGATTGTGTAGTTGCCTAACCAATGAATGGATCTACACTTTGAGTGAAGGAAGATTGAAGCTTAGAAGGATCTGATCAAGCAAATGTAGTGCTACTCAAACAGATCAAGAAAACATGTTGTTTTCTAACAATTACAGTAGAAGTGAAATCCCTTAACCGGGTAAGCTCTAACAAGGTGGTCCATTAGCTTGGATTCTTAAATCCTCCAGCGAGGTTACTCTTAATAGGGTATTGTGCTTTTCATCAAGGCATATTTGTAAATCCCTTAACCGGATGATTCCTAACCGGAATTAGTTCTTAACAAGACTTATTGTAAAGATTTAACAAGCTTGGCTCCTAACAGGGCGAACTTCAGAAGAGTTCAGATAGCTATCCTTGTGAGCCTCATCTCACCGTGGTTTTTACCTATTTGGGTTTTCCACGTATAAACATTTGTGTCAAGTGGTGAATGCTTTTGTGGTTGTGATCTTATTTGTTGATTCGGTTAACTTCTGATAAGGCATGCTAAGTAGAAGCATTGAGAGTTGAATATGTTGAGTTATGATTAAGCATTGTTGATGTTTACAAGATGGAAGTTGTTTACTGTTAAAGTTGTCATATTAGTTAAACCAGTTGATGTCAAGTATTCTTATGAATATTGATCTTGACTGAGATATGTTTCCTTTGTTTGACTGAGTTTGAGTTTGGGAACTTTCTATTAGTTTTTAAATGTACTAATTCACCCCCCCCCCCCCCCCCCTCAACTCCAACAAAGTTATAATGTTTTATTATAAGTATCTAGAGTGTCTTGGGTGCCAAAAATTAAAAAGAGATAAGATATCTATGCCTTTCATTGAAAGGAAAACACCAAAATATGTTTTTTCATGGGATTTTAGGTTTGTTGGTCATATGGCATGGAAAGAACCTTCATTTGTGGTGTATAAACAATATTTTTTTCTCTAGCTTGGCATATTTGAAAGGTTTGTTAAGAATATTGGGTACATTGAAGAAGATAATGGATAAATTTCACCATGTTGTAGAGCAAACACAAGGGTTGAGGACATGAAGATGATATATCTCTATTCAAGATGTGTTGATGATAATGATGATGTCAAGGTATTTAGTTTGTAAAAATTATGAATTCCAAAATTTTATGACAATAAACACCAATATTAGTCCATAATATCATGTTGCTAGGATTGATCATGTAGATAGATATGATAGTTTAGGAAGCTACAAAATCCTTGACAATTTTTTTGGTCATTTTGCTAATCATGGGTTCAAAGGCTTTACTCATATTCCATTAGGTTACTCTCCTCTTGATGCTTCTACATTTAACTCCTAGGGGGTGGTATCCATATAGATGGTTGTTTCAAAAAATCCCTAAACTTAACAAAAAATAATACTAATCTCTCACAGGAAAGTACTTTCCATAAACCCCTTGAATGGTATTCTCAAGCCTCTATATTTAGATTATTTTCCTAAATACATTTGAAATTTTAATTACATATTTCCTCTATTTCTTTTGATAATTATTTCCTAAATCCACAAGTAAGTGATGGTATTCATAGCATTTTCCTAGGAAGATATCATTGCACAATAGAGAGAATTTCAAGGTTTCATCCCAAGTTGACAAGAATGGAAATGTATTTGAAACTACTAAGGAGAATATGGGTGACTATGATAGTTATGAAGAAATGTTAGCTAGGTTGTTTGATAACATACTTGAAAGTCCTTTTTGTCCATGAATAAATTTGAAAGGAGTAGTTGAAAATGGTGTAATTTTGGGTTCTATAAATAAAATCCTTTCATATAACAATGAGAAAATCAAAATAGGCCAATGCCATTATCATCAAGAAGAGTGCTAATTTATGACAATCCATAATAGTTATAAACATGGAAGGAAAGGGACTATGCTATAGATAATTTCATAGTGATGTGATAAACCCTTTGACATAAGTTGATTGGAAGGTTATTGGCACCAAAAGCCACCTTTTTAATCTATACAAAACATCACCTTGCAAATTCACAAAAGGGTGTTAAATAATGATAAGAGAAGTCTCCTAAGTTATGATGAAGGGTTTGTGCTATATTTGGAGCTCCATAAAGTGGTGATGTTTGGGGTACGAAGAGACATATATTAATTTTTTATTTCCCTAAAAAACACTAGTTTATTTTTTTCTTGGAATATAGACTAGTAATGGACATTAAAGCTCATGTATGGAAATGGTATAAAGGGTTTAATTCAAGCTGAAGGGAGAATCACATCCCTTTAATAGATAGTGAATACATTAAGTAGAAGTGAAGGATAGTCTACTTTAAGTAAAAATGACAAGGAAAGTGGTCTTAAGGCATAAAGGAACATTCAAACAAGTAGATGATCATCAAGTTGAGGACAATAATACAAATTAGGAGTATCAAAGGAAATGACAAAGATATAAAATAGCATGGGCAATATACAATTCTAAATGAATTTTTATACCAAACAAAATTGAAATGAGAGTTCACAAGTGTAGCATGAAAAAAAAAAGTAGGCATGACAAGAATTAAAAGACAAATCCCTTGAGATAAAATATAGAAAGAGAAATCTTTTTAAGTTGACATAAGGGAAAATATATAGTCTTAAAATCATGCTACAATAGAGTTAATGGTGTGTGACTATGCAAAATAGACAATTTTTTAAACATGTTCAAAAGAACCTTGAGGTCACACATGCAAGAGGCAAGTTATGATGCATAATAGGGTAGGGACATTACTATCAACAAAAATGCATAGTCATAATTGTACTATTTGTGAGAGCATCATGATGGTGAAACAATAGAAAAAAGAAAAAGACACCGACTCTTCATGCATGATAGAAAGGTAGAAAATGGGTCAAAATCACATATGACTAACTTTATGACTTTATGGGTCAAAAATCAATGATATGGACTCTAGATGGCAGGGACCAAGCTTGAGTTGGATGAGGTCAAGAAAACCCAGTAGGCCCTTAACAAGAAAATTGAGAAGGTCCCTGCCTCCCTATAGGCTATTCATGATGAGATGGAAAGAAGGGAAAATAAAAGAAAACACAGGGAGTCCCTAGTCATGAGATTTTGTGCTGCAAATTCCTTGGTTAAAGCCACCCTTGACTTTGCGTTGGTCTTCTCTGCCTTTGGGATAGGGTCGAGTAAAAAGTTTCTTTTTCTAATAAAGTTCTTAATTTGTGCCACGATTGGCAGGAAAAGGGTACCCACATGTAGTAGACCATCTCTTTGTGTCTGTGTTGGGTGGTTCTTTTGAGTTTTTGGTTGTTTTTGTTCTTCTCTATTTGTTGGTCTTTTAGTGTAGTTGTTGGCTCTCTATTCACTTTGCTATGTTTTGGTGGGTTTTTTTTTGCTAGCTATGCATCCCTCATGCGCTCTTGGTGTTGCTTTGTGGATATGTAATGATACAAGCTTATCCTATTTTTATTAATCAAAACCTTATGACTTTTAAATGAGTCCTAACCCATTATCCTATGACCTAAGACTTTAGGAGAGGCATTATAAAGTGAGAATGACACATTAAACTCACTTAAAATTTTGGAATAGAAATTAAATTCACACTAGACTCCTAAGTGTTACATATTATCATTTGACTCCCTCATCATCACATTTGCATGCACTTTACAACACAACATCATACTTCACAACTAAAAGGTAAATTTAATAGTATTTATATTTTTTCACATCATAGGATATAAATGTGAAATAGAAGACCTTTACCTCCCCAAATAGGCTAGTTCAACTTAATTGGCTTAACACAATAGATCATTATGTCAAATCTTTGATTTGATTGGCCACGAATGCTTTCATACTCAATTCCAAATATTCGAAAGACATGATACTTCCATAGCTAAAGCAAAGGAACGCCAACATATACACAATCACATACATCGTTTCTAACTAACATATCTAGGTTTATTTCCATTCATAATAAAATTCCATTCAACAGTTAATGTATTCATAAGCTAGGTAATTAGGATTATCTAAAAGATAAACATATTTAACCCTAATTCATCAAATTAAATCATACATCACATTATAATACAAAATCATCAAATAATCATAATAAAATGTCCACAAAGATTATAGCATTAATATCTCATGATAATGATAAAATCATCCTAAATGTTCTTTCCTATAAATTGATAGATGAACTAGAGGGTGGGTCTCACAACTTTCTCCAAGTGCATTTTTTTTCATCATACATTTTCAATTGAAAATTCCACAAGAAAATTAAAAGTGAACATGTAGTCTTATATCTTGTAAGTATTTAAATATATATGTACTATCTTTGAAATGAGCACACTAAATTCCACCGTGTTGTGAATCATATTCACATGACATCCTCTTAATGAATTATGTATATATGGAGATTGAAATAATAGTATAAATGATTAGTCCTCCAACAACAATAAAAATTATTTGAGCTTGCCACTTGCACAACATATCATCATATATCCTAAATATTAAATTACCTTCATGGGCCTAGATGATCACCAATAGACACACACACACACACACACACACTTGTACCACCTAATAGAAATGACCAATATACATTTAATCTATAATAATTGTCAATATATGATAGATAGAATCACCAACAAAGTCCTAGCCAAATGTAAAGTGAATGAGACCATAGGAGGTGTGAAGACTATATATTGCAAATGCTATAAACTATCCTCATAGCTCTATCTATTGACATAATAAGAACTTTCTACCTAGATTTGTTAGGATCCTCTAAACATCCTATTCACCACAAGAGAACAACTCACATTATATATGGTATCACATTGTGCATATAAATAAAGCTTATAGGGTTGTACCACCTAATGGCCCTATCTAATGGATACAATATTGATGCAATAGTATGCATGGAGAAATAAAATGAAAAGTGGCACACTAATGATTACTCAATGAAAATGAATCAATACTAGGGGCACTAACATACCAAAATAAACTCTAACACCTTAGGGAAATTTCAAAGATAGTCCTAGATCACATCCATAGCTATCAAGAACTTGGAATCATCTGTATGTATAATTTAAGCTATGCAACATCAAACTATTAGCATATAAAACATATGATCATAATTTAGCTAATGAGAGCACATTATCATTGATCTCACATCCTCAAAGCTTATGATATCAAATGATCACAACCGAGATAATAGGAATACATTATTATAGCTCAAGAAAAGCACAGGGGTTGAACAATTAACATAGATTTAGGAAGGAAGAAAAAAGAGAGTTTGAATTAAGATTAATAATTGTATTCAATGGGGTCAATTGAATACTATTTTTCCCATTCATGACTAATATCTAGGCACCATAGAGTACATCAAAAGCCAAAAAATGGGGATGCACGACTTAGTGTCGATTGGGTTTTTCTTCCATAAAAAATTAAACAACATTAAATGTGCTCCCCTCTTTTTTTGAGTTTTGTTAAATATCTGATAAATACCATTAGTAGAAACTTAGTATAAATTATTCAATAATTTAAATATTTATTCGTACAACACAAACACACATATACATAAATTTACATATACATATACATATGCATATACATATACATATACATATACATATACATATACATCACACACATCACACACACACACACACACACACACACACACACATACGGAGAGAGAGAGAGAGAGAGAGAGAGAGAGAGAGAGAGAGAGAGAGAGAGAGAGAGAGAGAGAGAGAGATTCACTAAATTTGAAGTTTGAATGTGTGAATTATAATTACATATATATGTATGTTTGTGAAATTATATTATTCACACATCAACATTTCAATTGATATATTAGAAAAAATCTAATATGTACGCAAATATATAAATGTGTTAAGAAAGTTGTATTTAATCTTATCTTATATCTCATATATCAAAGAGTTAATTGAGACCTAATCCTTATAACTTTAATCTGAAAACCACTTATAATTTTTTTAATCAAAAATTATAATCAATATTACAGTCAATACTTTGTGCATTTATTATCCATTACATTTACTATTTTATTTAGATCAATTAAGAGTAACCGGACAAATTGTTCATATCCGCTTTCACATAAAAACAAAAAAAAATTGAAAAAAAAAATAAAAAAAATCCATCTAATATATTACGATGTCATAAATATTTTTTATTTTTAAATATAATAAAATCCAACCCATATTTCACAATGCCATCAGAGAATAATCTAATAGCCGGCAGCCGGGTTCAGCAGGCAACAATGCTGTGTTTCTTCAATCGACCTCAACGCCCGACACGTGTATGTCAAATTTTTTTTTTTCAATTCTAGTTTTGTCCCTCTCAATTGAATTAGCTTCGCATGATCCGCCTGCAACCTATCGACAAAAGCATAAAACAATCCATACACCTTTCTACCTCACGCACTCCATAAATTGCTCGTTCATCACCACAAGCAAACATAAAATCTTCAGCCATGATGAGGATCCCCCTGCGCTCTCTCATCTTCTCTCTCTTCGCATTCACAGCTGCGGCATCTGAAAACATTTATGTATGGCCAAAGCCCATCTCTGTAAAATGGGGAAATGAGACCCAATTCATGATTCCATTATCTTCGACCTTCCAAATCTCGTTTCCCAATCATACAAGCCTTGCAAACGCAGTCTCCCGCTACAAACAGATCATCTCGGAAAAGCCTTGGTATCCCATCCACTCACCCGACGCTGCACCATCCACGCCCGTTTCTTCGACCCCGTTAAAACAGCTCAATGTGCTGGTCCGCGATCTCAACGCCGACCTCCAGCACGGGGTCGACGAGTCATACAATCTCACCGTTCCCTCTGACGGAACGCCCGCCACTTTATCGGCTCAGACGGCATGGGGAGCCATTTGGGGCTTGGAGACCTTCTCACAGCTGATCCACCTCTACAACGCCACTTCCTCTTATCCTCTCCTCATCCCCGGGCCTTTGATGATCGTGGACTACCCGCTATTCCCACACAGAGGAATTACGCTTGACACAAGCAGGAACTTTTATACTGTGGAAGAAATTCTGAGGACCATTAGCGCCATGAGCTACAACAAAATTAATGTGTCATCCCGGAGATTGATGCTCCAGGTTTGTATATACAGTTCAATGAGCTTACTTTCTTTACTCCTTGAAAGATAATTCAATAGCTGATCTACACCAAAGAAGAATATGGACAGAAAGGTTTAGCTGGTATAGAATGAAATATTTTGGATGATTTTAGAATTATAATTCACAGGTCAACCAATATACATCGTAGCTTACAAATATCCTTCGATTCAATCTATAGTTTCTTGTTATCCTTATATTTTTCATGTCTGTACTGCCCAATCAGAAATGTCGCCCTTCAGGAGGAATGTACTCGATTAACTTATATATTGTTTCGTCGATATGATATGAGTAATTTTAAATATCTAATATTTGGATTTTATATTAAAATATAAAATTTATTGTTTAAATTTACATTCAAATTTAGGGACCATTAAATTTAGAAGATGTTTGTACGACATATTTACTATTGTGGGGTAAAATTTGTATAGTTATGTCAATTGTTATCTATTTTTGAATTTATTTTTACCAAATATTTTAATATAATTATATATTAATAAATAAGACATTTTTTTTATAGATTTGACTCATGACTCAATACTTTTTTTATTCAATTCATTTTATGTTTATATATTTAATTTTATCATATTTTCATTTGTATAAAACTTAATATATTTTAATTATTTAATCTATGTATATTAACTATTATTTTCATATATTTGTTTCCTACTACAAACTTTCAGTTCTAATCCTCTCATTCAATTTTATGCTACTCAGACTAGTCTAGTTCAATCTAGGACATGAGACTGAATCTAAAATTTAAAAATTTAATTCAATTTTTAATATTCCTATATCGTTTCATTAGCCATTAAGAACTAGATTGATGTATGTTTGTATTTATTATTGTTATTTTTTTATATTTAAATATACTCAATGTTCAATAAATTTTTATGGACACCAACAAAAAAATATTAGAGCACACTTCATTTATGAAGGGTGAAAGAATTATAGTCTATATAAAAATCATATAATACTTTTGTATGCTTACATATGATATTTATGATTATCCACTCAAAATTGCAAAGTCAATGTATCTAGAGGACTGACCTAGGAGGACTTGATCCTAGCAATTCAACAATCTCCCCCAAAGTGTTTGTATACACCACCTTAGTAGATTCATACACACAGAAGGTGAATAGATTTGTTAATTCATTCCCATATAATTATGTCCATTCTCATGTATTAGATCAAAGTTGTGGCACTTGGGTTCAAACTTAAGGGACTCAAATGTGAACCACATAAAGCATATATGCACAAAGTTTGCAACTTCTTCAAGACTAATATAATCAATTTCTACATATTTGAAAAGTGATTCCAACTTAATATCAATAAAATTTCTTTATATTTAAAATTCTCAAAACTTAACACATCTATCTTTCTGTAAAGCGGAAAAATCGAACCCTAGTCGTTCTCCCCTCCCCAACTCCAAGGAGAGAGAAGGGAGAGTCACTAGGGTTGATGGTTTTCACTTAGGAGAGACTTTACATTCAAAAGAGGGGTTGAAACCCACAAGATCCAATCCCACACAATGCAAGATTGGATTCTAAATGAGTTTCAAGGGTTGTGACATCAAGGATACCTTCTTTTGTAAAGAATGTAGATAGAAAGATTGAACTAGGAATGCATGTAAAGTAGGAAAGATTCGCTTATAAACAGAGATAGGGATATGGGATGAAGCTGTGGACCTGGAATTAGCAGTAAAATGTCGAGACGGTGCTGTTCTGTAAATTTGAGTGAAAGTTGACAGGAAGATGGCGCCCAGCGTGCACACGGTCCTCCGAAAAATCCGCAAAACGAAGGTGGATCTGTTCGTCTCTGCACAAGGATTCCAGATCTTCAATTACAATTGCGTACCTGCAACCTACACACAGAAAAGAGAGGACGATTGGGGGGTTAGGGATGAGGGGTTTGCCTTTAGGTCAAACCCCAGTTTTGGAATTAACCAAGAAATGAGAATGCTGTAAATGTAAATGTTTGTAATGTAAACAAGTACTAATACCTTGTTGTAAGAATGTTTGTATTCTTACATGCGAAGGTGTAATGTATGTAGTATGTTGTATGTTGTATGTGATCTCCTCTTCAATGGTTGAATCCTTGTCTTGAATGCAACACCTAGCCTTGAATGGAGACTTAGAATGCTCAATTGCTTGAAGGAATGCTTGAATGCTTGAATGCTTGAATGTTTGAATATCGCTTTTGCGTCTTGTGCTTGCTTATTTCCTTCCTTTTTCTTACCTCCTCAAATGGGAGGGGAAATGTAGTTTATATACTTGTCAATTAGGGCTGATAGACTGATTTTCCCAACCTTAGGCCGACCAGGAAACATTATTTCCCGAATTGCAAACTTAAAGACCCGATGCCCAAAAGAGACCGGGCCCAAAATAGGGCCAGGGAGCAAGGCGCTGGACGCCCTAGTCCAAAAGGACCAGGGCGCTGGGCATCATGGTCCCACCTCCCGGGACAGCAGGGTGCAAGGAGGGATCAGGCTAGGGTGCAGAAAAATGCAATTTTTGATGTCACAAGTAGGTTTCGGGGTCTCCATTCAGGTTCAACGTTGCGCCGCCATCGTGAAGACCCAAATGCAGTCGAAATTGCAAGTGTCGCAATTTTAGGATGCTACATTTAGCCCCCACTTTAGCGGGAGTATAAGCGTATACTCATACTTCTGGTAAAGTACAAGGAAACAACATTGAAAAACTTTCACCACGTCAAGGAGGCAAGATACACCAAGCCCCCAGTGGACTAAGGATCTTACGACTTCGATTGACAAAGTAAAAGGGAAGATCACGAGGGAGAACCATGACTGTCAGTAGTAAGGTTCCCTCACTATGAGTCATGCAAGAAAGATATCAAAAATTTTCAAGGCAAAGCTAAATTTGTCAAGAAATTTTCAAGTATCTTGAAAAGATATGAACGGGATGTATGCCCCCCTACGTTAAAGCGATCGCACATGCCTCACCGGGGGTGATTGCTTTAAGGTAGTGATACATATAAGAAATGAGAAAGGAGCACGTTATCACAAGGATTTAGCCCCCAAGTGTGAGATAAGCCCAAGGATAATAGACACAAAACACAAAGCACAAGGTGACTTCACTTTCCTCGGGGTCAGTATGCTGTATGATAATTCATGTATATCATATGTATGTATGTATGCATAATTGTTCTTCATTCCTCAATCAAGGAAGGTCACCTAGAAGAAGGGAACACATGTGTCTTTTGAGTCAACATGAGAGAGACCAAAAGAGATCTCAATGTTTTGCATCGTCCTCAAGTAGACAACACTAAGGACAACAAATAGAAGAATAAGAATAACACATAGAAGAAGTAACAAAAGAGATCAAGAGAGGAGGAGAGAGTCTGCTATGCTAATGAACTAGTCTAGCACGTCATCTACCCCCCGATCTTGTTGATCAATATTTCGGGAAGGTAGGAAACATGCTAGAGGAGGAACATCCAACACAGCAGATGGAGCTATCACAAGATCCAAACAAGGGCTATGTTCATACCCCAAGCCACGTTGTTCTTGTCTAGGAGCTAGGATAAGTGCTTTAGAAAATTCGTTAGATAAATGGTTATCAACATCAACATATTCATACTCACTATTAGAATGAACAAGAGTAACATTTTCATCTATATCATCATCAAGATTTATAAAAATAGGATCTTTAACTCGCACAGGATCAAGACCATCATGCATCTTATGTTTAGGAGATTTCGGGTCAATCGTTGGCCGAGGAGAAAATGAAATAATACTGGCTGAAGGTGTTTTTGGGGATTGCAAAGTTTGAGAAGTAGCTGCCTGAGCTCTAAGACGACGCTTTCGTCAGCATTCACGTGCAGAACGATTTCGTCTAGTCTTAGTAGGAAGTTGAGAAGATTAAGGAGGAGGAATATTCTCATCCTTGTCACTTGGGTGTTTAGGTTGTGGTCTCTTAGGTTGAACAATAGGAGAAGAGGAAGGTCTCTTCTCTCCATAAGAGGAAGGAGGAGGAACTGCTCCATATAAAGGAGGAATATTTGGTTTAGGAAGGAGACCAAGTCCATCATGACGAGGAGGTATAGGTCTACTTTTAGGAAGTTTATTAGATATAGACATAGTCACATTCATAGGGATGGGTTGGGAATCTTCTTGAGGAAAGACATTAGTTTTATCTTTCAAAGGAAGAACTTCCTTCTCAAGAACGATAGGAATGTCAAGTTTGGGTGTTCTAGGTTCACTTAGAGATAGGATCATATCTCTTTTCCACTTTTGATAAGATTTGAAAAGATGATCACTTCGCGGAGGAAGAGATTGGAATTGTTTAGGCCAAAAGTAATCCATAGGAACGCTAGAAGTTCTTTCAACTGGTTTAAAGAGACTATGATTGACAGTAACACCTTCACCATTATGGGGAAATTTCAAACACTTGTGAATAGGAGAAGCAATAGCTTTCATGGAAGATAGCCAAGGATAGCCTAGCTTCACACGAAATTGTTCGGATGATGGAATAATAGCAAAGTCCACATCAAGGGATTTGTTATGGACCTCAATAGGTAATGTAATAGAACCAATTGCAGGAGAAGAAAATGCATCAAATAGTTTCACAACCACATTTGTTTCATCATAGATCACTTGATTCAATTGCAAAGTAAAAAGAAATTCTTCAGTAATGATATTAACCATACAAGAAGGATCAATAAGCACTCCACGGCAAGGTGTATTCTTGACTTTTGCAACTATATATAAAGGACCATCAGGTGCCCTGATAGTTTCACTAGAATCAAAGGTGATGGAAGGTTCTTTAGGGATTTTCTGCTGCTCTACAAAGTTAATCACATTCGGAGTCATAGACACAAGATTATCAGGTGAGAAAGAGGAATCGTTAGTCTCAACCACATTAGAGGTATGAGAAGGTAATGGATCAGTAAAAATCTGAAGATTTTGGTTAGGAGGAGCTACAGATGTGTTGCCTTTATCATTCACAATAGAAATAGAGATAGTATTATTATCAATCAAATCTTGAATTTTACCCTTTAAAGCAAAACATTTTTCAGTATCATGCCCAGGATGACGATGAAATTGACAAAAAGATTTGTTATCAAAACAGGGTGAATTAATCTTTGCAGGATCTATTTGCTTTATAGGAGGAAGAGTAAGCACATTTTGTTCCAATAACTTATTCATAATACTATGCAATGATTCATTCAAAGGAGTAAACTTTCTTTCTTTCTTGAAAAACTTAGAAATAGGAGGCACACCTGATGCCGCATTCACATTGTTGTTGATGATGTTTTCATTGAATTTAATTGACTCTTTGTTCGGTTTAAACTTCCCAAATGGTTGTTGACTACTATCACCCTTATCACTCGGAGCCATAGGATTTGCTTGTTCCATTTGACTCACAGTCAGTTGATAATTGTGAAGAGTTGCGCACAACTGTTGGAAAGAAGTAAACTCAGAAAACAGAAGTTTTTCTCTAATATCCTTTTGTAAATTAGAAATAAAGATTCTTTGAATATCATTGTCAGGTACTGGAAAAGAAATTTGAGCATAAAAATGCTTATATCTACCAATGAAATCAGTCACTTTTTCTTTAACACCTTGTTTACAATGCATTAAATCAATCAAAGTAACTTTAGGACTTATATTGTTTTGAAATTGTTGAATAAAAGCATTTGCAAGTTGTTCGAAAGAAGTAATAGAATAAGAAGGCAACGAGCAATACCATTGTAGGGCTTTATCTCTTAATGTTCTAGTAAACAGTTTTGCAAGCAACCTTTGGTCATAAGCAAAATCAGTACATATTGTTTGAAAGGTCTTAACATGTGTTAGAGGATCACCCTTACCATTATAAAGCTCCAAATGCGGAATTTCAACATGTTTAGGGGGGATAGCTCGAACAATATCAAGAGAAAGTGGGCTCGCAACATCAAATGTGGGCACACTAAACATAGATTGATTCATAGAGGCAATTTGTTGCTGTAAAGAAGAGACAGTTTGTGCAAGATTGTTAATGGTCGCTTCAGTCGAAGAGTTCATATTAGACGTGTTAGATTGTGATGGAGGTGTTATGTTATTGAAAGAAGGTAGAGAGTAAGGTGGTGGGACACTATGATAGTTAGTCATAGGAGATGATTGGAAAGGAGGAACACTACAAGGAGGAATGGAAGGGTTAAATGAATTGCCCCCTTGCGTCATGTTCATTTGTGGAGATATAATAGGAACACTCATTGAAGGAATGAATGAAGAAGTCGGATTGAATGAAGGAAGAGGGTTGATTGAAGAAGAGGGATTGCCCCCATGACTAGTGATCATAGGTGGAATGTCTTGTATTGAAGTAGTCATTATGTTTGATGTAAAAGTAGGTATACTAGCAATAGGAGTTGTCAAAGGAATAGAATGATTAACTTGAGTAGGAGGTTGTGTATAACCTAAGGTTTCGGCACAACTTTTCATCGGCATCACATTCGAATCCACAATGTGTACAATACCATGCAAAATATCAATTCCATTCTTATCACTTTGAACCATACATTTTAGACCCTCAATTAAAGGAAGAGCTTGACTATCGGGGTATTCTTGAGACATCCATTGTCGAAAATCATCAAATTGGTTATCCAATTTTGAAAGTTGTTCTACAGAAACCTCATGGAGAGCTTCTTCATCATTAAGAGGATTAGAGGAATTACCCATGTCCTCATTAAAAAGGCCATTCAAATTAGGTTCCATCTCCTCGGTAATTACACCTTGGAAAGACTTAATTCTAAGGCTTCGTCTAACGGGAATAGTGTAAGTAGGGCTTATTGTTGTAAAACTCATGCACTAAAGAGAGAGAGAAGATTTTGAATTTTAGAGGTAGCAAATTTCAATAAAACCAGCCAATCTCCTGGATTTAAGCTGTTAAATACAATCAGGACAATCTCCCAAAATTTCGGAAAAAATGTCCGGGACCGTGGCGAACGGAGTGCACACGGTCCTCGCAACTTTTTTCAAAATTTTCAGGGATGAAAGTTATGATGATTTTAAAGCTAATCTGAAAAAATTGAGTGATTTTATGATCTGTAGATAGGCCAAATTAAAGTTGCAATCTCAAAATTGAACCCTACCAAGATTGTTGAAAAATGCAAAATTCGAATTTTGAAAAAGAGAGGGAAACTGAAATTTTGAATTTTATGATTTTAGAGGGAATACTTAAAGCAATGCAGGCTTTGAAATTTAAAAGTTGACTCGATTTCATGCAAAATTCAAATTTGAAAGTGGAAGTCAAAGTTGTTGCAATTAAACACTTAATTTCAAAAGTCACAAACTGCAAAAATTTGAATAAAACACTGAAATTTCGAATGAATGCCAACACACTTTTCAGATTTAGGACTGTAAGAAACACAATTTTGATATGAATTTTAATTTCAACAATTTTTGAATGATTAGAAGCCTCAATCCAAGTAATCGCTAGACCAACTTTGACTTTAATTTTGAAAGTGTTAAAATTGATAAAATCAGCCAAAATTCTGGATTTTAGCAGAAAAATACAGTAAGATCTAGCTCCCGAAATTTCGGAAAAAATGTTGGGGACGATGGCGCTCGGGGTGCACACGGTCCTCGCAACTTTTTTCCAAATTTTCAGGGATGAGAGATATTGTGATTTTGTTGCGGAATCCAAAGTTACAGCCGATTTGGAAGTGTTTTGATCAGTGGAATTATCAGTCAAAGGTTGAATCAAGAAGGTCTTAAAAATTAGGGTTTTAACATTTAAGCACTTAATTTTCAGAATTAAAGCACAAATATGAATTGATAATTTACAATAGAAGGGTAGATCTGAAACAAGCATTAACAATTAAACATTCCACAAGCTCAATTACTAAAATGAAAATTTTAGGGTTTTTATGCAATCAACCTCTAAAATTTGCAAAAGATCAAACATGGAAATGTAATTAAGGAAGCAAAATTTTCAGATCTAACCATGAATAATCAAAATGAGTATGTTCACGTCGGGTTCACCAAAATGTAAAGCAGAAAAAATCGAACCCTAGTCGTTCTCCCCTCCCCAACTCCAAGGAGAGAGAAGGGAGAGTCACTAGGGTTGATGGTTTTCACTTAGGAGAGACTTTACATTCAAAAGAGGGGTTGAAACCCACAAGATCCAATCCCACACAATGCAAGATTGGATTCTAAATGAGTTTCAAGGGTTGTGACATCAAGGATACCCTCTTTTGTAAAGAATGTAGATAGAAAGATTGAACTAGGAATGCATGTAAAGTAGGAAAGATTCGCTTATAAACAGAGATAGGCATATGGGATGAAGCTGCGGACCTGGAATTAGCAGTAAAATGTCGAGACGGTGCTGTTCTACAAATTTGAGCAAAAGTTGACGAGACGATGGTGCCCGGCATGCACACGGTCCTCCGAAAAATCCGCGAAACGAAGGTGGATCTGTTCGTCTCTGCACAAGGATTCCAGATCTTCAATTATAGTCGCGTACCTGCAACCTACACACAGAAAAGAGAGGATGATTGGGGGGTTAGGGATGAGGGGTTTGCTTTTAGGTCAAACCCCGGTTTTGGAATTAACCAAGAAATGAGAATGTTGTAAATGTAAATGTTTGTAATGTAAACAAGTACTGATACCTTGTTGTAAGAATGTTTGTATTCTTACATGCGAAGGTGTAATGTATGTAGTATGTTGTATGTTGTATGTGATCTCCTCTTCAATGGTTGAATCCTTGTCTTGAATGCAACACCTAGCCTTGAATAGAAACTTAGAATGCTCAATTGCTTGAAGGAATGCTTGAATGCTTGAATGCTTGAATGTTTGAATATTGCTTTCGCATCTTGTTCTTGCTTATTTGCTTCCTTTTTCTTACCTCCTCAAATGGGAGGGGAAATGTAGTTTATATACTTGTCAATTAGGGCTGATAGACTGATTTTCCCGACCTTAGGCCGACCAGGAAATATTATTTCCTGAATTGCAAACTTAAAGACCCGATGCCCAAAAGAGACCGGGCCCAAAATAGGGCCAGGGACCAGGGCATTGGGTGCCATGGTCCTGGGGGACCAGGGCGCTAGGCGCCCTAGTCCAGAAGGACCAGGGCGCTGGGCGCCATGGTCCCACCTCCCGGGACAGCAGGGTGCAAGGAGGGATCAGGCCACGGTGCAGAAAAATGCAGTTTTTGATGTCACAAGTAGGTTTCGGGGTCTCCATTCAGGTTCAACGTTGCGCCGCCATCGTGAAGACCCAAATGCAGTCGAAATTGCAAGTGTCATAATTTTAGGACGCTACACTTTCCATTTAAATTTCTAAATACTCAACTTTAATTTGACCTAAATTAATTATACTTTAATATTAAAGCAATTTTGTATTAGTCTATTGTCTCATTATGTAAGTGTTGATGCCATTTTACATTTGCACACATATATATAGTTATTATGATTACATATGTATATTGCAAATATATTGAAAGTAGAAGGAATGATATCGATAAATTTGGGATGATATGCAAATGCCTATCATTAAGCTATCCTCAATTCAATAGTTAAAAGATAAATTTTAAGTAACAAGATAAGACAACTATTTACCTATTTTTTATAAATGAAGTAAAAATATTCTATTGTTGAAAGATGATATATCTTTGTTACGGAAATATTCAATCTTTCAAACTTGTGAATTTGAGGCATACTTGTTCTTATGACTTCAATGCAAAGGCAAGATAATTAAATAATAATAGGTTATATTAAATATTATATTTGTAGTTATCAAGATTGAAATTTGTTGCTTCATCCTAATTGCCCATTGACTTTGCACATATAAAAATTCAACTCATGTTTATAGCTTTAATTATTTTAGTTATTGAAAACTTAAAATGGTTGAATGATTTTAGGGCATACCTTTTCATGGGCCAAGGCCTATCCAGAGATCATGACATGCGCAAACACATTTACTTATTCCTTAATTCAGTATTTAACTTTAAATATATTATTTTCTTATTTATTTATTTTTATTTACTTTTGGTGTTCAATTAGTCATCAAAGATCGTATTACATTTCATTGTAGTTACATATGTCTTAGTTGACAACATGAGATATATGTTCTACTATGATACTTCAATTTCATATTTACCTCCTTAGAAGGAAGAGAAAAAGCTAGAAGAAAGTTGGCAGTGGATTTATATTGTCGTATCTTTTGAATCTATAATTTTTACCTTATAATCAAATGATTGGAGCTTAATATGACATCACCACAGGTTATAATATTATTGTTCTCGTCGCAAGTAAATAATATATTACTTTGTTGTTCAACTGATTTTTTGTAAGTTTTTCTTTTATAGCAAGGTTGGGTAATCCATCACTGGCCCTTATGGCCATGACTACATCAATTGATCTTAGAGTATGGTCATTCTAACTAGTTTTATAAAATAAATTTGATAAGGAGGAATGATAACATGTGATGATTGTTGGTTCCCTGCAAATCAATAAATCCACTAAATCCTAAAGACTAGCCACGTTCTTATGCTTAGACCTAGTGTTGGATTTGGCCAACAAATGAGATTCAGTCATAAGGCTGAAATCGTCTACACTTCTTGCTTTGCTAGACCAAGGTGGGTGAACCTAACAATTCCTAAAGATTCAACACTTACTTTGCACAGACATTGTATTTTATAGCAGAGAATTCTCAAAAACAATTCACCAAGGGTAGTCTAAATAGCTATAAATATGGCTTTGATCTTGGCTATTTATCCTTTTCTTAGGAATTGGAAACAATTCCTACACTACACCTAATACCTATAAAAAAATTTCAAAAGAGATTTTAAGAATAATGTATTGTTTAAGAAAATGCATTAAGCTGAATGACAGATCAATGCCTCATTCTAGGCCATAGAGTCAGATATGAATCTATAAAGGAGATCATACCAACAAACAAATTTCAACTAGTGGATTCAAAATATGTTAATTCCTTACACTAACAGATCCACTCATGTTGTCATAAAATCATACTTATAGGTCCACCTTGTACACCTAATTTCACAATTGTCTAATCAAATTAATTTAACTTTTTTTTTGAAAGAGAACCATGAACAAACAATACAATCATAGGGAAGCTGATATGAAAAATTTAAATATATTTAATATATTGAATTCATATCATCAAAAGAATGCATATACAGAGACAACTCAATGATAGTAATATTTTATTTCATAAATTGGTTGGCATTTGCTCATAAAACTAGGCATTACAATTTACATCTTCCATCTGTGATTCAAACTCAACATTTTTCTATTAACCTCCTCAATATAAAATTTTAGGACCATTACAATGGAAGAGAAAAGAAAATATATAGAAAGAGAAGTTTCCAAATTAATCTTATAACTGACAATTGTCCACTTTCAAATCTAACTTGTGAGAAACATAAATTTCCTACTATTTTTTCAGTCTAACTTTGATATTCATTTTCCTTCATTTGCATTATGTTTGCAACAACACATTTTCACCTCTTCCCCTTGGTGCTATGTCTCTTCTTACTCATGAGAGTATTTTCACCAAAAAATAAATTATTCCCCTTTATGCACATCCTTTCTTGTTAATGGCTTTTACTATTATGTAAAAAAAATATTACTACTTGTTACACTTTGCTCCCTCCTATGAAAAATATTTTCACATGAAAAAAATACTATTGTTACATATTTTTTCCCTCATTAAATAACTACTTGCTACTGCATTATTTAACTTCACACAATATCTTTTGTGAGTACCCATGAGTAAAAAATACTTCACAAATGGATTCTGTAACGGACCCGGACTTTGCATTCATTTTTGGGACGAAGTCTTTTCTGTGTTCATGGTCATACTTGAACACTTAGCCGAATTCAAATGACACTTATCAATCTAAGGGGATCCACATGGATCACTTATGCATTTGGGGCCAACTTCGTGGAACAAGTACCTAGGAGGCCATAGATGGGTGCGGACCTATATGGTGCACGTTATGGGGGATTGCAAGTCCCTAGGCAGATCGCATGCTTAAGTAGGACCTATATTGGGCCGACTTCCTTAGCGTGTTGAGCCGACCGTTGGAGGAAAGTGGATCATCCTTCTACTTGATTTTTGTGTGTTGTGTGATCAAGCTATTACAAGATCGATGCCAGGGAAAATTTTGATCCATCCGATGCATTTGTAGGCGGGCTTGGCTATATAAGGCGGGATGCCTTAGCCATTTGAAGCATGAAGAGGAGTGACATCTGAGAGTTTGGAGCGAGGCACAGTCAGGTGAAAGTACGAGCAAGGCGGGCCGAGGAAGTCTAATTGTGGAGCTACGGACTGAGTTGGAAGCTCTGAGTGTTTTCTTTGTAATAAGTTTGGCTAAGCAATTTGTTAGCTCAGACAACACGGCGAATAGTGTTTCTTAACACAACACACTTGGCTTTTGATTTTGTAACGCTAGTTTTACATAATAGAAAAACATTTGTGTTCGCCCAGCATCTTTTGTGTTCTTGTGCATACTGAGTTAGTGCATTGCATCTGACTTCTTATTTCTGCATTCATTTGGATTCCACATTGGCAGCAAATCACGACATTGATTTTTAGGTGACATTGAGTTCCGATCCGAATAGGTATGAGAAGGCATAGTCTGGGTTGGTTGTCTGCAAGCTTTTGCACACCTGAGACGATTAATGCTAGCGTCACGCAGATCTTCTTGATAAGGTTCGTGACAGTTGGTATCAGAGAAGAACTTTGCAAAGGCTTTGCAAAGGAACTCAATGGTGGATGCTCAGGATGATGCACATCAAGAGGAAGTCACGGAACAACAAGAGCACAATCAGCATGGGTCGCATACCAGGCAATGGCTCTAGGATCATGAGCAGTGGATTTCTGATTTGGAGGCTTGGGAGGACTGATTTGATAGTATTCTATCAAGACTCAAGGAGATGAATGATGTCATAGACAGGATTCATCAGAGTGTGGAGGTTCACAACAATGAGATCAAGTTTCTAAGAGAAGGGCAGTCACTTCACCATGCATTGCTTCAAGATGGAACGCAGGGTTCCAAGACATCAGCACCGATTGGATCGTATGATGGTGATCGAGATGACAAAGTATTGGATAATTTCTTCTGGGATGTAGAATAATACTTGTTGAGCACACCTAAGTTGGTTGATGAGGCACAAGTCAGGAAGGTGGCCTTGTGCTTCACTAGAAGTACGAAGCTTTGGTGGCGGACGTATCTGGCGGACGAGCGAGCTGGAAAGGCAGTACGGTCGATTAAGAATTAACTCAAACTGAAGGCGGCTTTGCAAGATCAATTCCATCTAGGAAATTTGGATTGGGTGGCTCGAGCTCACTTTGATAAGTTGAAGCATACCGACAAGATTTCTAGATTATGTCCGACAGTTCCAAGTACTGGACTTGAAATGCACCAAGATAAAGGACTTTGAGAAGCTGTACTTGTTCGTGAGGAACTTACAACATTGGGCTGCCGATGAAATGTGACGACAGGTAGTGCAAACATTGGCTCAGGCGATTACTTTGGTCGATGGCTTGTTGGATTATAAGGGTGATGCAGCCAAAGGGTTTGGCAGATCATGGTTTGACTCAAGAGATCGACGCAAAAACTTTCATTGGAAGAAGGAAAAGAAGAATGATGGTCCATAGCCGAAGGCGGATGAGCAGAAGAAGAGTAAACTGACTGGGAACCACCCTCCCAAGAAGGCGAAGAATCAAACACCTGCTAAAGATAAGAAGGCAGATAATAGCTGCTTCATTTGTGGGAAACCTGGACATTGGGCTCGGGAGTGCCCAGAGCGGACTCACATCAATTCATTGCTGACCAAGAACCAGAAGGTCCAACCCAAAATGGGTGTGTTGTAATTGTTGAATGATTTGCAAGAGACGGCAAATCCGAATGCAGGCACATCAAGTCAACATGACTTATGCTTCATTGAGACATTCTTTGGAGCAAAGAAGGTCTTGGTGATGATTGATTATGGGGAAACGCATAATTACATGTCTATGAGCCAAGTGAAGTCACTTGGGCTCAAGATGGATCCGACTGAGACTAAATTCAAGGCGGTTACTGTTGCCGCACAGAAGGTTAGTGGCGAGATCCAGAATGCAGTCATGAGGACCGGATCATGGCAGGCTCCAGTCAACCTTGTGGCAATTGAAATGGAAGAGTTCAATCTAATTTTGGGACAAGCATATCTGAGATAAGAAGCAGTCGTTGTGGCTCCATACTTGGGTTGCGTTTTGATCTTGGATCCGACACGACCATTCTGACAGTCTGGTGAGGCGACTCAACTTAGATTCTGAGTGCAGTGAGTGCTAAGAGGGTTGGAAGCAAGACGACTGAGGAACTCTTCCTGGCTACCTTACTTGGTGGATAGGATGAAGGTGAACCATCCGGCTCATTTAATCCATCCGTGGTAGAGGATGTCCTGAAGGAGTTTGCAGATGTAATGCCAGAGAAGTTATGAGCAACACTGCCATCGAAGAGGCATGTGGATCACATGATTGAGTTGGAGACAAGAGCAAGACTATTGTCTCGGGCTCCTTATCGCCTCTTAGGACTTGAGATGGCAGAGTTGAGCAGCTTGCAGAGCTCGTTGAGGTAGGATACTTGCGGCCTTCTCGCTCATCCTATGCTTCTCCAGTCTTGTTTCAACGAAAGAAGGATGGGTCACTTTGTTTGTGCGTGGACTACCAGGTGCTCAACAAACTGACCATCAAGAATAAGTACCCTCTTCCCTTAATAGCAGATAGCTTCGATTGACTTGTGGAGGTTGGGAACTTCACTAAGTTAGATCTCAGGCAAGGCTACTACCAGATCTGCATCGCACCGGGCGACAAAGAGAAGACGACTATCACAACAAGGTATGGATCTTATGAATTTCTGGTTATGTCATTCGGCCTAACCAATGCACCAGCTACTTTCAGCACCCTCATGAATGATGTGTTTAGGCCCTTGCTGGATAAATGTATTGTTGTATATTTGGACGACATCTTGGTGTATAGTCGCACTCTTGCAGAACACAAGGAGCACCTTAGGGAGGTATTCGGCCTTCTGAGAGCACACTACCTCTTTGCCAAGAGGGACAAGTGTGACTTTGCATGAGAGGAGGTCCAGTTCTTGGTGCACATCGTGGGACACAGTTAGATCTAACCTGATCCAGAAAAGCTTGTAGCGATTCAGGATTGGGAACCACTTCGGAATGTCCATGAGGTACGACAGTTTTTGGGATAGGCAAACTACTACATGAAGTTTGTTGCAGGCTACTATAGGATCATAGGACCCTTGACCGACTTGTTGAAGAAGGAAAAGAGATGGATCTAGGGCGAGCGGTAGCAGCATGCTTTTGAGGAGTTGAAGAGAAAGCTCACAGTGGAACCTGTGCTTGCATTGCCAAGATACAATAAACCATTTGAGGTTCAGATGAATGCTTTTGACTATGTGATCGGAGGAAATTTGATGCAGCATGGACACCCAGTTGCATACGAGTCAAGGAAACTTAATGACAGAGAGCACATATATTCTACCCATGAGAAGAAGATGACAACCATTGTTCACTGCCTTAGAGTTTGGCAGCACTATCTTCTGGGAGTGCCTTTTGTAGTGAAGACGAACAACATTAGTTCGACTTACTTCAAAATGCAAGCCAAACTCACCCCAAAGTAAGCAAGGTGGCAGGAGTTCCTTGCAGAGTTTGATTTCGAGCTCGTGTACAACCCAGGTAGACATAATGTGATTATAGATGCTCTTAGTCGAAAGGCACAGTTGGGCACACTAGAGAACCTGGAAGGAGGTTCCAGCAAAGTCACAGTGGCTGAAGATGTGCTAGATGAGATCAAGGAAGGACTTGAGAATGATTCTCAAGCCTATCAGATTATTCTTCAAGTTCGTGCTGGGCGGACTAGGAGGTTTTCACTGCGAGATGAAATTCTCTACTATGCAGAGAACCATTTGTACATTCCAAAATGGAAGGAGTTGCGTAGAGAGTTGCTACATGAGTGTCATGATTCAACCTGGGTGGGCCACCCAGGGAAGAAGCGGACTTTGGCACTTATGGAATGTGGCTTCTACTGGGTGAAGATGCAAGATGATGTTGAGCTCTATGTGAGGACTTGCCTCACCTGCTAGCAGGATAAGTCAGTTCATGAGCGACTGGGTGGTTGCTCCAACCTTTGCCAATACCCATGTGGCCATGGACGAGTGTGAGTATGGATTTCATCACTCAACTACCGAATGTGGAAGATTTCTGCAACATTATGGTTGTGGTGGATCGGTTCAACAAGTATGTTATTTTTGTTGCTTGCCAACAACCATGTCTAGTTGAGTTAGCGGTCGAGTACTTTTTCAAGAATGTGGATAAGTACTGGGGCATACCATTGAGCATTATTTCAGACAGGGATACCAGGTTCACATCAAATTTTTGGACCGAGTTATTCAAACTTGTGGGCACCAAACTTTTGATGAGATCTACTTATCATCCATAGACAGATGGACAGACTAAGAGGATCAATGCGGTGTTGGAAGTCTACCTGAGGTATTTTGTGAATTCCGACCAAGGCAATTGGCCGAAGTTGCTTGACACAGCTCAATTTAGTTATAATTTGTATAAGAGTGAGTCTTCCAAGTACTCACCATTCGAGTTGGCGATGGGACAACAACCACTCACTCCGTATACAGTGATGCGTGGATATCAAGGAGGTGATACCAATGCGACAGACATGGTGCAGACCTGGAATGAGCGAGTTGACCTGGTTCGTTATCATCTCACCAAGGCATCAAACCGAATGAAAAAGAATGTTGATGGAAAATGCAAGCAAGTGGAATTTCAAGTGGGCGATAGAGTTTTGTTGCGCATGGATCCTTACCAGTTCAAAGTGCCAAGGGGTTGAGCACTTCACTTGTTCGCAGGTGGGATGGGTCGTTCTGCATTGTGAAGAAGATGGGTCTGGTAGCCTACAAAGTGGATTTGCCGGAGCATCTGGGAAAGAACCCAATTTTTCATGTGTCATAGCTGAGAGCGCACAATGTAGATGAAGAAGATTTGGTTCGCAACATTCCTGAGAGGGGGTCGGCTAATATGGTCGACCATCCAGGAAAGCGAGTGGGTCAAGTCTTGGCTATGCGAATCAGGGGCTATGGTAGGAAGGTGCACAGAGAATTCCTTATCATTTTTTAGGGTGCGCCACATGAATCTGCTTCTTGGCAAGCTGGCGAGACTCTTTGGCGCGATGAGGAAAAGATCATGGGGTTCCTCAAGAGGAACTCAACTCTGTAGACTTGACCGCAATAGAACACTCCCTCTGTAACTTTTGGTCTGAAGTTGCAGCAACGAGGGCATTGCACCAGTTTAAGTGGGGGAGGATGTAATGGACCTAGACTTTGCATTCATTTTTGGGATGAAGTCTTTTTTGTGTTCATTATCATACTTGAACATTTAGCTGAATTCAGATAGCACTTATCAGTCTAAGGGGATCCGCATGGATCACTTATGCATTTGGGGTCGACTTCGTGGAACAAGTACCTAGGTGGCCGTAGATGGGTGCGGATCTATTTGGCACACGTTATTAGGGATTGCAAGTCCCTAGGCAAATTGCATGCTTCAGTAGGACCTATATTGGGCCAACTTGCTTAGCATGTTGAGCCAACCATTGGAAGCACGCGGATCATCCTTCTGCTTGATTTTTGTGTGTTGTGCGATCAAGTCATTACAAGATCGATGGCGAGGAAATGTTCATCCATCCGATGCATTTAGAGGCGGGCTTGGCTATATAAGGCGGGATGCCTTAGCCATTTAAAGCATGAAGAGGAGCACCATCTGAGAGTTCAGAGTGAGGTGCAGTCAGGCGAAAGTGCGAGCAAGGTGAGCCGAGGATCTCTGACTGTGGAGCTACGAGCTGCGCTGGAAGCTCTGAGTGGTTTCTTTGTAATAAGTTTGGCTAAGCACTTTGTTAGCTCAGACAATGCGGCAACTAGTGTTTCTTAACACAACACGCTTGGCTTTTGATTTTGTAATGCTGGGTTTACATAATAGAAAAGCATTCGTGTTCGCCCACCATCTTTTGTGTTCTTGTGCATACTGAGTTAGTGCATTGCATCTGACTTCTTATTTCCACATTCATTTGGATTCCACTTTGGCAACAAATCGCGGCATTGATTTTTACGCGAAATTGAGTTCCGATCCGAATAGGTACGAGAAGGCGTAGTCTGGGTTGGTTGTCTCTAGGCCTTTGCACATCTGAGACGATTAATGTCAGTGTTGAGTGGATCTTGTTGATAAGGTCTGTGACAGATTCTTTATTGTCTAGCTATAGGAACATTCACATCAGTTATATTTTACTTAAAGCGAGTTTTCACCTCTACAAATCTAACTTCTTATATGAAATAAGTCTTGCTTAGGTGATAAAGCTTTGTTGGATCATTAATATCCTTTTTTATAAAAATGTTCTACTCTTGAAACACCAAAACTTTTCTCCCCCCATAGTTATCACTCACCATAATATGATAAAACCCAAACTTTGGAATAGAAAGAACAATATGTTATCATTGCAAGAATTCGAGTCTGTTGTATTCTACCATTTGGTACACCATTTTTCACAGCATTGTCTTCTGATTTCAACGACCCACAACCTCTGTTTCTATTGTAGTCTAAGATCACATCAACCATATCTTCAAGAATACTGCTTCATAAATGACCTTTTCTTGATTTTGCAACTTTCACTTTGAAGCCTCCATTGCTTGCTATAAATTGATGCTCTAAAGTTTCTCCCTAACTTCTTAGCACTGTCAGTTGCTGCTTCCTTATACTGCAACTGTTCGTCAAGGACGTAATCATCCCAGTGATGGGGAATGAGATTCAGTGAAAAATTAGAATGCCCCGTGCAACACAGAAAACACAAGAGGAAAGGTGAACCCTAACGCAGGAGTAAATATTAATGGTTCCCTTTTATCTCATTGATGCACATATCAAATTTTGTTGCAGGATACATGGGTACGTTGCCTTATAACAAAACATCCTTTCTACACTAAAGTCATTGCACCCTCCACATTGAACCCCCAATCCGCAAGAAGAATAATACATCTCTACACTTGCCGGCTTCACCTGATTTACAGGTACCAAGAGAACATGCCCATGCACGTCACCATAAACCTTCCGATCATGGGGCACTTGCATTCACTAATGCACCATTGTATTAGGGATTATCTAGGTCATATGTATAAAAGGATTTTCATTTCACAAAACACATCAACCACAGTGCGTTGCTCGTAACCAACACATTTTTACTGGTTATTGAAACACACAAAATTTGCAGATCATCTGGCCAAAACACGTTAGCAATACGAATCCCCTTTTCGTTACCTCTCCATCACATTCTTTATATGTTGCACAGGGGCTTTTCGCACTCTCAACAAGGCTATGATGGGTGGCTTATCAAAGTGTTGCAGATGAATAAAATTTATGGCCAAGGATGACATTATTGTTTGCTGCTCTTTGTTTCCAATCGATAGAAAATATATGTATGTTCTACTATGATTTGCCATTCAACATATCCATTCTATGTATATTCCACACTCGTTCTTTTCAGAGCAGACAACCACACTGCCCCATTTAACTATCAAGTATAGCTCAGAGATACATATCTACAGGCTCCAAGAAAACACATCCATGAACCACGCTTCATTGAAGCATTTATAAAACAATCACGTGCCTCGGCTGGGATTCAACATCACTTTGCTTCACTCCTTGGGCGCCATTTCTCTAAGATTTGCTATCAAATAGTGACCAGAATCATGCGTGGCCTTCTATCGACTCAATCACAAAGATCTTCCTATTCAAAACATGTTTTTCCTCTACTAGAATGTGTTTCCATTACTACGGGCAACTTCATCAACAAAACACGTTGCATGATCTAGTTCTTTTCATTTTGATTACAGTCAATTGCAGCCACAACCATTGGTTGAATAGAAAAATAATGAACCATCACAGCATCCACAATACATAGGCAAGAACATAGATTATGATCTGTTCTGATGTAGACACTCTTTCGTTGATCATGCCGCTTGGAAGGTGGATTTGAAACTAAATTCACAAACCCTAATATTAGCTACAGATCTCCACCAACACTTTGCATTGTGCCCTATTTTCCTTTGCACTCACACAAGTTCACCTCGCAGCTCCGCGGTGAAACTCACATTGACCTCTTTTGCCCTGTGAAACCGGATGGCTTAAACAGCACACACTAAGCTTTGACTGCTTAGGTGTGTGTGGGCCTATTCTTTCCTCTAACGTTCTTTCCCGTCCCGTCCGTTTCTGTTGGAGAAATAAGCACCGTTAACTTCCGTGTCTCCTGTGGGCCCCTCTAATCCATCTTTTTCCCTTACCTGTCGTTTCTGTCCCCATTAATCCCGCCCAAATTTTAATTTTTCAAACTCTTTTCTCCCGCCCATAAGTTCTACAACGGCAACAAATAGGTTTTTGACCTCAGCAGATCTCATTTTCACACCGCCTGTGCCAAAATGGGAGCTATCAAACTGGGTAGGGATGTTCGTCGTAACTGTTGGAAATGCTCTGAAAGACATGCATGTAAAGTGTGGAAGCATAGGCAAGGCATGTGAAATGTTTAAGAGGATGCCTCAAAGAAATGCAGTCTTGCTGAATGGCGTGTTTGCAGGATATGCAGAAAATGCATTTGCTGAAAAGGATTTTGCCAAACTCTCCACTCTTTGCCAGCATCCCCCTGCCTATGCCAAAATGAGAGCTTTGGAACAGGGTTTAGATAAAGAAGAGAATTTTTTATATCTCTTTCCACATGTTGGTTTCAAAGAAGGCATGAAAGAAGTCACTTCTCTACTAAGTTATTCGCAACAGCATATTAGGTTTTCATAGCACATCATTTCACGAGGAGCATGGAGCACCAGCCAAAGGATATATGTGCCGAACTAAGAAATTTTTGAAAGAATGCTTGCGACTGTATAAAAATCCTCGCAATAAAAAAAAATAGTCCAATCAATTAAGTTTGAGTTGGCTTGAAAGTGATAATAGTATTTTCTATAGTGAAGCCTGGAGGCTCCAGGCTGTACGCTTACTTTGATTTCTAATACCCTTACTTTTGCTCTCATAAAATATTCTTTCCATCGTATAATATATCAGCAATTACTTTAATCATACAAAGTATATGGTTTCAGCTTTCAAACCACGATTCATTTTCTGTCACTTAGAATTTATTCCCCTTGTGGTCTTAAAATCTAGAAGATGCCTAGTTGTGTTTTCTGCCAACTGCCCATCTTCCACGTATTAGCTTACAATGTGAACCACAAACCCACAGAATATAAATATTATTACAACCAGATGTCTATAATCTGTTTATAAATATGTTGTGTATGTATCAAGATCTATAAATTCTATGTATACCCATACATGTATCTTCCCCTAAGTGTGTAATCCATGTATATATATTGGATATATTCTTTTTATGTATATTCTCAAATAAGTTTTTATGCATGTGTGCATATGTAGACCGCTAGATATATATGATCATTTATGTTTTATTTGGGTAATGTATAGATGTGTATCTACTAGTATACCTATATTTAAAATATGTCAAGAGATATCTTATAATAAAAGAGAATCATCTGTAAAATAAATGTTCTTTTAAAATACTGAACACAAGAATACAAATCCATTCAACTGCTGCATATGAATCTAGTTGGAGACAAGTGGTGAGGGTTCTATTTTATTTGGAGTAATAAAGAACGCCTCCACAAAAACTCAAACATGACATATTCCATGCAGTTACCTGCCATTTGCATGTCAAATTGTTTTGAAAATGAATTTTTGTTTACTGACATTTTGATATCAATGTAGATGCCTCTCGGCATAATAAACTATTGACAATGGATATATGTGCATGTACATATGCATCTAGACATTTACAAAGATACGAGAATAATGGATTGTTTTCTTGCAAGTCTAATTTAAAAATAAAATAAAGCCATAATAACCAACCATACAAAAAGTTATTGTTGTGCACTTTTCAGCTGATATTAATAATCCAAGACAAACTATTCACAATTGGATATATACACATGTACATACACATTTGGATATTTGAAGACATACATAATAATCAATTGGTTTATTTGAAATATACATTAAAAAGAAAGTAAAGGCATAATAAGCATATAGACAAAAGGGTTCCATGTATTATGAAATGAGTTGCAGTTGATGATCTATAGAGGTATCAATAATCTAATAGTATCCAATATTAAAATTGGAAAAGAAAGTGAACTTTCCACAAGATAGACAAGAATTTGACAAGATTGTTGGAGTAATTAGAAAAACACCTTAGTAGTTGATTAATCAATCATTAATTACTTAGGTCCATTATTATTTTCTTACACTTAAGCCAAACTTAGGAGTGTTTTTCTATAATTAGATCGAGTTAATTATAGGTCAAGTTGTTTCAGGTTATGTGACTAAGACACTTGTTATGCTCTAATTTAATCCTCTCCTAGGGTTTTCATCTAGAGTTATGCTTTTATAAGCATTCATTGTTTACATTGTAATCTATCCAATTCATTTACAGATTAATCTCAATATCACATTCCTATTGGATCAATCTCTCTCAAGGTTGCACATCATCAAACATATTTTTTTCTCTTCAGATGTAATAGGTGTTTTGGTTGTAGATGGTTTCTTGGAGTTGGGGAGATAGCTATCATCTCCAAAAAGGATAAGATGTGAGATTCCATCAGGCCATAAATTTTGTTGATGTTGAATAAAGATTTCCCAAGAAACTAACACAATTATATGTCTTAGATTGAACCCACATTAAAAGACATTCTTACATTTAATTTCATAGCAATTGGGATCACCATTAAGAACTTAAGAATACATCTGCAATAATTCATTCCTTCCTTATTTGTAATTTACTCTATAATCAACAGACAATAATTCACAATACCTCTATAAGAAATTGATAATGCTACCTATCATGTTATATGTTAAGAGATTTTATTTATTTTAATTTCATAGCAATTGGGCCACCACTAAGAAGTTAAGAACATACCCACAATAACTCATTCCTTATTTTTAGTTTGATGTACAAGAAACAAATAGTAATACCCAATTGGCCTTTAAGACATTGACAATTTTAGCTATGATTCTCTTCTACATTGTTGTGTCCTAAAACCACTACTCCATAATCCTAGAACTCTTCTACCTTCAAGTATAAGGCTTGTCATCAAGAGGTAAAAAAATGCAGTTTTCATCAAAAAACTAAAGAGGGTCAAAGGCCCATTAGCAAGAGTGGATAACCTCTCTTTCACTTTGGGATCAACTTAAACCAAAAAAAGTGTTCCTAAAGGCATCGTTAACAAGATAAATGGTGCTAGAGTAGTACAAGGTGCCAAAATTGCAATTGTACCCAAAGTAAGTTTGACCAGAAAGATTGTCACTAGGATGAAAGCTAACCAACTACATAAAATATTTAATATGGCTAATAAGGGGAAGAGATAAAGGTAAGTATACGTGATTCACTATTACGAACAAACTAATAAGGTTCGTTAGTGGTGTTTTTCTATTAAAATTTTATTTATTTAAGGAGTGTGATTGCATCACTTTCTTCGAGGATCGATGTGTATCCTATGGGCAACAAAGTCACAATTTATCAAAGGAATAACAATGAAATTAAAGCATACAAGGATTTATTTAACCATAAAATGCATCAAATGAGAAGTATCAAATAATAGGACATAATTGTCTAACACCACAATAAAGAAGTTAAAAATCTTAGTTATCCACACAATTGTTATGCTTAGTTATCTAAATTTAATTGTACAAATAAATATGCATCAAACAAGTGAGAATTAAAAATCTTGTAGTTCATTAGAATGTTATCATATTATCAAATGTTCACATTCATGCTAGCGAGTGTGGTAAGGGAAATAAAAATAGTAATGGAGATATTCAATGTATAATATGCACACATGTATTTTATTCTTCACATGGTCAATGAATCCAAAACCTTTCTACAACTGTACAAGGCATGAGTTGAAGCCCTAGGGAATATTTCACACCTACATAGCCTCTAGCTGCCACTAGTAGAACCATTTTGAGAGAATGGTTGTACTAGAATTTAACTAAAAATCTATAAGAAATTTCTCATATTTCTAATTCAGAAATTGTTGAAATGATTTGCATCCATATGGGCCAATCAAAACCATTACAAAACTGATAATAATCTGATCTTAAATAGAAAACAAAGACCAATAAGAGCTACCACAAATTCTCTCGTGGAAATTGGTCTTCTTCCCTAGAAATTTGCTTCTCCTCCTTGAGTTATTTAAATGGCCTTCCGTAAAATCAGCAATAGGATATTTTAAATGATTTGTTACTTCCAAAACCAAAAGGACAACATATTCTCACTTTAGAAATTGAATTTAATGTCATTAGATGTCTTGCCATCTCCACCTCTAAACCTAGCAATTGATAATATCTATCAACAAGGCCTTCTCCTCCACTCACCCGGACCTCCACAATAGAAAGAGACCCAAAAATTACTCTTGGCACCAATTTGAATAGCTATCATTTAGGATGGAAATTATGAGTAGTAACAAATGATATCTCCTATAATATTACACCCAAAAAGGAATATTATAGGTTTGAAGTAGAATATGCCAAATTCAAATTTGAATCACCTATTTAAACTTTCCCTCAAACTATGGCCACAATATTTACCAAATATTGGCCTTTCATTAGAAATATATTCATCCTACAACTTTATTCAACAAAAACTTTAGAAAAATTATATTAAAATATTATTGGTGATGTAGGATTGCCCTTACACCATCCAAATTTCCACTATCAATTTATTTTTCTTTTGCCAACACATTCTTGTGTGTTCTAGAAAAATTGTCAAATGTAAATATATGAGCATACTATTTAGATGAGGTGGAAGAGCCTCTTTAATTTATAGTGGTCAATTAAAATTGGGGTTGATAGCTAGAGGTTGGCACACCATGATGAATACGTGTAAAAAAAATATTGTTGATGATGATTGCAAATCTCTACAATGAAATAAGAAATTATTAATTTTATTAATAATTTAAAGTGAACTTATTAATGCTTCTATGTGCTGGAATCTGTGGTGATCAGAATATCAACATTGAGATCAAAAGACCAACATACCAATGAAACTTTTGAGTACAAGGATTAACTAACTTAAACTAGTTTAACTTCTCAAGATATGTATCATTGTTCTCTATCTCATAGGATCCATAAAGCCAATGTTTTTATCTCATATCATTGAGAAAATTACTTTAGGAATGACAACTCCAAGAACGAGTGATATTGTGATCTATATGCATGCATGCATTCTAAGATCTAAATGATATGTTCAAACTATGATATTTAAGCTAGGATGAAGATAATGATATGATAAAGATATTAACAAACTATCCTAACATGATATAATAACATGGATATGTTATGGTATGAAATGCTTCTAAATGCTACATTGATATTATAACAAAGAGAGGCTAAAATGCTTGATATAATTAGATTATAATGTAGATGCATAAAACTTGGATATGCAGAATGAATAATGTGGGCTCTATTTATAGAGGAAATAGGGAAATGGATGGTTAAGATTGAATAATATTAACAATGACTAGGATTGAAAGTCACTCAATCCATGTTTACAATTTTCACCAATGAAATGGTGACAATTGTCAACAAGCGATGACTTGAGAGGAGATACAAGAGGTACTACATGCCTGAGAAGACATGAAGGTCACCTTAGGATATTGGGTGAGGGTTAGGTTAGGGTCATCCATTGGATAATGCTTTTACCCAAGGGATAAACTCTTGTGCAAGGGTTAGATGGGATAATTAGGGTCAAAGCCATGAGTGATTTGATGAGACCCCTGAGTTAGATGAGAGTTAAGTTAGAGAGAAAGTCTCTAACCATGACGGAAGGTTGGACTAACCATTAATGGTTAATAGGAATTTGGGGACAAATTTGTAAGAGTCCTTACAAATTTGGGGAACTCAACAAGTTAACTTGTTGAAGAAATAGAGTCTTTATTGCATATAGAAGACTTTCTTCCAAACTTGAGAAGTGATCTCCTCAAATTTAGGGAAATGATATGATTGGATGAAATAAGGCTAATTGACTAAGATTAGAGAGGTTCTAGAAGAATTCTTAGGAGGCAAGTGGGAAATGTAGGAAGGGGGCAAGTGGGAGAAACAAGATTTTAATTGAAATAAAAATGTTTTATTTCAACCAAAATAGATGCAACTTGCATAAATGCAAGTGAGAGGATTTTATAAATAAATTTGATTTATTTATATGCAAGGATCAATTGAATTAAATGTAAATTTAATTAAAATAGAGAAAGGGGATTTAATTAAATAAAGTGATTTATTTAATTAAATACTAGAAATAGGTTAGATGAATTTAATTAAATAAATTAAATAATTTATTTAATCAAATAGATGAAAAATGGATGAATTAATTAAATACAATTTAATTAATAGGGGGATGTGGTTTAAATAAATATTAAATATTTATTTAATAAGGTGGTCATATTTATACGTCTACAACTTCAAATCATAAAATTATTTTCCTTAAATTTGTAATAGAACCCATTCTTTAACATTTGGGCCTTAATCCTTATTTTAAATTATATTTTTTGTAACTTTTTTGCACTTATAAATAGGATTTCTCCTTTATGTCACCTATTGCATGAACCATAAGATATGTTAAAATAGACTCTTCAAGCGTTTGAGATATTTATAAGATACTTGATAGCATGCTTGAACAAAAAAGAAAGGCATTCATAGTAGTGATCCTACTTTGAGATTTGATGAGAATATTAGGCCCATTGCGATACAATGATGGAACATTTTGAACACCACACTTCATATGACAACCTATGATCTAACTCTCAAATAATATGTAGGAAGGATTGGGAAAGTGAATCCATCTCATGGGGAAGAAGTGAAAGAAAGTCTAATGAATTCCCTATGAAAAAAGTATACTAATGAGGAGTCAACTCTATTAACACATCGGCTAGCCTTCCTCATTCTTCGTAATCCAACCTTAAACAAACTAAAGTAATGATGGATAAATTCGTGCATTAGCTTAAGTTGACACTATTAAATGGTGAATTTCAAATGGGTAGGATGCACTTGAGCTAAGGGTGCTTTCCTTTAGCCTCCTTTCGTAGGTTGCCAATTATTTTTTTGCAAAGAAGAATTGGTCCACATGTAAATTCATTCAATCAATCAAGAGGAACAACCTTTACCTCTTAATGATCAAAGCAGTTGGTGATCACTCACAATGTCTCACAACTACAAAATAAAGAGATTTAAGTAATTCTAGACTCTGGTGACACATTCAGATGTTAATTCTTCAAATAGCATATAGGTTGTTGAGAAAGCACAAAAAAAATATCGGTTGGCATTCTAATGGAAGAAGAAACTTCTCATAGTAGGAGTGACTCAAAATTAAACTCAAATTTTAATTCAAACCAACTAGATGTTGGTTATGGATAACTGCATATTCTCTATATTTTATCATTTGTAGTTAAAATTTGTAGCCTTTTTTGTATTAAGTATCATAGAATCACAAAGCTCATTTTTTGCTCATTCGAGCATCCACGTTGCAAACTTATTACAAATACCAGCTCCTTTCAAGCAAACTTATTACAAATACTAGCTCCTTTCGAGCACCAAACTAGAAACAACAATTGGAAGACCAAGGGTCACAACTTAGAAATCCACTTTTAAACAACAACGGAAGATCAAGAGTCACAACTTAGAATTCTACACAAAGGTGTCTCTCATGGGAGTTGAACTTGGGTCTCCACATTGAGAACTCAATGCTTTAACCAACTAAGCTCAACCCCTTGGACAAAATTTGTAGCCTTTATGCATTTGTTATAGTTTTTGTATAATATATGCATATTAATAACAATAATAATAACATTTTTTAATTTATTTGTCAAATCTCCTATAAAATACCAATTCAATTCTAATGTTTTTTAATTAAATTATATAATATCTATGATGAATGGCTTAATAATGTTATAATATAAATATTTAAATTTTTCTTGTATTTCAAAATATTCTATATTTTAAAAGTATTAATCTATTGTCATCCCCTTACAAATTACTTCAAAAAATTCTCCTAGAAACACATCTATACTTCTCCTATTATCCCTAATGCAAGCCTAGATAATTCAAGCTAGTACTTAGTTATTACTATTTATGTTCTTAACTTTAATTCTCCCATGCATAAAAACAATATTTATTTCAAGCTATACCCAAGAATAACTTCAATCCAAATGTCGTATGATTTTGTTAACAATGATTCCCTCTTGACGATAAGTCTTTAGAAGGAAGAGAATATTTAAAAATTATTATATTTTAGTAGAAGTTCAAACTTCATAGAAATCTCAAGTTAATAATCGTTCCCTCTTCATGATAGGTCTTTAGAAGGAAGATAATTTTTTGAAAGATTATTTTATTTTAGTAGAAATTTGTTTAAGTTCAAATTTCATAGAAATCTCATGGCAATGGGAGGGAAATATCCTAGATTATTGTAATAATTTATTTTATTCTAGATCAACTAAAGCATTGCATGTATTAATAATGAATTATCTAAATATTTGACATTGTCATTCTTGAAAATTAAAATTGAAAGGTGAAATAAGTTAGCTGAAACCCCAAATTCTATGTGATAGTTCAAAAGTAATTATCAAGTGAAGCATATAATTAAAATAACCAAGCTAATCAATATTTAAGAAATCCTTTGATCTTTGGGAATAAATAGTATTCATAGCAAACCACTTAGAAAGTATGAGATGCTCTATTGAGAAGCCCAAAAGTTAAGAGACTATTTCTTTTACTTTTGGCCACATGTCTCCTTCAAACCACTCATTATGATATCCAATAGCTAGCATTTATCTAGATGATTCTAGTGTATGACAAAGCTAAACCAAAACTTATATTCAAATAATAGACATTCTGCTTCCAGAATAGATTGTGTGTATATTCAATTGTTCAATTTTTTTTGAGACCGATAAAGTCATTCCATAAAATTAAGGGTAAAACATATAGCATAAATTATGATTTATCAATTTATATTTAATTAATGACTCATTTTGTTTAAATTTTGGTAGCTGGTTTTTCAATGTTATAGGTGGTCACTAAAAATAATCTGTCAATTATTTTTAAAAAGAATAAGTTGTACAAAAAATAAAATAACAAATACACAATTGCATGTGAATGACATTTATAATTATTTTTCTACAAATAAAAAGTAGTTTTAAAAAATAAATAAAAATAGAAACAAATAAAAACAATCAAATTATTAAATATGATTTAAAACTACCAATGAAAAATATATAATCAAATGACTAATTAATGAAGAGTATATAATAAAATGAATGAAACAACCTTCTGAAATTATATTAAAAGACCCCATAGTTTATATCTAAGCTGAAAATTTAAAGAGTTGATTAATAAATGGTAGATAATAGTTTTCTTCCACATTAAAAAAAAACAAAAAAGTGATGTAAAAGAATAGTAATAAGCTTTAAAGCTTGCGAGTTAGCCCTAAATTTAATCATGGGTAATGCCAAATGCCAGCATAGATCACATGCAACTAATTTCGACATCTAAACTTTAGACCTGCCAATAGCATTTTATTGAAAATTTCTAAAGCATTTTTAAAAAAATCCAATTTCTTCATATCATGTTAACATGGTGTTCCATAAGAAAATATTTCTTTGAGGCATTCCGTGAAACAGTTCATGTGCCTTGTTTAAGCTTACACATTTTGCATATGTCTACCATGTCAATTGTAGTGATAAAATTACTACATTGTTTATCCATGGATGCACATACCGTATTCCAAAGCTCCCATTTTCGCACCTAATAAATAATAAACCCTTTTAAACCAATTTGATAATGACGCTAGGTTTTGGTCAACAGGAAATTCATCGTTTAGGGCAGTTAGATGGGACCCTGAAGCCTACAATGATGAAATTCTTGCCCTTTCTTGCCCAAAGTGGATTACCATCAAAAATATTCCAGCTTTCCTTTGGTCCTGTGTTGACAAAATTGTGGAACCATTGGGGAAAATTGTAAAAATAGACTCTTCCCCTTCGGTTCTCCCTCATCTCGATGCTAGAATACTCATTGCATTAAAACCAGGCATGGTTTACCCTACAGAGATTGCTATTTGTCTCCACAATAAGACCGACTATTGTCCGATTGAATACATGGGAGGAATAGATGCCTGTCACTTTTGTAAAGTTAGTGGCCACTTTAGAAGCAAATGTTCGTTACTTTCGAGCAAAAATTCAAGGTCCAAAACTAGGGCCTCCGGTCCCCCCTTGTAGCTAAAGTAGTGCCCTCTGAACCTGCCCTCGCCCCCCCCCCCCTCGTTCCCCTTCCTTGCCATCCCCCCACCAACTTCCTTTCCCCCCACCTCGCCACCCCCCCACACCCCTCCCCCTGCCTCTCCAACCTCCTTGATGGCTAATTCCATCTCAGATTATTGCAATGCTATCAAAGAGGCCCTCGCTGTTGCTCAGCCTCCCGCCCTTACCCCATTTGGAACAGTTGATCCCCCGTCCCACCCCTCTAACCCAAGGACCCTTAATGCTCAACAACTAGTGATGGAGAACCTAAGAAAAGCAGCGAAAGCTAGGAAGATTCTTGAACTAAACCTCCTCAAGCAGAAAATGGAAATTGAGGCCTCTCGGTGCCACCTACCTGACCTTGAGGACTTTGATAGAGGTGCTCCTGATATGACTAACACCATTAGTAGGGCCTCGGCCCTGGACCCTGAACTTTCCTCTTACAAAGAACATAATGGTCTCAATACTGAGGATCCCCTTACTCGGCAAGGGGTTGGGGACGATCCTACTCTAGAGGAGGTACCGGCAACCCCTCTAGATGAGTTGGGTAAGTTGCAGGATTCTAGGGGAGACCATGCTAGTGGTGCCCCCTACTCGGCTTGCACCCCTATTAGTGCCCTGAAGGCTGAGGTAGCCACCGATCAACCTGTGGAACCCGACTCAGGCCCCTTCAATCCAATGGAAGCCAACTTCGAACAAGGATTGACAATCCCTCAAGATGAATTTACAATGGTTAAATACAGAAAATCTAGGAGAAAGAGATCTCTTAAGAAAAACAAGGATAGTGCTAACAGGAAGGAATCTCTAGGCCCTGAACAAATCTCAGAGGCAAGGAAAAAGAGAGGTAGACCCTACTCTTCTATTGCATTGATGCTAGCAATATAACAACAAAGAGGACTGGCCCAAGTGTTTTGAGGGGTTTAAATCCCAATCTGAACCTCCCCAACTAAGTGAATCATGCTGAAGATTATTTCTTGGAACATCAGAGGTGTGGAGGACCCTGATAGGAAATACATCATAAACAGGTTTCTCAATGCACATAAGAACATGGACTGTCTCCTCTTGCAGGAGCTAAAGGCAGTGGGTTTCACACTGCAAATTGGTCTAAAATGTATCTAGAGGGAGGCCACCTCTTTTTACACTAACCATACCAAAGGAAAAGGTGGATCAGCCATTCTCCTTAGCCCTAAATGGGCCAGCAATCTAGTTAATTGGGGTCAATCCCCCTGTGCTAGAGGTATATGGGTCTCCATTCAAATGGGGAACCAGAAATTTGGAATTTGCTCTATATATGCCCCGAATGACTACAGGGAAAGAGGTGAACTTTGGAACTGGCTAGCAACTCTAGAGGATATCCCTTGGATTATTGGGGGAGACTTCAATATGATGGAATCTCCCAGTGATAAAAAAGGAGGCAATAAATTTGAGTGGAAAGGAATAGAAAGGCTTCAATGGGATAGAATGATCAATAAACTACACCTGTTTGACCCTATTGTGGGGAAGAAAGACAATTTGAACACTATATGGTTGACCTGGTGCAACTATCAACAAGTGAATAAAAGGATATATTGCAGGTTGGACAGATTCTACCTCAACAAAGCCCACTTTGTGATAAACAAAGGCCCCTGTGGTGACCACTATGCTGTTTCCCCATACACCCTATCTGATCACCACCCGATAATTATGGGAATTGACATGTCCCCAGTGGCCCCCCCTCCTCCTCAAGGGCCTCTTCATTTATCCTAAACACTAGGCTTCTAGAAGATGAAGACCTTTTCTCTGCCCTAGCCTTTATCAGACTATTTAACAAAAAGGATAGGGTGCAGCCATCCTATCTTGATGCCTGGAATGCAAACATTAAAACATGGACCATACTTTATCAAATAGTGGGGAAAAAAAGGCCAAGGATGCCAGGAGGGTTGAAAGACTTCTCCAAGAGGATCTATGTAATGCAAAAATGAATCTTCAAAACTCTCCGAATGATGACAACCTCACCTGCACTCTAATGACAATCAAAGACCAACTCAGGAAGTTTGAGAACCAGAAAATTAAAGGGTTGAAAACCAGGGCCAAACTAAATTGGCTGGACTCGGGGGACAAGGGCTCCAAATTCTTTTTTCACATGCTCAAAGTTAAAGAGGCTAAAGTCAACATCAACACTATATGGGACAATAATACTCACATCACAGACTCCCAGGAGATCCTGCAATGCTTCTCCCTCTATTATTAGAAGCTTTTCGCGTCAGAGGAAGTAAGTGAAGAACACAGACAAGCTAGAGTCCTTGTTAAGCAATTAACCCCAACCAAAATTAATGAGGAAGACTGTGAGGTTTTGGGAAGCCCTATTTCAAAAGAAGAAATAGTCAAGGCTATCTTCTCTATGGGAAACGACCAGTCCCCTGGTCCAGATGGATTCCCAGTGGAGTTCTATAAGAAAAATATGAAATGGATTGTGGATGACCTCCATGCCCTATATTTGGAGGCTATTTCCAAAGGAACTCTTGGTAAAGAGATCAATCAAGGGCTTATCAAACTCATCCCCAAAGAGGGAGACAAGACTTTGGTCAAGAATTGGAGGCCTATCACGCTACTAAATGTATCTTACAAAATATTAGCTAAAGTAGTAGCAAACAAGTTAATCAAAATACTACCTAAGATTATCAGCCCTACCCAAACAGGTTTTGTGAAAGGCAGGTTTATCCTTGAGAACTTGGTGACCTGCTGGGAATCTCTAGATTGGGCCAAAGCCTCTGGTCAGAATGGGGCTATGTTATTAATAGACTTCGAGAAGGCATACGATAGGATAGAATGGGGATTCATTACACAGATGCTAGACAATCTGGGCTTCCCAGACTCCTTTTGTAGGATTGTTCAGACACTTCTTACTGATACCAATGCAGTTGTGGAAGTAAACGGACTAAAATCTGATAACATCATTCTATCCAGATCAATTAGGCAGGGGTGCGCTCTTGCCCCGACCCTGTTTGTCTTGGCTGCGGATGCTATGTACTACATACTAAAAGACTGCAACTTATCTCCTAAGGTTATAGGAATAAGACTCCCTAACAAAGAAGAAGTCATCAATATACAGTTTGCAGATGACACAGCTATTATCTTCTCCCTAGAAGAGGAGAATCTATCACACCTGCTTCACAATATAGAGATATTCTGCAAAGCATCAGGCAGTATAATTGCCCTCCACAAATCTACCATGTTAGGATGGTCTGATGCCCCTCCTATCTTGCTGTCTAAGTTTGACCTAAAGTGGGGAGGCCCAGATATAATCATTAGATACCTAGGAATCCCTTTCTCTATCTCTCCGAACTTGAAAGAAATGTGGGAATGGTTCAAAAATAAGGTTGATAAGAAACTCACCAAGTGGAAACGGAACTTCCTTTCCTTGGCAAGTCACTATCAGGTTTGCCAAAAGCTGCTATCTTCCTATAATATATATTGCTCCTGAGCCTGGTTATTCAGCAATTATCAGTTCAACTACATTCAAAAATAGATCAGGAACTTCCTCTGATCAGATGGAAAAGGAAAAAAGAAACAACATGCAGTTAAATGGGATTGGTGTATCAAATCTAAGACTCAGGGAGGTATTGGCCTCAAAGACCTCAAACTTCAAGGAATTGCCCTGGCAACCAAATGGATTTGTAAAGAAATTGATGATAACGAACCCTGGAAAGTGCTTATTAGAAATAATATTCAATGCTCCACCCCAAAATTAGGTAAAAAATGGAAGAACCTACCCATCATTGATCCGATTGTTGGGAGTTTTGAGGTCTCCCCTGTAGGGTCAGAAGTCTTCAAATCAATATGGAAAGCCTGGAACCATGTTAGGCAATTTATTAGCAATAAAGACATAACAGATAAGGAAGGAACCCTTAATCTGGAAAGGTCTATTTGGTGGAATGTTCTGCATAATGGAAAACAACTTGCCTATCTTCAAGGATGCTCTTCCCTAAAATGGCACAACCTGGGGCTAGTCTCATTTGAACACATTCTGAAGGATGGCACCCTGATCTCTTGGGAATCTCTTAGCTCTAAATTCAACCTCCCCCTCTCCTAGGCCAGAACCTACTTTGTCCTTAAATCTGCACTGGCCCCCATCCTACCTGCTCCTTCCCCCGCCTTCCCCCCCTTAACCTCCCTCTGTTGGTTAGGTGGCTCCCCCCTCTTGCAAATCAAAGCCAAAATGATCTACTTTGCCCTTGCTGATTCTGGAGATATCCTTGACCACCTTAACTGCTCCTGGAGCCTTTCCTGGGACTCCTTGCACTGGTGCTCTGCCCTCTCAAGATTTTGGTCTTCCCCGACTGAGCCAAAGAAGAAATTTTTTGCCTGGAGGCTCCTACTGCATAAACTACCTCTTAAAGACCTCAATGGAGACCTCTTGTTGTGGAGATGACTTTAATTGTTGTGGCAATCAAGATTTAAATGAGGTTGTGGAGATGATTTTAGCTACTAAGGTTTTTAATTTTGATAAATGTAATGATGGGTCTAGGGGTTGTTCATGGCTTGTGTAATTTTTCCTAAACCCCTTTTATTGCCTCGTAAAAAGTTTAGATACTTTGTTCAGGATTAGTACTTTGGAATGTAGTAAAAACTCTTAATAGATTTAATATTAATCTTTAATAATAGTTCTTTTTTTTGTCATTGTTTTTGTTCTAGTTCAAATTTTTGATAGTTGGTGACAGATCTGTAATAGATTGGGGCCCTTCCCCACTTAATTTAATAAAAAATATTTCAATTTTTTTTTCTTAATTATTTTAGTTGATACCTCATCAATACTACAACTAATATTTTGTTATATATGTTATAATGGTAAATTTGAATATGTTTATATTTTGTTATTAATACTTTTTATTATATTTGACTACTTTTGTTATAGAAAAAGCATTGAATAGCTCGTTCGTGTTATAGTTAATTTATTTAATATATTAATATCACTTGGTTCTTGGATTTACATGCAATTCGATTACCCTTTTTGCCCTCATATTATGTCATAATTATATCATGAATAAAAGTGTTTATTATTTATTTAAAATTTATTAATATGATAAGATTTCACTTCAATGAACGAATTTAATTTAAATATTTTCATGAATATTTTTTATAATAAATTTAATGGATATTTATTAAAAGTTAATTTTTATTTTAATAATAATAGTTCAATAAAATTAAAATTGTTTAGATTATAATAAAATTATATATAAACTCTATAATAAAATTAATTAAAATTATTAAAGAAAATAAATTTGATAATAAGTTAATAAAAATATATTATTTTATTAAGATTTGAACTATAAGTTTATATTATATTTTAATTTCATGTTCATACCTCATGAAATTAAAATATAATATAAACTTGCAATATATAAACATAAAATAATTCTTGGTTGAAAATATAAAATGATTGTAAAATATTTATAAAAAATTTAATCAATTATATTATGATTGTGATTCTAATTGAATATTACTATAAATTTTATTATTATAAAAAATATTTTAATCAAATAGGATCAGGTGATATTACCACACCTCTTCAACATTCCCATTACATGCCAAGGTGATATTTCCATCTCTTTATCTCTCATTTCTATTTGTATCTCTCCCCCTTTTTATCACTATCTCTCTCTCCCTTTTCTATGCTTTAGACTTCCTCAGCTTGATTGTCTTCTCATTTTATAGGTTTTCTTTTAGTTGTGTTTGGATCTCTATAATTGGGTTCATAGTTTATTTGAAGTTATTACTTATCCATTCAAAGCTTTGTTGCACAAATAACATCATGGTCAAAATTATGAATGGTTTTACTGTATTTTGATATTGCTAGACGAATTTACAAAAGACTCAAATTTAAAATAATAAGAAATATTTTACTTTATTATTTTTAAATAATTATTTGTTCATCTTAAACTCTTTTAATGCAAATATCTACAATTTCACAATACATTTCAAATTATTTTATTACTAATAATAAATCTAAATTTTTGCGTTTAAGTAAATGCATTTTCTATTGTTTTCTACTCTAAACTAACAAAATTATTGGCAGGAACTTGACGCTTTGCATCTCTTGTTATTGGATAAAGAATTCTTTAATATGTTGTGACAAAATAATCAAAATTAAATTTAGATATAGATTTTTGATCAATAGTACGAAATATTCTTTTTTTACAATGTGTTGTGTCAATTAATCTAATTTGGTTGAATCAAATAAAATGAAATCAATATTTTATTATAGATTTGCGATTCAATAATAGAAAATACTTTATTCAATTAAATCTAGTATTGTAGATTAAGATGTCTTGTGTCTTGATTAATGTAATTATTTGGTTGGCATCAAATTAAATAAATTTTGGTTTATTATTGTGGATATGCAATCAAATAATAGAGTATATCTTGTGCAATGAAATCTAGTATTGTAAACAAGGCTATGTTGTGTGGACTAGTACAAATGATATTAGTTGGTCCTCTATCAGCATAAAATCTTCAATTAATATGATTTCATTTAATGTTTATTTGGATATAGTTGTGTGTAAAAGCATGATAGAGCTTGCTTCAATATGAGAAAATGGGTCATTGTCTTGTATTGATATCAATCAAGATTGTAGGGAGGAACAAGATCAACAAACATGCTACACATATAATGTTGATGTAGATCTAATATAATAATGAAGTTTTAAAATGGCCAAATGTAGAATATAGGTTTAAATGTGCTTGTGCCAAATAATCTTGGAATTGATTTCTTTATTATTTCTAAATGTTAATAACAAGCTAGGAATGTATATAAATACATGTCAATAATTTCATATTTCAATATTTCAGCACACATACGAATAAAAAATCAAATACCCGCTTTCTAAAGGGGTTGCCCTAGAGTTGGGAATATTAAAATTTAAATTAGATGGACTTGATCAAGGTCAAGTGAGCTAATCTATAGTTGTAGATGACTATAAAATGTGGATTGGTTAGGGATAAGGCAATGTCTAGTTGTGACAAGTTGATGGATTCTAAGTAGGAGTTAGTTTATGCCTTGATAAGACAAAATTGCATTCTAAGTCTCTTACTTGAGAAAATTGCAAAGTGGTATAAATCAAAGATGTAAAAGTGTAATGAATATCATAAATGATGTGTCCTAACACTCAAATCATTTTCACAATTGAACAAATATTATTCTTAGTCTATTAGCTACATGTCACTCATGATCAATACACATCAACTACATGACCCCAAAAACTATTTTGAGTATTTTTCCATATTGATTACAACAATTTGATTAAACAATTCACTCTTTAATAGAAGAAACATTAAAGTGTCTCTATCTTGAATCCCTAATTTCTATATCTATCCAAATTTTAGGATCCAATCTTTCATAACAATACATCAATCTATTATAGATATCCAAATCAACATCACACTAAAACTTAAAAAAATGTTATTTAGTCTCCATCATTCATAATATTATATATTTTGATTAATTCAATATTACATAATTATAAATATTTAATTGATAAAAAAAATTATAAAAAATATCTCACACTAAAAAATACTATTCAATTATTTCATTTTAATAAAAAACTTAAAAAAATCATTATTCTGAATATAACATTACTATATATCTATATTTCCTATCGACAAACCCACTACACTTCCTAACAATACTTCAATTATAATCACTAAGTAGTCACATACAACTCTTTACATTTTGTTGTTCATGTTCATACGTCATTCAAACCTGTAAACAAACTGATCTTGCTCTTTTTTTTGTCATCCCTGCCAAGAAAAGTGAGAATGGAATTTTAAATAAGCAGTCTTCGTTTTTGACAGTTTTGTGCTTGCAACATCTGTAGATGAAGCATTGAATTCTCTATAATATCATCAGTTTTGTCGTTTGGATTCAGTTTATTTAATTTTATTAGATATAGATGAATAGTTGATCTTGTAATTAATTGAAATCAAAAATTTATTGTGGATTTGTATTTAAATACCAGAGAATATTTTGTACAGTAAAATCTAGTGCTTTAGATCAGGTGCAATTGTGTAGATTGGCTTGATTTTCTATTGACATGCACTTTTGAATTAATATGCTTTTGTTTATGAATATATTTTGCTTTAAAATATGATAGATTAGATAACTGTTTTCAATTTATATCAATTAAGATCACACGGAAAAATAAGATGATACAAACATTTCACATATGTAGTGCAAATATAGATCTAATGTCGTAGTGAAGTTTTACAATATATTAGATGTAGAATATAGATTTAAATGTTCTCATATCAAATGATCTTACAATTGATTTATTAATTATTTTTGGATGTTTAATTAAACCTAAAAATGTATGTATATATATATATATATATATACCTATAGTTTAAATTTAATTTTTGCAAACAAATAAGAAAATACCTACTTTCTTAAGTGGTTGTCCTTTAATTGAAAGTTTTAAAATTTAAGTAGATGGATTTCATCAAGTGACCTAGTTCATAGTGAACATGACTATGAAATATGAATTGGTTATGAATGAGGTAATGTTTAAGAGTGATTAGTTGATAGATTATAGGTAAGAGTTGGTATGTGTCTTGGAAAAATAAAATAAAATTTGACATGTACAGGTAAGAAATTGTGCAATTTGATATTGGTCAATGATGTAATAGTGTCATGGATATCATAATTTATGTCTCGGAACTCAATATGACTCATTTTCAAAATTAATAAAGATCATTCTAAGCCTATTAGCTATATGTCCCTCATGATTACTAATTATTAATAACATGAATTATAATCCCTATTTGAGTATTTTCCCACATAAGAGTACATTTGTTGAATTAAACAAAGTAAATTAATTAACTTGATTAATGTTATTAAAAATAATTATTTAAATATTTAAGTATTTAATTGATTTAAGTAAGATGCAAATTAATAAACTATACAAATAAAATGAAAGACTCACAATTATATTAAAACCAAAATTATTCTAGAGAACAACAATTTGTTAGACTAAGTTATATAGTAGTCTAATATAAGACTAGGTTGCAAAAGACAATTCACTTCGGAACATTAAAATGTCTCTATCTTGAGTCTCTAATTTCTATATCTATTCAAATTTTAAGATCTAATATTTCATAAATATACATCAATCCATTATAAAAATCAAAATCAACATCATAATAAAATTTAGATAAACTAATTATTATTGTCAATTTTCTCTTACATTTAATGTGTCTATATTCCCTTGTAGACTAACCAACCACACTTCCTAACAATAATTGTGAGTTGTAACTTTTTGTCGTTCATATTCGTACGTATTTCAGACTTGAAAACGATAGATTCTCGATCAATGTTTGCCATCTCTACCAAGAAAAGTGCGAATGGCATCTACCCCAGAACAGAGAATCGACATTGAAGCAACCGAACATTAAGCCCATTTAAATAAGTACTCTTTGTTTTTGACATTCTTGTGCGTCCAACATCTGTAGGGGAATCCTTGAGTTATCTATAATATCGTCACTTTTGTCGGTTGGAATCAATTTAACACTTCAAAACTCCCCGCTCTTTGTACAATCCGCCATTCAGCAAGCGACAGAAGCTCTCATTGTCTAACGTCTTCCACCACCTCTATAAAATTCCCCATTATCAAACACAACGAAAGCATCTCACAGTGCGGATCTTTCATCAAAATGAGCATCTTCTACACTGTCTTTGTATTTCTCTTTGCATCTGCGGCTGCTGAGAACGGAAAAGTTTATGTATGGCTGCCCAGACGCCATGGGGAGCCATTTGGGGCTTAGAGACATTCTCGCAGCTCGTGCGCCGTTACAACGCGACGTCGATCTACTCTCGTGTCATCGTCGGCCCTGTGATGATCATGGATTACCCGCTTTTCCCACATAGAGGGATTGTTCTGGACACGAGCAGGAACTTTTACCCTGTTACAGACATTCTGCGGAGCATCAGGGCCTTGAGCTACAACAAGATCAATGTTTTCCACTGGCATATAACTGACTCGCATTCTTTTCCGTTAGAGTTGCCTTCGGAGCCGGCCTTGGCGCAGAAAGGATCGTACCCTGGAATGACGTATACTAGCCAAGACGTGCGTGAGATAGTTGAATATGGTCGAAACTATGGCGTCCGTGTGATTCCTGAAATAGACACTCCAGGTTTGTTAGTTTTGGCCTGTTTACCCACAGTTTTTTAAAGAATTCTGTTAACAGCTTCTTTCCAGTCGGATTTTCATTTTATTTGCGATTTTCCCCCAGTTTTCTTTAGTGACAAATCAAAACTTGGGCGGAGGAAGGTAATAATATCCAGTTTTTCCTTTTCTCGCATCGATAACTTTTATTTGCTTTCCCCACAACACGCAAGTGAAAAGATTGATGCGATGCGATGGATACCTGCTGAAACCTTCACTACTGCTGTTGGACAAAATCAGGGGATTTCACAAAATTTGGGAAAAATGCGTAGATAGCAAAATAAACTTCCTCATATTAATTCAGAAAATTGCATTCATATTTATTTTCAATATTTAGCCCTCAGCGGTCTAAACAAAGTGGTAATCAAACAGAACTACAATTAAAATCTTAGAGTGGGAGTATTATTTTTTTAACGAATTAAATGCTATCAATAAATGAACTAATTTCAGATTAGTTAATGGGTAACAAGTATGTTTGATCTTGATAAAATTTCATAGTTAATCACTTCCAAGTACCAAGTAGTATTAGGATGGGTGATATGTGGTGATGTCTTGATCCTTCATTTTATTGAATATCATCTACATGAAACAGATCATTCAGTTTCATGAGTGATAAATTCATACAAACCACAATTCATAGAATATAGGTCAGTGGGTTTGAGTGAAAAAACTACAGAATTGAATCTTGATATTAATATCATAAATCAAAGATTAGCTATAATATATTGATTAATCTGTTAATAATATTCAACTATTTCTCTATCTTATAATTTTAATACATTTTCTGCAGTTTAAATCTAGGGTAAAGGTACCAATAGTCATTATAGCTAACTTCAAGCTCCCTAAGCTTCTAAACAGTATATTAGATTTTGACAATTTTCTTTATTCCTCTTTATATGTGACTTAAGTGCTTATAGCTATTGTTTTGGTTTCTAAGTAGTTATGACAAATATGATGGGATTTGTTATACATCGAGGGTTAAAAAAATTGCCATTTCAAGATAACATCCAATACATATTTTCTATTGTACCGTTATTCATTCACTTTGACCAACACAAAATTTAGGTGATCCAATACATGAAACATGAATGATAATTGAATCAATTCCCCTATAACTGGAGAGCTTTTGGAGGGCTTTTGCAAACTATAGATGATCTATGAATACGCTCACTCCTCTAGGGTCAAAGAAAATTCTGCATCTCTCCAAGGAAATTCTTACGTTTATCATTTCTCCAAGCATTTCTTTGTAAATTGTGAAGTTAACTTGTGATTTGAATGTTATAACGATTTCAGGTCATACGTTGTCGTGGGCCAAGGCGTACCCAGAGATTACGACATGCTCCGATTTGTTCTGGTGGGAGGCCGGCACAAGCTGGGACGACCGAAAGGCCTCTGAGCCTGGATCCGGCCATCTCAATCCCTTACACCCCAACACATACAAAGTCGTCAACAATGTTGTAAACGACGTGGCCTCCATGTTCCCCGATAATTTCTTTCACGCGGGCAACGACGAGATAATACCAGGCTGTTGGATGGCGAATTCTGATATCCAAAAATTTGTTAGTGGGGGCGGAAACCTGAGCGAAGTCCTGGAGAAATTCGTGAAAGAAACCTACCCGTTAATAACAGCCCACAATAAAACTGTAATATACTGGGAGGATGTTCTTCTGGACGAAAAGATTAAGGTGAGGCCCGAGCTTCTGCCCAAAGAGACCACCATTCTTCAATCCTGGAACAACGGTCCCAACAATACAAAGCTTATTACTGCAGCTGGATACAGAACCATTGTTTCTTCTACCGATTTCTTTTACTTGGATTGTGGGCATGGCGGCTGGCTGGGTAATGATAGTCGCTATGATAAGCAGGTCAGCGACGATGGGAGCCCTTTCAACTATGCGGGAGGCAACGGTGGCTCTTATTGTGCGCCCTTCAAGACGTGGCAAAGAATTTATGACTACGATATCACTTATGGGCTGAGTGAGGAGGAAGCCAAGCTTGTTTTAGGTGCAGAGGTGGCCCTCTGGTCTGAACAGGCTGATGGAACTGTTTTAGATGCTCGACTTTGGCCCAGAGCTTCTGCCATGGCGGAAATACTGTGGTCGGGGAATAAAGACTCGAGTGGGCAAAAGAGATACGCAGAAGCCATCGATAGATTGAACCAGTGGAGATATCGTATGGTGGGCAGGGGAATCAACGCAGAGCCTCTGCAACCAATGTGGTGCCTCTTGAATCCTGGAATGTGTAATTTGAATCAATGATCTTGTCAGTGCACTCTTCTCAATTTATGATTATGCGCCCATGAATTCTCAATTCTTTGTGTAATGGTCGACATGGCCTATCTCGAGTAGATGGGCTTGAGCGGCAATGCATCTACTGTGGATCTGCTGAATTAATTTACGGAATATTTGGTTTCCGTAAACTTAAAATTCGTTGTGAATGAAATCCAATTGCTTGTGTATTGATTGTTGTTGATATCTTTTCTGGTTTGCCTTTTTTTTGGTTCAGATTTTAAACCCACGTTTATTGATAATCAATTTGAGAAGCGTCAATTTTAGGCTTCTGCTTTTGGTTTAAACAACATATTTTAAGTTTTCATTTATTCACGTGACTGGTCTGAAAGCACTGTAATAGATGGGTTCTACGACAGAAGCTAGTGTAATTTAAGATGTGCCACTTAAACAAATCAAAGCTTAGAATATGTTGTTTGGGTTTTCCTATTACAAAATGATGATTGGTTGATTTAATTTCTTTTATTGTTCTCTTGCAATATTTATGTACTCTTGGGCCCCTCCCAATAGTGGTTGGCTGAAGTTGAATTTAGATGGCTCGTCAAAAGGAAATATAGGTCAAGCAGGTGGGGGTGGTGTCGTACGTGATAACAAGGGTAATTTTGATATGGCCTATGTGGCCAACTTAGGCACACAAACGTCGAGCTTTGCGGAGGTGGCAACTATTTACTATGGCCTCATTTTAATCAATGAAAGAGGGTACAATCGAATCATAATAGAAGGTGATTCAGGAAACACTATCCTCCTTAAAAATGAAGCTACTCTGGACTAGAAGTGTGAGAATTTAAAAATCTATTTAGCAAGTCAAAGGGGATTTTCGTAGAGATAGATTAGTATCCTGAAATAAAATCTGTAACCTTCTCATTTGGATTTCGCTTAAATTGAAAAAGGTCTAGGATGGTGACCCTACTACCAATGTTGGCCTGGAACCATTTGAGAAACAATTCCATAAGTTGATCAAATGTTTGATGGAATTATCAGGTAATGAGTTCTACCATTCTAACATAGTTTTGTTGAGGGAACAAGAGAGAAGCTTAAGCAAGATGAAATCTAAACTATGATAATCATTACACATGGTCATGAATGAGTCAATATGCACATTAGGATAACTATCTCCATTGAATCAATCAAACTTCAATACTTTAGCCCCTTGGGGAAGGATAGTGTTAAGGATGGTCAAATCGAATGAGCTCTTCCGGTAATAAGTATATACAGAAGAGTGGCTAGAGATGGATGCAAGATTTGTGAGTTGTTGCAATTGACCCATGTTCTACAATATGGTATTTAAGATAGGATTTTAAGGTGGAGGAGCACCACGTGTGCCACCACCTCCACCAATACTAACATAAGGACCAGTACCACCACTAGGGATAGTGTTACCACCTATGCCAACATTGATAGAAGTGATATGAGCCACAGTGGAAGCAATAGAGGAGCTGTTAGAAATGCCTGTGTAACCAGGGGAATGGTAGAAGCATTGATGCTAGGGATAGTGGGTGTTGATTCAACCATGTGTATTGTCATCCCAAGTATATAAACACCAATTTCAAAACTATAGGTGTCAAACTAATTGTCTTGGGGAGGAGTACTTGCTAGGGGAACATGACTCTTAACAATCAAAGACAGTTCCCTCAACATCTCTAGGCCTCTTCTATCTGAAATCAACATGTCTCTTAAAGCATTCACAACATTTTTAGCCTGAGGGAGGATATTTCCTAATTTAAGAAACCTTTGAAATATCTTTGAAATATCTCAAGTTCTCATCTAATATATGAATCAGGTCAAACTCAATAGTGATAGTGAAGTCATGATCAATAGAAAGAGGATAATACAAGGGAGAGCTCGTCAAGGTGTTAAATCGAGAATTAGATTGTGAAATAGATGGAGAAAAACCCCCTGTCAAAATGGTCCTAACAAGGTGAGAAGCCATGAAGTCATTTGGATCGGGAAGTGGTTCATTATACAATGGACCTAGCTGAGGAGGACTATAATGATTTAGAGGAATTCTCTTCCTAATAGTCCTTCTTAGAACAGCCCCTGTGGCAGTCTGGGTCGTAAAGCTCGTAGACAAGATCTATGAGGGTACTATAATGGTCTTACAACACCTGGTGATAAAGGAAACTTTGTTGAAATTATTTTATACATATATACATATATATATAGATATATAGATATATATATATATATATATGTATGTATGTATGTATGTATGTATGTATGTATATAAGTTTTATAACCACACATACACACAATGAGGAATTAAAAATGAAATTGTTTCATTTTGGGTTCGCCGAAATGTAGAGGATGGGATTTGCTACTATCAAAGTGATGAAATTCAAGGAAAAAAACCAACCTTCGCTCTACCTCACTTTACTAGCACTTTGGTGAGCCAAGGGATATAAACTATGAAACTGAACAGACAAGCCACATAAATTTCTAAACAACCTCTGCTAATTCTCTATTCTCGGGATGAATGCGTAGAACTTGGACACCAGTGTGATGCACTAAAATTTTGTATGGATAGAGTACCAAATCCGTACAACAAATGTGGATATAAAAAAAATATTAAGCTAAAGAAACTATACTAAACGAAATCACCAATATGAAATAATACCAACTTAAAGTTCAGAAAAAGATGAATTAGGAAGGCTCACAACTAGGACCCATGATTGAAGCCTCCAACAGAGTGATCTTCCTCCCTTGATAATGAACCTTCACACAGATAAAAGGAAAATTATTGGGGATATGTTAAGAGGTCTTCCTCAATCAGACCCCCATTTTGGTGTTTCCACCTCCATAGACAACCAATATAATAGCCACAGATAAAAGAAAGATTATAAAGAAACAAGTAGATAATAGATATGCTTGATAGAAACTAATGGATGTTGGCATTTTGAGTTTGTTGGCAATTTGCATAGAGATTGCATTAATGATATGTTGTCATTGATGTCAATTGAACTGGTAATGGTATTCATGTTATTGCTGATATTGTTGTTTTTGATATTGGCTAGTAACTGATAAGGAAGAGCTTTGTGGAAGATGTTGTAAACCGGTATGAAAAGTTTGTGAGTTGAACAGGTGAACCGGTGTAAAGGGTTAAACCTTTCTATGTAATGTAACCAGTAAACCCTATCAGTTGTTAAACCCTAACCGATCAAGTTTGATGGTTTATTATCTGATAAGCGGTAATGATGGAGACACATGTGATCATTGTATGAGGATATATTCATATTGTTTTGGCGCGTTTATTTCTTGTCTAGGGAAGGAGAAAAGTGGATTACATCTAATGCACAATGCATGGTGAGTTACAAAGTCCGATGAAGTGGTGATCATGGAGCGGTTGGAATTTTCTTGAAGAATGTGAAGAGATTGTCATGATTTCTAATGGTCAAGATTGTACTGACTTGTTTGTAATCTCGATGATGAGAATTAGGTTTTTGTTGTGTTACCGACCTAATTGATTTGTGTTTAAGGTTGATGAAGTTGTTTGTAAAGTTTGTTGGCAAGATTGATAGAAACCTGTTGATTGTGTAGTTGCCTAACCAATGAATGGATCTACACTTTGAGTGAAGGCAGATTGAAGCTTAGAAAGATCTGATCAAGCAAATGTAGTGCTACTCAGACAGATCAAGAAAACATGTTGTTTTCTAACAATTACAGTAGAAGTGAAATCCCTTAACCGGGTAAGCTCTAACAAGGTGGTCCATTAGCTTGGATTCTTAAATCCTCCAGCAAGGTTACTCTTAATAGGGTATTGTGCTTTTCATCAAGGCATATTTGTAAATCCCTTAACCAGGTGATTCCTAACCGGAATTAGTTCTTAACAAGACTTATTGTAAAGATTTAACAAGCTTGGCTCCTAACAAGGCAAACTTCAGAAGAGTTCAGATAGCTATCCTTGTGAGCCTCATCTCACCGTGGTTTTTACCTATTTGGGTTTTCCACATATAAACATTTGTGTCAAGTGGTGAATGCTTTTGTGGTTGTGACCTTATTTGTTGATTTGGTTAACTTCTGATAAGGCATGCTAAGTAGAAGCATTGAGAGTTGAATATGTTGAGTTATGATTGAGCATTGTTGATGTTTACAAGATGGAAGTTGTTTACTGTTAAAGTTGTCATATTAGTTAAACCAGTTGATGTCAAGTATTCTTATGAATATTGATCTTGACTGAGATATGTTTCCTTTGTTTGACTGAGTTTGAGTTTGGGAACTTTCTATTAGCTTTTAAATGTACTAATTCACCCCCCCCCCCCCTCAACTCCAACAAAGTTATAATGTTTTATTATAAGTATCTAGAGTGTCTTGGGTGCCAAAAATTAAAAAGAGATAAGATATCTATGCCTTTCATTGAAAGGAAAACACCAAAATATGTTTTTCCATGGGATTTTAGGTTTGTTGGTCATATGGCATGGAAAGAACCTTCATTTGTGGTGTATAAACAATATTTTTTGCTCTAGCTTGGCATATTTGAAAGGTTTGTTAAGAATATTAGTTACATTGAAGAAGATAATGGATAAATTTCACCATGTTGTAGAGCAAACACAAGGGTTGAGGACATGAAGATGATATATCTCTATTCAAGATGTGTTGATGATAATGATGATGTCAAGGTATTTAGTTTGTAAAAATTATGAATTCCAAAATTTTATGACAATCAACACCAATATTAGTCCATAATATCATGTTGCTAGGATTGATCATGTAGATAGATATGATAGTTTAGGAAGCTACAAAATTCTTGACAATTTTTTTGGTCATTTTGCTAATCATGGGTTCAAAGCCTTTACTCATATTCCATTAGGTTACTCTCCTCTTGATGCTTCTACATTTAACTCCTAGGGGGTGGTATCCATATAGATGGTTGTTTCAAAAAATCCCTAAACTTAACAAAAAATAATACTAATCTCTCACAGGAAAGTACTTTCCATAAACCCCTTGAATGGTATTCTCAAGCCTCTATATTTAGATTATTTTCCTAAATACATTTGAAATTTTAAGTACATATTTCCTCTATTTCTTTTGATAATTATTTCCTAAATCCACAAGTAAGTGATGGTATTCATAGCATTTTCCTAGTTAGATATCATTGCACAATAGAGAGAATTTCAAGGTTTCATCCCAAGTTGACAAGAATGGAAATGTATTTGAAACTACTAAGGAGAGTATGGGTGACTATGATAGTTATGAAGAAATGTTAGCTAGGTTGTTTGATAACATACTTGAAAGTCCTTTTTGTCCATGAATAAATTTGAAAGGAGTAGTTGAAAATGGTGTAATTTTGGGTTCTATAAATAAAATCCTTTCATATAACAATGAGAAAATCAAAATAGGCCAATGCCATTATCATAAAGAAGAGTACTAATTTATGACAATCCATAATAGTTATAAACATGGAAGGAAAGGGACTATGCTATAGATAATTTCATAGTGATGTGATAAACCCTTTGACATAAGTTGATTGGAAGGTTATTGGCACCAAAAGCCACCTTTTAATCTATACAAAACATCACCTTGCAAATTCACAAAAGGGTGTTAAATTATGATAAGAGAAGTCTCCTAAGTTATGATGAAGGGTTTGTGCTAAATTTGGAGCTCCATATAGTGGTGATGTTTGGGGTACGAAGAGACATATATTAATTTTTTATTTCCCTAAAAAACACTTGTTTATTTTTTTCTTGGAATAGAGACTAGTAATGGACATTAAAGCTCATGTATGGAAATGGTATAAAGGGTTTAATTCAAGCTGAAGGGAGAATCACATCCCTTTAATAGATAGTGAATACATTAAGTAGAAGTGAAGGATAGTCTACTTTAAGTAAAAATGACAAGGAAAGTGGTCTTAAGGTATAAAGGAACATTCAAACAAGTAGATAATCATCAAGTTGAGGACAATAATACAAATTAGGAGTATCAAAGGAAATGACAAAGATATAAAATAGCATGGGCAATATACAATTCTTAATGAATTTTTATACCAAACAAAATTGAAATGAGAGTTCACAAGTGTAGCATGAAAAAAAAAGTAGGCATGACAAGCTTTAAAAGACAAATCCCTTGAGATAAAATATAGAAAGAGAAATCTTTTTAAGTTGGCATAAGGGAAAATATATAGTCTTAAAATCATGCTACAATAGAGTTAATGGTGTGTGACTGTGCAAAATAGACAATTTTTTAAACATGTTCAAAAGAACCTTGAGGTCACACATGCAAGAGGCAAGTTATGATGCATAATAGGGTAGGGACATTACTATCAACAAAAATGCATAGTCATAATTGTACTATTTGTGAGAGCATCATGACAGTGAAACAATAGAAAAAAGAAAAAGACACCGACTCTTCATGCATGATAGAAAGGTAGAAAATGGGTCAAAATCACATATGACTAACTTTATGACTTTATGGGTCAAAAATCAATGATATGGACTCTAGATGGCAGGGACCAAGCTTGAGTTGGATGAGGTCAAGAAAACCCAGCAGGCCCTTAACAAGAAAATTGAGAAGGTCCCTGCCTCCCTATAGGCTATTCATGATGAGATGGAAAGAAGGGAAAATAAAAGAAAACATAGGGAGTCCCTATTCATGAGATTTTGTGCCGCAAATTCCTTGGTTAAAGCCACCCTTGACTCTGCATTGGTCTTCTCTAGCTTTGGGATAGGGTTGAGTAAAAAAGTTTCTTTTTCTAATAAAGTTCTTAATTTGTGCCAGGATTGGCAGGAAAAGGGTACCCACATGTAGTAGACCATCTCTTTGTGTCTGTGTTGGGTGGTTCTTTTGAGTTTTTGGTTGTTTTTGTTCTTCTCTATTTGTTGGTCTTTTAGTGTAGTTGTTGGCTCTCTATTCACTTTGCTATGTTTTGGTGGGTTTTTTTTGCTGGCTATGCATCCCTCATGCACTCTTGGTGTCACTTTGTGGATATGTAATGATACAAGCTTATCCTATTTTTATTAATCAAAACCTTATGACTTTTAAATGAGTCCTAACCCATTATCCTATGACCTAGGACTTTAGGAGAGGCATTATAAAGTGAGAATGACACATTAAACTCACTTAAAATTTTGGAATAGAAATTAAATTCACACTAGACTCCTAAGTGTTACATATTATCATTTGACTCCCTCATCATCACATTTGCATGCACTTTACAACACAACATCATACTTCACAACTAAAAGGTAAATTTAATAGTATTTATATTTTTTCACATCATAGGATATAAATGTGAAATAGAAGACCTTTACCTCCCCAAATAGGCTAGTTCAACCTAATTGGCTTAACACAATAGATCATTATGTCAAATCTTTGATCTGATTGGCCAAGAATGCTTTCATACTCAATTCCAAATATTCGAAAGACATGATACTTCTATAGCTAAAGCAAAGGAACACCAACATATACACAATCGCATACATCATTTCTAACCAACATATCTAGGTTTATTTCCATTCATAATAAAATTCCATTCAACAGTTAATGTATTCATAAGCTAGGTAATTAGGATTATCTAAAAGATAAACATATTTAACCCTAATTCATCAAATTAAATCATACATCACATTATAATACAAAATCATCAAATAATCATAATAAAATGTCCACAAAGATTATAACATTAATATCTCATGATAATGATAAAATCATCCTAAATGTTCTTTCCTGTAAATTGATAGATGAACTAGAGGGTGGGTCTCACAACTTTCTCCAAGTGCATTTTTTTTCATCATACATTTTCAATTGAAAATTCCACAAGAAAATTAAAAGTGAACATGTAGTCTTATATCTTGTAAGTATTTAAATATATATGTACTATCTTTGAAATAAGCACACTAAATTCCACCATGTTGTGAATCATATTCACATGACATCCTCTTAATGAATTATGTATATATGGAGATTGACATAATAGTATAAATGATTAGTCCTCCAACAACAATAAAAATTATTTGAGCTTGCCACTTGCACAACATATCATCATATATCCTAAATATTAAATTACCTTCATGGGCCTAGATGATCACCAATACACACACACACACACACACACACACTTGTACCACCTAATAGAAATGACCAATATACATTTAATCTATAATAATTGTCAATATATGATAGATAGAATCACCAACAAAGTCCTAGCCAAATGTAAAGTGAATGAGACCATAGGAGGTGTGAAGACTATATATTGCAAATGCGATAAACTATCCTCATAGCTCTATCTATTGACATAATAAGAACTTTCTACCTAGATTTGTTAGGATCCTCTAAACATCCAATTCACCACAAGAGAACAACTCACATTATATATGGTATCACATTATGCATATAAATAAAGCTTATAGGGTTGTACCACCTAATGGCCCTATCTAATGGATACAATATTGATGCAATAGTATGCATGGAGAAATAAAATGAAAAGTGGCACACTAATGATTACTCAATGAAAATGAATTAATACTAGGGGCACTAACATACCAAAATAAACTCTAACACCTTAGGGAAATTTCAAAGATAGTCCTAGATCACATCCATAGCTATCAAGAACTTGGAATCATCTGTATGTATAATTTAAGCTATGCAACATCAAACTATTAGCATATAAAACATATGATCATAATTTAGCTAATGAGAGCACATTATCATTGATCTCACATCCTCAAAGCTTATGATATCAAATGATCACAACCGAGATAATAGGAATACATTATTATAGCTCAAGAAAAGCACAGGGGTTGAACAATTAACATAGATTTAGGAAGGAAGAAAAAAGAGAGTTTGAATTAAGATTAATAATTGTAGTCAATGGGGTCAATTGAATACTATTTTTCCCATTCATGACTAATATCTAGGCACCATAGAGTACATCAAAAGCCAAAAAATGGGGATGCATGACTTAGTGTCGATTGGGTTTTTCTTCCATAAAAAATTAAACAACATTAAATGTGCTCCCCTCTTTTTTTGAGTTTTGTTAAATATCTGATAAATACCATTAGTAGAAACTTAGTATAAATTATTCAATAATTTAAATATTTATTCGTACAACACAAACACACATATACATAAATTTACATATACATATACATATACATATACATCACACACACACACACACACACACACACACACACACACACACACATACAGAGAGAGAGAGAGATTCACTAAACTTGAAGTTTGAATGTGTGAATTATAATTACATATATATGTATGTTTGTGAAATTATATTATTCACACTTCAACATTTCAATTGATATATTAGAAAAAATCTAATATGTACACAAATATATAAATGTGTTAAGAAAGTTGTCTTTAATCTTATCTTATATCTCATATATCAAAGAGTTAATTGAGACCTAATCCTTATAACTTTAATCTGAAAACCACTTATAATTTTTTTAATCAAAAATTATAATCAATATTACAGTCAATACTTTGTGCATTTATTATCCATTACATTTACTATTTTATTTAGATCAATTAAGAGTAACCGTACAAATTGTTCATATCCGCTTTCACATAAAAACAAAAAAAAATTGAAAAAAATAAATAAAGAAAATCCAGCTAATATATTACGATGTCATAAATATTTTTTATTTTTAAATATAATAAAATCCAACCCATATTTCACAATGTCATCAGAAAATAATCTAATAGCCGGCAGCCGGGTTCAGCAGGCAACAATGCTGTGTTTCTTCAATCGACCTCAACGCCCGACACGTGTATGTCAAATTTTTTTTTTTCAATTCTAGTTTTGTCCCTCTCAATTGAATTAGCTTCGCATGATCCGCCTGCAACCTATCGACAAAAGCATAAAACAATCCATACACCTTTCTCCCTCACGCACTCCATAAATTGCTCATTCATCACCACAAGCAAACATAAAATCTTCAGCCATGATGAGGATCCCCCTGCGCTCTCTCATCTTCTCTCTCTTCGCATTCACAGCTGCGGCATCTGAAAACATTTATGTATGGCCAAAGCCCATCTCTGTAAAATGGGGAAATGAGACCCAATTCATGATTCCATTATCTTCGACCTTCCAAATCTCGTTTCCCAATCATACAAGCCTTGCAAACGCAGTCTCCCGCTACAAACAGATCATCTCGGAAAAGCCTTGGTATCCCATCCACTCACCCGACGCTGCACCATCCACGCCCGTTTCTTCGACCCCGTTAAAACAGCTCAATGTGCTGGTCCGCGATCTCAACGCCGACCTCCAGCACGGGGTCGACGAGTCATACAATCTCACCGTTCCCTCTGACGGAACGCCCGCCACTTTATCGGCTCAGACGGCATGGGGAGCCATTTGGGGCTTGGAGACCTTCTCACAGCTGATCCGCCTCTACAACGCCACTTCCTCTTATCCTCTCCTCATCCCGGGGCCTTTGATGATCGTGGACTACCCGCTATTCCCACACAGAGGAATTACGCTTGACACAAGCAGGAACTTTTATACTGTGGGAGAAATTCTGAGGACCATTAGCGCCATGAGCTACAACAAAATTAATGTGTTCCACTGGCACATAACCGACTCGCATTCTTTTCCGCTAGAGTTGCCTTCGGAGCCGACCCTGGCGCAGAAAGGATCGTACCCTGGCATGACATATACAAATCAAGATGTGCGTGCAATAATCGAATATGGGCGAGACCATGGCGTCCGTGTCATCCCGGAGATTGACGCTCCAGGTTCGTATATACAGTTCAATGAGCTTACTTTCTTTACTACTTGAAAGATAATTCAATAGCTGATCTACACCAAAGAATAATATAGGCAGAAAGGTTTAGCTGGTATAGAGTGAAATTTTTTGGATGATTTTAGAATTATAATTTCACAGGTCAACCAATATACGTCGTAGCTTACAAATATCCTTCGATTCAATGCCTTTTGAAAGCTATAGTTTCTTGTTATCTTTATATTTTTCATGTTTGTAATGCCCAATCAGAAATGCCGCCCGCCCTTCAGGAGGAATGTACTCGATTAACTTATATATTGTTTCGTCGATAGGATATGCGTAATTTTAAATATCTTATATTTGGATTTTATATTAAAATATAAAATTGATTGCTTAAATTTACATTCAGATTTAGGGACCATTAAATTTAGAAGATGTTTGTACGACATATTTACTATTGTGGGGTAAAATTTGTATAGTTATGTCAATTGTTATCTATTTTTGGATTTATTTTTACCGAATATTTTAATATAATTATATATTAATAAATAAGACATTTTTTTTATAGATTTTACTCATGACTCAATACTTTTTTTATTCAATTCATTTTATGTTTATATATTTAATTTTATCATATTTCCATTTGTATAAAACTTAATATATTTTGATTATTTAATCTATGTATATTAACTATTATTTTCATATATTTGTTTCCTACTACAAACTTTCAGTTCTAATCCTCTCATTCAATTTTATGCTACTTAGACTAGTCTAGTTCAATCTAGGACATGAGACTGAATCTAAAATTTAAAAATTTAATTCAATTTTTAATATTCCTATATCGTTTCATTAGCCATTAAGAACTAGATTGATGTATGTTTGTATTTATTATTGTTATTTTTTTATATTTAAATATACTCAATGTTCAATAAATTTTTATGGACACCAACAAAAAAATATTAGAGCACACTTCATTTATGAAGGGTGAAAGAATTATAGTCTATATAAAAATCATATAATACTTTTGTATGCTTACATATGATATTTATGATTATCCACTCAAAATTGCAAAGTCAATGTATCTAGAGGACTGACCTAGGAGGACTTGATCCTAGCAATTCAACAATCTCCCCCAAAGTGTTTGTATACACCACCTTAGTAGATTCATACACACAGAAGGTGAATAGATTTGTCAATTCATTCCCATATAATTATGTCCATTCTCATGTATTAGATCAAAGTTGTGGCACTTGGGTTCAAACTTAAGGGACTCAAATGTGAACCACATAAAGCATATATGCACAAAGTTTGCAACTTCTTCAAGACTAATATAATCAATTTCTACATATTTGAAAAGTGATTCCAACTTAATATCAATAACATTTCTTTATATTTAAAATTCTCAAAACTTAACACATCTATCTTTCCATTTAAATTTCTAAATACTCAACTTTAATTTGACCTAAATTAATTATACTACCTAAATTAATTATACTTTAATATTAAAGCAATTTTGTATTAGTCTATTGTCTCATTATGTAAGTGTTGATGCCATTTTACATTTGCACACATATATATTTTTATTATGTATACATATGTATATTGCAAATATATTGAAAGTAGAAGGAATGATATCGATAAATTTTGGATGATATGCAAATGCCTATCATTAAGCTATCCTCAATTCAATAGTTAAAAGATAAATTTTAAGTAACGAGATGAGACAACTATTTACCTATTTTTTATAAATGAAGTAAAAGTATTCTATTGTTGAAAGATGATATATCTTTGTTACGGAAATATTCTATCTTTCAAACTTATCTTGTGAATTTGAGGCATACTTGTTCTTATGACTTCAATGCAAAGGCAAGATAATTAAATAATAATAATTTATATTAAATATTTTATTTGTAGTTATCAAGATTGAAATTTGTTGCTTCATCCTAATTGCCCATTGACTTTGCACATATAAAAATTCAACTCATGTTTATAGCTTTAATTATTTTAGTTATTGAAAACTTAAAATGGTTGAATGCTTTCAGGGCATACCTTGTCATGGGCCAAGGCCTATCCAGAGATCATGACATGCGCAAACACATTCTGGTGGAAGCCCGGCAGCCTTTGGGAGGAGCGAACAGCGGCAGAGCCTGGATCCGGCCATCTCAATCCTCTCCACCCCAACACATACATAGTAGTCAAAAACGTCGTAAATGACGTAGCTTCCATGTTTCCTGATCATTTCTACCACGGAGGCAACGACGAAATCATTCCCGGCTGTTGGGAGGAGAACCTCGATATTCAAAGCTTCCAAGCTCAGGGAGGAGACCTCAGCGAACTGCTCGAGAAATTCGTCAACACAACCCACCCTTACATTACTGCCCACAACAAGACTGTAATCTATTGGGAGGATGTGCTACTGGACGCAACAATAAAGGTAAGACCGGATCTTCTTCCCAAAGAAACCACCATTCTTCAGACCTGGAACAACGGCCCGAATAATACAAAGCGCATTACTGCAGCGGGCTTCCGGGCCATTGTTTCGTCGGCAGATTTCTACTATTTAGACTGCGGCCATGGGGACTTCGCTGGCAATGACAGCCGCTATGATAAGCAGATTGGCGATGATCCAGGGAATCCATTCAACTATGCGGGAGGCAATGGCGGGTCGTGGTGTGGGCCCTTCAAGACTTGGCAACGAGTTTATGACTACGATATCACTTATGGGCTGAGTGAGGAGGAAGCAAAGCTTGTTTTAGGTGGAGAGGTTGTCCTGTGGTCTGAACAGGCTGATGGGACTGTTTTAGATACTTGGCTTTGGCCCAGAGCTTCTGCCATGGCGGAGACACTGTGGTCGGGGAATAGAGATTCAAGTGGGAAAAAGAGATATGCAGAGGCCATAGAGAGATTGAACCAGTGGAGATTTCGGATGGTGAGTAGGGGAATTAATGCAGAGCCTCTGCAGCCATTGTGGTGTCTCATTAATCCTGGAATGTGTAACTTGAATCAATAAGCATGTCCTCTGTGTTCCTCTGTTATAATCTCATTTTTTCTGGCATAATGATTAACTGCTCCCTGTTTTCAGAACAGGACTGCACCTCCTCTCCAATGATTGAATTTATCAACTTCAGTCCTTAATTCAGTATTTAACTTTAAATATATTATTTTCTTATTTATTTATTTTTATTTACTTTTGGTGTTCAATTAGTCATCAAAGATCGTATTACATTTCATTGTAGTTACATATGTCTTAGTTTACAACATGAGATATATGTTCTACTATGATACTTCAATTTCATATTTACCTCTTTAGAAGGAATTAAAAAAGCTAGAAGAAAGTTGGCAGTGGATTTATATTGTCGTATCTTTTGAATCTATAATTTGTACCTTATAATCAAATGATTGGAGCTTAATATGACATCACCACAGGTTATAATATTATTGTTCTTGTCGCAAGTAAATAATATATTACTTTGTTGTTCAACTGATTTTTTGTAAGTTTTTCTTTTATAGCAAGGTTGGGTAATCCATCACTGGCCCTTATGGCCATGACTACATCAATTGATCTTAGAGTATGGTCATTCTAACTAGTTTTATAAAATAAATTTGATAAGGAGAAATGATAACATGTGATGATTGTTGGCTCCCTGCAAATCAATAAATCCACTAAATCCTAAAGACTAGCCACATTCTTATGCTTAGACATAGTGTTGGATTTGGCCAACAAATGAGATTCAGTCATAAGGCTGAAATCGCATACACTTATGGCTTTGCTAGACCAAGGCAGGTGAACCTAACGATTCCTAAAGATTCAACACTTAATTTGCACAGACATTGTATTTTATAGTAGAGAATTCTCAAAAACAATTCACCAAGGGTAGTCTAAATAACTATAAATATGGCTTTGATCTTGGCTATTTATCCTTTTCTTAGGAATTGGAAACAATTCCTACACTACACCTAATTCCTATAAAACAAAATTCAAAAGAGATTTTAAGAATAATGTATTGTTTAAGAAAATGCATTAAGCTGAATGACAGATCAATGCCTCATTCTAGGCCATAGAGTCAGATATGAATCTATAAAGGAGATCATATCAACAAACAAATTTCAACTAGTGGATTCAAAATATGTTAATTCCTTACACTAACAGATCCACTCATGTTGTCATAAAATCATACTTACAAGTCCACCTTGTACACCTAATTTCACAATTGTCTGATCAAATTAATTTAACTTTTTTTTTTGAAAGAGAACCATGAACAAACAATACAATCATAGGGAAGCTGATATGAAAAATTTAAATATATTTAATATATTGAATTCATATCATCAAAAGAATACATATACAGAGACAACTCAATGACAGTAATATTTTATTTCATAAACTGGTTGACATTTGCTCATAAAACTAGGCATTACAATTTACATCTTCCATCTGTGATTCAAACTCAACATTTTTCTATTAACCTCCTCAATATAAAATTTTAGAACCATTACAATGGAAGAGAAAAGAGAATATATAGAAAGAGAAGTTTCCAAATTAATCTTATAACTGACAATTGTCCACTTTCAAATCTAACTTGTGAGAAACATAAATTTCCTACTATTTCTTCAGTCTAACTTTGATATTCATTTTCCTTCATTTGCATTATGTTTGCAACAACACATTTTCACCTCTTCCCATTGGTGTTGTGTCTCTTCTTACTCATGAGAGTATTTTCACCAAAAAATAAATTATTCCCCTTTATGCACATCCTTTCTTGTTAATGGCTTTTACTATTATGTAAAAAAAAATTACTACTTGTTACACTTTGCTCCCTCCTATGAAAAATATTTTCACGTGAAAAAAATACTATTGTTACATATTTTTTCCCTCATTAAATAACTACTTGCTACTACATTACTTAACTTCACACAATATCTTTTGTGAGTACCCATGAGTAAAAAATACTTCACAAATGGATTCTGTAACGGACTCGGACTTTGCATTCATTTTTGGGACGAATTCTTTTCTGTGTTCATTGTCATACTTGAACACTTAGCCGAATTCAAATGGCACTTATCGATCTAAGGGGATCTGCATGGATCACTTATGCATTTGGGGCCGACTTCGTGGAACAAGTACCTAGGCGGCCGCAGATGGGTGCGGACCTATATGGCGCACGTTATGGGGGATTGCAAGTCCCTAGGCGGATCGCATGCTTAAGTAGGACCTATATTGGTCCGACTTCCTTAGCGTGTTGAGCCGACCGTTGGAGGAACATGGATCATCCTTCTACTTGATTTTTGTGTGTCGTGCGATCAAGCTATTACAAGATCGATGGTAGGGAAAATTTTGATCCATCCGATGCATTTGTAGGCGGGCTTGGCTATATATGGCGGGATGCCTTAGCCATTTGAAGCATGAAGAGGAGCGACATTTGAGAGTTTGGAGCGAGGCGCAGTCACACGAAAGTACGAGCAAGGCGGGCCGAGGAAGTCTGATTGTGGAGCTACGGACTGAGCTGGAAGCTCTGAGTGTTTTCTTTGTAATAAGTCTGGCTAAGCAATTTGTTAGCTCAGACAACACGGCGACTAGTGTTTCTTAACACAACACGCTTGGCTTTTGATTTTGTAATGTTGGTTTTACATAATAGAAAAGCATTTGTGTTTGCCCAACATCTTTTGTGTTCTTGTGCATACTGAGTTAGTGCATTGCATCCGACTACTTATTTCTACATTCATTTGGATTCCACATTGGCAGCAAATCACGACATTGATTTTTAGGTGACATTGAGTTCCGATCCGAATAGGTACGAGAAGGCATAGTCTGGGTTGGTTGTCTACAGGCTTTTGCGCACCTGAGATGATTAATGCTAGTGTCATGCAGATCTTCTTGATAAGGTTCGTGACAGTTGGTATCAAAGCAGAACTTTGCAAAGGAACTCAATGGCGGATGCTCAGGATGATGCACATCAAGAGGAAGTCACGGAACAACAAGAGCATGATCAGCGTGGGTCACGTACCAAGCAATGGGTCTAGGATCATGAGCAGCGGATTTCTGATTTGGAGGCTTGGGAGGACCTATTTGATAGTATTGTATCAAGACTCGAGGAGATGCATGATGTCATGGACAGGATTCATCGGAGTGTGGAGGTTCACAGTGATGAGATCAAGTTTCTAAGAGAAGGGCAGTCACTTCACCATGCACTGCTTCAAGATGGAACGCAGGGTTCCAAGACATCAGCACCGATTGGATCGTATGATGGTGATCGAGACGACAAAGTATTGGATAATTTCTTCTAGGATGTAGAAGAATACTTTTCGAGCGCACCTAAGTTGGTTGATGAGGCACAAGTCAGGAAGGTGGCCTTGTGCTTCACTAGAAGTACGAAGCTTTGGTGGTGGGCGTATCTAGCGGATGAGCGAGCTAGAAAGGCAGTACGGTTGATTAAGAATTGGTTTGAATTGAAGGCAGCTTTGTAGGATTAGTTACGTCCAGGAAATTCGGATTGGGTGGCTCGAGCTCGCTTTGATGAGTTGAAGCATACCGACAATATTTCTTGATTATGTCCGACAGTTCCAAGTACTGGACTTGAAATGCACCAAGATAAACGACTTTGAGAAGTTGTACTTGTTTGTGAGGAACTTACAACATTGGGCTACCGATGAAATGTGATGATAGATAGGGCAAACATTGGCTCAAGCGATTACTTTGGTCGACGGCTTGTTGGATTATAAGGGTGATGCAGCCAAAGGGTTTGGCGGAGCGCGGTCTGACTTAGGAGATCAGCGCAAGAAATTTCATTGGAAGAAGGACAAGAAGAATGATGGTCCATAGCTGAAGGCAGATGAGCAGAAGAAGAGTAAACTGACTGGGAACCACCCTCCCAAAAAGGCGAAGAATCAAACACCTGCTAAAGATAAGAAGGCAGATAACAGCTGCTTCATTTGTGGGAAACTTGGACATTGGGCTCGGGAGTGCCCAGAGAAAACTTGCATCAATTCGTTACTGACCAAGAACCAAAAGGTCCAACCCAAAATGGGTGTGTTGTAATTGTTGAATGATTTGCAAGAGATGGCAAATCCGAATGCAGGTGCATCAAGTCAACATGACTTATGCTTCATTGAGACGTTCTTTGGAGGAAAGAAGGTCTTGGCAATGATTGATTATGGGGCAACGCATAATTACATGTCTATGAGCCAAGTGAAGTCACTTGGGCTCAAGATGGATCTGACTGAGACTAAAATCAAGGTGGTTACTGTTGCCGCACGGAAGGTCAGTGGCAAGATCCAGAATGCAGTCATGAGGACCGGATCATGGCAGGCTCCAGTAAACCTTGTGGCAATCGAAATGGAAGAGTTTGATCCGATTTTGGGACAAGCATATCTGAGATAAGAAGTAGCCGTTGTGGCTCCATACTTGGGTTTCGTTTTGATCTTGGATCCGACACGACCTTGTATGATTCTGACAGTCTGGCGAGGCGACTCAACTCAGATTCTGAGTGCAGTGAGTGCTAAGAGGATTGGAAGCAAGGTGACTGAGGAACTCTTCTTGGCTACCTTACTTGGTGGATAGGATGAAGGCGAACCATCCGTCTCATTTAATCCATCCGCGGTAGAGAATGTCTTGAAGGAGTTCACAGATGTAATGCCAGAGAAGTTACCAGCAAAACTGCCACTAAACAGGCATGTGGATCACATGATTGAGTTGGAGACAAGAGCAAGACCGTCGGCTCATGCTCCTTATCGCCTCTCAGGACTTGAGATGGCAGAGTTGAGGAAGCAGCTTGCAGAGCTCGTTGAGGCAGGATACTTGCGGCCTTCTCGCTCATCCTATGCTTCTCCAGTCTTGTTTCAATGAAAGAAGGATGGGTCACTTTGTTTGTGCATGGACTACCAAGCGCTCAACAAACTAACCATCAAGAATAAGTACCCTCTTCCCTTGATAGCGGATAGCTTCGATCGACTTGTGGAGGTCGGGTACTTCACTAAGTTGGATCTCAAGCAAGGCTACTACCAGATCCGCATTGCACTGGGCAACGAAGAGAAGATGGCTATCACAACAAGGTATGGATCTTATGAATTTCTGGTTATGTCATTCGGCCTAACCAATGCCCTAGCTACTTTTAGCACCCTCATGAATGATGTGTTTAGGCCCTTGCTGGATAAATGTATTGTTGTATATTTGGACGACATCTTGGTGTATAGTCGCACTCTTATAGAACACAGGGAGCACCTTAGGGAGGTGTTCGGCCTTCTGAGAGCACAACCTCTTTTCCAAGAGGGAGAAGTGTGACTTTGCATAGGAGGAGGTCCAATTCTTGGGGCACATCGTGGGACACGGTCAGATCCGACCTGATCCAGAAAATCTTGTAGCGATTCAGGATTGGGAACCACTTCAGAATGTCCATGAGGTACGACAGTTTTTGGGACAGGCAAACTACTACAAGAAGTTTGTTGCAGGCTACTACAGGATCGTAGGACCCTTGACCGAATTGTTGAAGAAGGAAAAGAGGTGGATCTGGGGTGAGTGGTTGCAGCATGCTTTCGAGGAGTTGAAGAGAAAGCTCACAGTGGAACCCGTGCTTGCATTGCCAAGATACAATGAACCATTTGAGGTTTAGACGAATGCTTTTGAATATGTGATTCGAGGAAATCTGATGCAGCATGGACACCCAGTTGCATACGAGTCAAGGAAACTTAATGACAGGGAGTGCAGATATTCTACCCATGAGAAGGAGATGACAACCATTGTTCGTTGACTTAGAGTTTGGCAGCACTATCTTCTGGGAGTGCCTTTTGTAGTGAAGATGAACAACATCAGTTCGACATACTTCAAAACGCAAGCCAAACTCACCCCAAAGTAAGCAAGGTGGCAGGAGTTCCTTGCAGAGTTTGATTTCGAGCTCGTGTACAACCCAAGTAGACACAATTTGATTATAGATGCTCTTAGTAGAAAGGCACAGTTGGGCGGACTAGAGAACCTGGAAGGAGGTTCCAGCCAAGTCACAGTGACTGAAGATGTGCTAGATCGGATCAAGGAAGGACTTGAGAATGATTCTCAAGCCTATCAGATTATTCTTCAAGTCCATGCTAGGCGAACTAGGATGTTTTCACTGCGAGATGGAATTCTCTACTATGCAGAGAACCGTTTGTACATTCCAAAATGGAAGGAGTTGTGCAGAGAGTTGCTACATGAGTTTCATGATTCAACCTGGGTGGGCCACCCAAGGAAGAAGTGGACTTTGGCACTTATGGAACGTGGCTTCTACTGGCTAAAGATGTGAGATGATGTTGAGATCTATGTGAGGACTTGCCTCACCTGCTAGCAAGATAAGTCAGTTCATGAGCGACCGGGTGGGTTGCTCCAACCTTTACCAATACCTATGCGGCCATGGACGAGTGTGAGTATGGACTTCATCACTCAGCTACCGAATGTGGAAGATTTCTCTTGCATTATGGTTGTTGCGGATCGGTTTAGCAAGTATGTTATTTTTGTTGCTTGCCAACAACCATGTCTAGTTGAGCTAGCAGCCGAGTACTTTATCAAGAATGTGGTTAAGTACTGGGGCATACCATTGAGCATTATTTTGGACAGGGATACCAGGTGCACATCAAATTTTTGGACCGAGTTGTTCAAACTCGTGGGCACCAAACTTCTAATGAGTTCTGCTTATAATCCACAGACAGATGGACAGACTGAGCGGATCAATGCGGTGTTGGAAGTCTACCTGAGGCATTTTGTGGATTCCGACCAAGGCAATTGGCCGAAGTTGCTTGACACAGCTCAATTTAGTTATAATTTGCAGAAGAGTGAGTCTTCCAAGTACTCACCATTCGATTTGGCGATGGGACAACAACCACTCACTCCGCATACAGTGATGTGTGGATGTCAAGGAGGTGATACCGATGCGGCAGACATGGTGTAGACCTGGAATGAGCGAGTTGACCTAGCTCGTTATCATTTCACCAAGGCATCAGACTAAATGAAAAAGAATGCCGATGGAAAATGCAAGCAAGGGGAATTTCAAGTGGGCGACAGAGTTTTGTTACGCATGGATCCTTACCAGTTCAAAGTGCCAAGGGGTTGAGCACTTCACTTGTTTGTAGGTGGGACAAGTCGTTCTGCATTGTGAAGAAGATGGGTCCAGTAGCCTACAACGTGGATCTGCCAGAGCATTTGGGAAAGAACCCCATTTTTCATGTGTCATAGTTGAGAGCGCACAATATAGATGAAGAAGATTTGGTTCGCAACATTCCTGAGAGGGGGTCAGCTAATGTGGTCGACGATCGCGGAAAGTAAGTGGGTCAAGTCTTGGCTATGCGAATCAGGCGCTATGGCAGGAAGGTGCATAAAGAATTCCTTATCGTTTTTTAGGGTGAGCCATGTGAATCTGCTTCTTGGAAAGCTGGCGAGACTCTTTGGCACGATGAGGAAAAGATCATGGGGTTCCTCGAGAGGAACTCAACTCCGCAAACTTGACCGCAACAGAACACTCCCTCTGTAACTTTTGGTCTGAAGTTGCAGCAACGAGGGCATTGCACTAGTTTAAGTGGGGGAGGATGTAATGGACCCAGAACTTGCATTCATTTTTGGGATGAAGTCTTTTTTGTGTTCATTATCATACTTGAACACTTAGCCAAATTTAGATAGCACTTATCGGTCTAAGGGGATCCGCATGGATCACTTATGCATTTGGGGTCGACTTCATGGAACAAGTACTTAGGTGGCCGCAGATGGGTGCAGATCTATTTGGCACACGTTATTGGGGATTGCAAGTCCCTAGGCGGATTGCATGCTTCAGTAGGACCTATATTGGGCCAACTTGCTTAGCGTGTTGAGCCGACCGTTGGAAGCACATGGATCATCCTTCTTCTTGATTTTTGTGTGTTGTGCGATCAAGTTGTTACAAGATCGATGGCAGGGAAAATGTTCATCCATCTGATGCATTTGTAGGCGGGCTTGGCTATATAAGGTGGGATGCCTTAGCCATTTGAAGCATGAAGAGGAGCACCATCTGAGAGTTCAAAGTGAGGTGCAGTCAGGCGAAAGTGCGAGCAAGGTGAGCTGAGGATGTCTGATTGTGGAGCTACGGGCTGAGCTGGAAGCTATGAGTGGTTTCTTTGTAATAAGTTTGGCTAAGCACTTTGTTAGCTCAGACAACGTGGCAACTAGTGTTTCTTAACACAACACACTTGGCTTTTGATTTTTTAATGCTGGTTTTACATAATAGAAAAGCATTCGTGTTCGCCCACCATCTTTTGTGTTCTTGTGCATACTGAGTTAGTGCATTGCATCCGACTTCTTATTTCCACATTCATTTGGATTCCACTTTGGCAACAAATCGTGGCATTGATTTTTAGGCAACATTGAGTTCCGATCCGAATAAGTACGAGAAGGTGTAGTCTAGGTTGGTTGTCTCTAGGTGTTTGTACACCTGAGACGATTAATGCCAGTGTCGCGTGGATCTTGTTGATAAGATCTGTGACAGATTCTTTATTGTCTAGCTATAGGAACATTCACATCAGTTATATTTTACTTAAAGCGAGTTTTCACCTCTACAAATCTAGCTTCTTATGTGAAATAAATCTTGCTTAGGTGATAAAACTTTTTTGGATCATTAATATCTTTTTTTATAAAAACGTTTTACTCTTGAAACACCAAAACTTTTCTCCCCCCATAGTTATCACTCACCATAATATGATATAACCCGAACTTTGGAATAGAAAGAACAATGTGTTATCATTGCAAGAATTCGAGTCTGTTGTATTCTACCATTTGGTACACCATTTTTCACAGCATTGTCTTCTGATTTCAACGACCCACAACCTCTGTTTCTATTGTAGTCTAAGATCACATCAACCATATCTTCAAAAATACTGCTTCATAAATGACCTTTTCTTGATTTTGCAACTTTCACTTTGAAGCCTCCATTGCTTGCTATAAATTGATGCACTAAAGTTTCTCCCTAACTTCTTTGCACTGTCGGTTGCTGCTTCCTTAAACTGCAACTGTTTGTCAAGGACGTAATCATCCCAGTTGATGGGGAATGAGATTCAGTGAAAAATTAGAATGCCCCGTGCAACACAGAAAACACAAGAGGAAAGGTGAACCCTAACGCAGGAGTAAATATTAATGGTTCCCTTTTATCTCATTGATGCACATATCAAATTTTGTTGCAGGATACATGGGTACGTTGCCTTATAACAAAACATCCTTTCTACACTAAAGTCATTGCACCCTCCACATTGAACCCCCAATCCGCAAGAAGAATAATACATCTCTACACTTGCCACGGCTTCACCTGATTTACAGGTACCAAGAGAACATGCCCATGCACATCACCATAAACCTTCCGATCATGGGGCACTTGCATTCACTAATTGTATTAGGGATTATCTAGGTCATATGTATAAAAGGATTTTCATTTCACAAAACACATCAACCACAGTGCGTTGCTCGTAACCAACACATTTTTACCGGTTATTGAAACACACAAGATTTGCAGATCATCTGGCCAAAACACGTTAGCAATACAAATCCCCTTTTCGTTACCTCTCCATCACATTCTTTATATGTTGCACAGGGGCTTTTCGCACTCTCAACAAGGCTATGATGGGTGGCTTATCAAAGTGTTGAAGATGAATAAAATTTATGGCCAAGGATGACATTATTGTTTGCTGCTCTTTGTTTCCAATCGATAGAAAATATATGTATGTTCTACTATGATTTGCCATTCAACATATCCATTCTATGTATATTCCACACTCGTTCTTTTCAGAGCAGACAACCACACTGCCCCATTTAACCATCAAGTATAGCTCAGAGATACATATCTGCAGGCTCCAAGAAAACACATCCATAAACCACGCTTCATTGAAGCATTTATAAAACAATCACGTGCCTCGGCTGGGATTCAACATCACTTTGCTTCACTCCTTGGGCGCCATTTCTCTAAGATTTGCTATCAAATAGTGACCAGAATCATGCGTGGCCTTCTATCGATTCAATCACAAAGATCTTCCTATTCAAAACATGTTTTTCCTCTACTAAAATTTGTTTCCATTACTACGGGCAACTTCATCAACAAAACACGTTGCATGATCTAGTTCTTTTAATTTTGATTACAGTCAATTGCAGCCACAACCATTGGTTGAATAGAAAAATAATGAACCGTCACAGCATCCACAATACATAGGCAAGAACATAGATTATGATCTGTTCTGATGTAGACACACTTTCGTTGATCATGCCGCTTGGAAGGTGGATTTGAAACTAAATTCAGAAACCTTAATATTAGCTGCAGATCTCCACCAACACTTTGCATTGTGCCCTATTTTCCTTTGCACTCACCCAAGTTCACCTCGGAGCTCCGCGGTGAAACTCACATTGACTTCTTTTGCCCTGTGAAACTGCAAGGAATAAATGTTCGGAAGAGCATTCTATCTATTTCTTATGTTCCCACCCCGCATGCCCGCACCTCCATGAGGCCTTTTCTGTTTTTACCTAGGGAATTGTGGGGCTTAAAGCTTTGGGGACACATTTGATTTACAATACATTTCCATACTCTTCTTGGCACGTAATAAATAATAAACCCTTTTAAACCAATTTGATAATGACGCTTGGTTATCGTGATGTAAGTCGGGTCCCTTTGTGGGTCCGGTTAATTTTTTTTGTTTTTGAATGTTTGGACCTTGGAGTTCGTTTGAAACCACGTTTGCACACATTCTGGGCCTAAAAATTGAGTAGGCTGTCATTTAACTTGACATTTGATAATTTTGTTTAATGTTCAAAACATCCTAAGTGGCCTCTAGAAACACCTTAAAAAGCTGATCAAATACTTGAAAAAATATCAAAGAAAGTGTTGGGGTTTTGCAAACAAGAAAGGAAGCATATGAATATACACAGAATCACAAGAACTTATCCATCTGACATGGAGGTCATTTAGTCATTAAATATTATTCAATATGTAGGGTCACGTTGGCAGATTTGACATTGTTTTGACAACAAATCTCAGTAATCTGCATTTGATTTTGACTTGGGAAAAATATAAAATGATGTCTAGGGTCTATAAAAACTAAGACATGGGTACGTTAAGATGTGGAAAATCACAAGAAATGACTGGTTTGACATGACAATCAATGGGTAGCAAGATATCACTCTCTAAAAATGGCTACTCTGGCTAGTTTAACAGTGTGCAATCAATGAACCTTCTTAGAACCCAAAAAATGGACCATACTTTAAAATCTCATCAAATATGATTCTAGGAAGCTGAAAAATGGACATGAAAAATTTATAATAATAGGTAAACATGATCCCAAAGTTATTACTCATGATTAGCAAATGGTGTCAAGTTATTCACTCTCAAAGTGGGCTACTTGGAAAGATTTTGCATGGGTATTTTTAACTTAGATTTGCACTTCTGATTGTAGATTAAAATTGTTCTTTCAAATGAAGTTATCTTCTCCCTTTTATACCTCGTGTTTGAGGAGGTCACAACTTTTCATTTCATGCCTTTTGACCATTCATTAAACTTAACTAAGTTTTATTTATTTTAATTTAATTCTTTTATGTGTTAATTTTAATTTTATTCTTTTGTGTTAATTTTAATTTTATTTATGTTCTTTAAATTTTATTATCAATATTTATTATTAAATCCTGTTCCAAAATGGGGACATGACATTGATTGAATTAACAACTTGTGTTTACAAACTAAAGCACTCTTCGATTGCCTTAAGTACCACCTTGCACATTATGTTGGCCATGACATCAAATTGTATCCATAATGCTAAGCTAGAGAGGGCCCTTCAATTTTTTCTCGAAGATGCATGCCCCTTGTGGCTCTTTCTCGAAGATGCATGCCCCTTGTGAACATGACAAGAATTTAGATCTCTAGTGGAAGAAAACGAGGTGTCTTCTTCATTGGGCCTTTTAACCACTGTATGTCTCATTCTTAAAATATGATTTCAAACTTCATTAGGTGGCACCAAGCCACCAAAAATGTAAAACCAACATTTATTTCTATCAAAGATAAGATTTTCATTTGATTTTAGTATGACCAATTTGAGAAACATCGTTGTCAACATCACCTTCATCATTGTACACTATATACACATGCATTAACTAAAAGCATTTATTATGAAGCAATACATATTTGTTACATTAATCCAATGACACACACTCATATCCAATGTAACATCTTTCATTGTCCATTTCACACTCACGATTCATCAAATGGGTATTAAGCTAATTTGAAAACTTGAAACATTTGTACATCACCTCATTATTAATGTTGTGACACCCAACTTTATCTATCAGCATACCTGGTTCATCCCTAAAGTCTTCTTTCATGTCCCTGTAAAAGTCTTCCAAAGACAACTCATATAAATCTGAAAAGTCTCCATCATTGAAACCAACATAACAAACTTTATAATCATGATTACTGTTGTGATGAACCTCATACATGTCCTCATTTTCCATCATGTGAAGATGAGTCTCCAAATCCTCATTATCCTTTACATTTTCATATCCATCACCATTTTCATTATGAAGTTCAAGTTTTCTTATATCTTCATACATATTATTGTTTACTTCCATTTCATGAACATGATTAGTTTCAACCAAGAAATAATGACAATCAATGTTACTATTTGTCCCATTTTCTAACCTTGCAATACAAATGTTTGAAAATTCAACAATATCAATTCTTTCAGTGGTATCTTGATTTGAAACACATTCCTTTTCTTGGGCACCTTCCATTGATGGTAACACCATAACTTGGTCCATGCTAACATCATGATGTATAAGTAAATGCGATGATTCCTGATCACAAAGCTCAGCTTTTATCTAGCATCCCGCCATTGGAGACTAAACAAAAGAAGAAATTACAGGATTCGAGTGTGCAAGGAACGAGTTCTCAGACTACGACTGGCTTGTATAGTAGAACCAAAAGAAGGAATCAAGAGAAAGGTACCTCTAGGATCATTATGGAAGACCTTGAAGACATAAATCGGAAGATGATCCAAAAGAACTCAGAGTTGGTGCACTCTTTTCAGTAGGGTGTTGTTGTTTTGTTTTGTGCTTAGCTTTTTTTTTGTAGTTTTTTGGCTTTGTGGGCACGGCCCCTATTTCGTTTGCTAGTTAGCTGTTGGTTCTAGTATGTTTTGTAAGTATTCTTTTGGTTATAAAACTTTGGGTTTCGGGTCCTCGTAAAACCCGTTTATCTTAATAAAAAACATCATGATGCATAAGTGATTCATTCAATAATGAACACATAATATTAGCATCATGGAAACCAAGACTACATGCACTTGGAGCATATGATTGAACCTATATCTCATAAGCTGATGCAATATCCATATCCTCTAAATATGCTTCTGTCTCATAATATATAATGGGTTTGAAATCATATAAAAAATATTCTCAAACACATCGTGGAAAAATATACGATTATTCATTCCATTATTTTATCATATACCAGATTTGGTAACCCTTGAAAGACACTTTCAACTATACATAACATGCACATTGGTTGATCACAATATATGACCTCACTAACTTTAGGGGCTAGCTCATCTTGGAACCCATCCATTCCATTTCCTTGCACCATGTCATCATATTGAGTAACACAGTCACAATCAACACAATCATCTTCATAAGTAAAAAGAGGATGGGGGGACTGATAACTTTCACTATTTTCCTTAGCAAGAAAAATGACATTACCCAAATTACCACGATACATTCATACACTGCAATGGACTCTAAATCTGATTCACAAATACTATTGTGGTTATTAGGACAATAAATAATTTGATTCAAACCACAAGATGAAGTCACATCAGTATAATTAGAAGTGCTAAAGTCATTGTCAACAAAATTATTAACATTTGCAAGCACATGATCAATATCACTTGGTTCTTGTCCAGTTGCCAACAAAGGCACCATATCATTGACACCCACATGCCTACACACTCCACTTAAGTCACCATAACCATAGGGATGCCATTGAACTTTTGTTAATGCCATATATTCATTCTTCGTAAGCACCCATGTGTTTCATTGTCAATCAAGGCTTGATCACATGCTATGGAGTTAATAAGATTTATATATTGTTGGTAACATGTATGGGGATGAATCAAATTTGTACCATAGAATGTTGCTTGAATTGGGACAATGGATTCACAACCACTTGAAATATTAGTTTCAGGTGTACACACATTATGTGGTTGGTTGTATACATACTTTTGAATAGGTTCTTGAGGTGTGGGTATACACTGAGACATATTTACTTCAGCCATGCATACTTGGTCATTTCTTGGCCCAAGTTTTATCTCATGAGAAATATGACCAACATTATGGACTGAATTACAAGTTGGAGTAGCAAGCTGGTAAACATTCGAGATTTCATTAATAATATCCAAGTTGCATTGTTTGCTTTCATGTGAAGCTCTTTTCTCAGGATTATTCTCATACTCATTTTGCATTTTGAAACCTTTTTAGTATTATGAATTGCTATCTCATAGGCTTCATGCAATTTTTTAAGATTCTCTTCTTAGCGTGTAGCTTATATTTCTATCAAATGCACCCAAGTAAATGAACAATGCTAGTGCATTATGGGATCTTATCTTCTCAATAATTCTCTTTAGTTTCCTCATAAATATGAGGTTGAAATATGGGACCAATTCACCCTCTTCAATTTTGAATATTCATGAAATCATTAATAACTAAAAACTCACAAATTCTTTCACTAAACTTCCCATTAAAAACATTTGAATTCATTCCAAGAACTAATTGAACATGGATGTAAATATGAAAACCATTCTCTTGCATCATTCCTTAATGATTGCACAAAGAGCCTCATGAATACATCATCATGATCTATCTCACTGTCATCCATCAAATTACTAAATTGTTGTAAGTGTTTATCGGTTGATTCATACTATGTACCACGAAACTTTGGAATTTTGTCTCTAATCTTAGGTGGTATGACATTTGGGTAACTAGAGATGCCATCAAAATTCAAAGCTCCATATATTTCAATGCTGAAATTCCTTTTATTACATAGTTGGGAGTGATTATTTATCATGGTTACATTTGGAATAGGTATGGATTGACACTTCGATACATATTCATGCTTATTTTTTCACATATTTACTCTTATAGTAGGAGATCTTAAAACTATTAAATTAATGACCTTTCTCAACTAGAACTAAGATCCCTTTTAAACAAACATAATACTAAAACATGCATACTCCTCCTCACAAATTAAAGCAATACAAATATGAGCTGAGAAGTATAGAAAACTTTACTACCACTAATTTTCCCTTCTTTAGTGCTATTTTGACCTAATCGGGAACATTCAACATCTTAAAAATTCTCATAAACTATCTTTCTTGAAATTTATTAGAATGCCGAGAATTATTACAACAACTATTGATCTATGTTTATGTCTAAAATCTTTGTAGATTTGGAGATTTCCTTTAGAGCTTCATTAGGTTCTTTTCTTAGAGTTGCCACCTCCTTATAGAGGAATTATCTTCAAACATATGAAAACCATTTATAGTGTATGATTCATTATGATTTATCCATTACCAGGGTCATTTAAACATTCCTTCCATACTATTGCAACAAAATATTTTCCAAACCTAAAAAATTTCACCAATTTAAAATAAATTTTCATAATTTTCAACTTCCAGACTCTTCACAAATGGATGTAATTCTTTTCTCCCTAGTAGAGTCGCCAATCTATTGGTTCCCAAATCAACAGATCCACTGAATCCTAAAGACTAGCCACATTCTTATGCTTAGACCCATTGTTGGACTTGGCTAACGAATGAGATTCGGTCACAAGACTGAAACCTCCTACACTTTTGGCTCTGCTAGAACAAGGTGAGTGAACCTAACAGTGCCTAAAGATTCAACACATACTTTGTATAGGCATTGTATTTTGCAGTACATAATTCCCAACAAAATTTCACCAAGGGTAGTCTAAATAACTTTAAATCTAGCTTTGATCTTGGTTATTTATCCTTTTCTCAACAATCAAGAACAATTCCTACACTACACCTAAATCCTACAACAAAAATTTAAAAGAGATTTTAAGAATAATGAACTATTTCTGAAAATGCATTAAGCTGAATGATGGATTAGTGCCTAATTATGGGACATAGAGTCAGATATGAAACTATAAAGGAGATCATTTCAAAAGCAAAGTTCAACTAGTGGATTCAAAATATGTTAATACCTTGCACTAATAATTCCACTCTTGTTGTTATAAAATCATACTTAAAGATCTTGCCTGTACGCCTAAAATCATAATTGTGTAATAAAAAAAATTAACTCTTTCCTTGAAAGAGAACCATGAGAAGAAAACAATACAATCATAGGGAAGCTGAGATGACAAATTTAAATATATCTAATGTATTAAATTCATATGATCAAAAGCATACAAATATGGAGATAGCTTAATGACAGTAGTATTTTATTGCACAAACTAGCTAACATATGCTCATAAAATCAGGCATTACAATTTACATCTTCCATTTATGACTCAGACTTGGCATTTTTCTATTCAATTGCTCAATAAAAAAGTTCAAAACCATTACAATTGAGGGGAAAAGAGAATAAATAGAAGAAGGAGAAGTTTCCAAATTAATCATGTAGTTGACAACTATCCACTTTCAAATCCGATTTATGAGAAACAAAAATTCCATCCTCTTTCTTCAATCTGGCTTTGATATGCATTTTCCCTCCTTTGAATTATGTTTGCAACAACATATTTTGTCTTTATTTGTTGTGCATTGCCTCTTCCTATGAAAATATTCTTTTCTAGGGAAAAAGTTTACCTTGCTATATTTTGTCATGTCTGGGGCATGTTTAATGTGATTTTTCATTTGCATCCTCTTTGAAACAATTAAAATTTTTCTTAGACTTTTTAATCCTTTTCTTGAGGGGCACCCTTATATATTGTCATGTTTGGGGCTATCACCCGCGTTCTCCATTTTTAACCTAATAGCGCGTATAATCTTCATTTTTCATGCAATCATGTCTAACTTTGCCTTTCCCATTTTCTTCCCATTTAAGATTTGGGGTTTCATTTTACTCTTAACTTTATCCCCCTTGCATCAGATCTTTCCCTTGTCACTTTTGTGGTATCATTTTGCCAAATTTTATCATAATTAGGGTTTTTTTTGCTCTTGATTTGGTCCTCCCATTTCGCCTTTTTCATTTTCTGTCCAGGTCATTCCATTTTCTTCCAATTTAAAGTTTGAGGTTTTATTTTATCTTCAAATTCATCCCCTTTGTGTCAGATCATTCCCCTCTCATTCTGGTGATGTCATTTTTTGACCTACACCCCTGTCTTGATTTAGAGGTTTTTGTTTTCTTTTTGGTCTTGCCACTTCCCACTTTCCATTTTCAGTCCTATTGGCTTCCTTTTTACCATATTCCTATTTTGGGGTTCCATTTTGACCTCTTCTCCTGCCCCATGGTGTTACATTCATCCCTTCTTTGTTTGTTGACTCTCTTTGACCTAGTTTACCTAATGTTGCTCAGTTTTACCTGGTTTGACCTAATTTTCTCATTTTCACTCAAATATTTCCATTTTCTCTCCGAACCTTCCCAGTTCTTTCCAGTTTCACCTATTTTGACAAAAAATGACTTATTTTGACCTAATTAAGGTCTTCAGACATCAATTTGACTAATTTAACCTTTCAAGTTTAATTAGTTATTTAATTATTTAAGCCTCTTCTTACTAATTATTCTACTTTTAATCTTTCATCATTTAATCAAACCCCCCCTTTTAATATTAATTAAATAACATTAAATTATTTACTTAATTTTTTTTTATTAATTATAAGAGAATTTATTACATAGGAGCACAATGATTACGAGCATTACAAAAAACAACCACTAGCAGCCCACATAACAACCAAGTCCCCTATACCCCACAACCAAAAAGATGTAATTACAACATATGTCGGTGTCTAAGCAAAACAATGTCAAAAATACATATCATTAATCATAGACCAAAAGGCTACTAGAAAATAATTTCCCCATATAGGGAGGTGGAATCTCCCACTGTCTCAATCCAAGTTGTCCATCCTAATTTGGTCCATCACACCATTTCAGCTCTTTGCCCCAAAGGATAGGGTCCACGTATGGGTGCACCATTGGGACTACCACTGCAATATTGGGTGCCTGCATGTTTTTATCCTTCTGTTCTTCCAAATCTCTCATGAAGTTCTCCAATCCTTCCTCAAACAAAGACCTCTCCTCCATAGTTCTTGTCCAGGAGAAGTCATGCGAGATCTCCCAAGTAAAAAAACTAGGATGGCCATCTTGTAGAAGTTCTCAAACTTCTTTCGTGCTAGTCTCAGGGCCAATGTTACCTACACACCAATATTATACACAACGAGTCTCCTCAGAGACTCGGTAAGGGATCTATCTCCGCCATTAAATAGATTATCATTCCTAAATTTCCAAATAAGCCATAAAAATTCCGAAGAGATAATAGACCAAAACAAATTTGCAGATTTCTTAAGACTTTGGACATTACTTGTAATTACCTCAAAAAATAAAATGTTAGAACTAATGCAGAAGCCAAAAATATTCCAGACCTCCTAGGAAAAAAGACAATGAAAAAGATGTGCAAAACAATTTTTGGCACCTTACAGCAAGAACAAATTATAATATCTCCACCTGGATTCCTAATGGGAAGTTTATTGATCAACAACAACCAACAAAAGGAAATCTTTTTGGGCTCAACGAGCCTTCTTCAAAAGTTGACAAAAACCTTTTGCCAAAAAAATTGATCTTGATTAAGATTCTAGCAAGACTCAACATGAAAGAGAATAGTATAGTCATCAGCTAGGATAACATACACCAATTTGGCTTTGACATTAGGTAATGAGGAACCATCAGGGCATTGAAAAGAAAGGAATCTGGAGTTATGATGTAGGAGCATCCCCGATCGATGATCAATCTTGCATCAACCAAAAATATTTCCTTTCAGTTTTGTTCTTGTTTAGTTCTTTGTGTAGTTTCAATATTCTTGTCAATATGTACCAGTAGTTGCTTGTTCTTCATGGAAGATATTATTTGTATTTTCCTGGTGGTTTCATGTAGTTGAATCTAGATTTCTAGTTCATTTGGGGTCTTCTCCAGACAGTTATCGCTTTCGGTTGGTTGTTTCTGGGTTCCCGGGATATTTCTTGTGCTTACCGGTTGGTTTTCCTTCATTACCGACATGATTCTTGGTATGTGGATCCATCTTGGGTTTTGTCTGATGTTCTTTTGCATGTGGCTAACCTTCCTGTTGAATCGCATCACTTAGTTGTTATTTTCCAGAAAGATTTCTTAAATCTTAGGGCCAACCTAATTACATGTTTCATTTTCCTGCATTGGTGAATGTAATCCTTTGAGGCCGACCCTTATATGTTTCGATGGGTATAAATATGATGTTATGTAATCATTTGTAGAGCAGAGGAGGTAGAACTGAGAATAAGGATTGAGATTTGCATGTTGTGATCCGGTTGATTCTTAGAGTCTCGATTGGATTGTATCTGGCTTGAAGCCTGCATGTAACCAGTTAACCACCAAATGTTCTTTGATAATAATATGAAGATTGTCGGATGATTGCTAGAATTTCTAAGGCTGTAATTTGATCTTTTTATATAAATTTGTTATATTTCCTTACTGCTTTCGTTGTGTCTCTCTTGCTGCATAAGCCGGTTGACTCTTTTGAGGGTTTTTACCGGTTATGGCTGCATCAATTGGTATCAGAGTTGGTTATGGACTGACTGGTGGAAGAATCATTTGCAAACATTGAGGCATTCCTTGAGGTGGACAGATCGTTGATTGGAGGCAGACTACGTGTGTGTTCAATAGATCGTCGAGGGGAGGCAGTTGAAACTGGTAGTCAAATCGTCGAGTTGAGGCAGTTTTTCGAAGTAGAAGGAGAGATGCCATCGAGGAGAACAAACCCCCGGAGGGTAGAACAAATGATGGAAGACTTCAAGAATGAAGTAAGGAATGAAATCCGGAATGCTTTGGCTGGTTTGCAAAGAAACCTTGACTCGAAGGATGAGTATGAGGAAGTTAGTGAAGAGCTTGGGGAAGCTGAAGGACTAGAAGATGAGAGAGAGGAAAGATTCCTGAGAGTTGTGGTGCAAGCAAGTAAAATGCATAAAGTTGAGGTTTCTAACTTTTTCGAAATGCTGAACCCGAAGGATCTAATCGATTGGATCAGAGAGTTGGAGGACTACACTGAGTTTGAGGATGTCAAGGACCCGCAAAGAGCCTGGTTGGCACAGACCAAGTTGAAAGGGCATGCTGCCTTGTGGTGGAAAGAATTGCATAAAGGCAGAGTGGAGAATGGTGAATTGAAGATCACTCGGTTGGGACAGATGGTTGCAAGGTTGAAGGCCAAGTTCATACCGGGAGACTATGAAATGGAGTTGTTCAAGAAGTTGCAAAACTTGAAACAAAGAAACATGATTGTGAAAGAATATACAGAAGAATTCTACAAGGTGGTAATCAGATCTGGACATAGAGAGATGGACGGGGAAAAGGTGGCAAGGTACATCAATGGACTTGCTTTTAACATTCAAGATGAGATGAGTATGTTGAAGAAGCTTACCATTATGCTTTGAAGGTTGAGGAGAAGGTGAGAAGAAGACAACCGAATAAGGGAAAGGATAAATTCAAGATGAATGATAGTATGAAGAAACCGGTTGAAAAAGAGGAGTCAAAACCTAAGTGGAGTAAAGAACCAGAATAGAAGACACCGAGGACGGTAGCAGCAGTACCGGTAGAGAATTTCTGGGCAAATGTTTCAAGTGTGGAGAAACCGGAGATAGATCCTATGAATGTAAGAAAGGAATGGCAAGAAATTGTGTGGCAAGTGAAGAATCGGATGGTACCGGATCTGACAGTGCACCGGAGCAAGGAGAATCCCTTATGTTCAGAAGAAAGGATATTGGATCTACTCAGAGGAAGAGTCTTTTTTGGACAGTATGCAAATCAGGTGGTAAGTGTTGCAAGGTCATTGTAGATAGTGGAAGTACTAATAATTTAGTATCTGAAGAGATGGTTGAGAAGCTTGGGTTGAAGAGGCTTGAGAATCCTTGTTCTTATGAGGTAAGTTGGTTACAAGATGATTAGAAGATAGAGATAAAGGAGCAGTGTTGGGTGAGTTTCAATATTGGGCCTTTCAGAGATGAAGTTTTGTGTGATATTGTGTCAATGAATGTTTGTCATGCTTTATTGGGAAAACCTTGGCAGTATGATAGAGGAGCTATTTATGACTGTAGAAGAAACCTAGTTACTATTGAAAAGGATGGGCAAAAGTTCACATTGATTTTTTTGAAGGAGAAAGAGAAGGAGGTGAAGAATCTGAGTCTTGAGAAAAGTTGTAGGAAACCGATGGTAGAGGTTATACCGGAAGGTTTGACAGAACCGGTGGAAAAGGTTATACCGGAAGGTTTGACAGAACCAGTGGCAGAGGTTATACCAGAAGATTTGAAAGAACCAGTTGCAAAGATTATATGGGAGGGTGACATGAGTTTGAAGAAGGATCTGACAGATGAGTCTGATGGACAGATGGAACCGGATGACATGAAGCTAATGGTAACAAACCAGATAAAGTCTTGTGGCAGAACCAAATCAGAATTGCAGAAACAAAGGCAATGTGTAGATCTGAAGCAAAGAAGGAGAAACAAAGAGAGTCATAGGTTAGAGAAGTCAGTTGAAGCACCAGGAGAGATACAACAAAGATTGGAAGATAAAGAAGATGTTTGGATCAGAAATGAGCATGGGATCTTCATTCCAAATCCTTTTAGATGTTCATGAGTTGCCTCTCATAGAACATATTTTTCTACCTGGGTTGTTTGATGTAGGAGCATCTTTGGTCAGTTTTGTTCTTGTTTAGTTCTTTGTGCAGTTTGAGTATTCTTACCAGTATGTACCGGTAGTTGCTTGTTCTTCATGTCAGATCTTGTTTGTAGTTTCCTAGAGGTTTCATGTGGTTGAATCCAGATTTATAGTTCATTTGGGGTTTTCTCCAGTCAGTTATCGCTTCTGGTTGGCTATTTCTAGGTTCCCAGGATAGTTCTTGGCTTACTAGATGGTTTTCCTTCATTACCGACACGATTATTGGTGTGTGGATCCATCTTGGATCTTGTCCAATGTTCTCTGGCATGTGGCCGACCTTCCTATTAAACCGCATCAGTTGGTTGTTATTTTCTGAAAATATTTCTTAAATCTTATGGCCGACCTAATTACACGTTTCATTTTCTTGCATTGGTGAATGTAATCCTTTGAGGCTAACCCGAATATGTTTCGGTGGGTATAAATATGATGTTATGTAATCATTTGTAGAGAAGAGGAGGTAGAACTAAGAATAAGGTTTGAGATTCACATGTTGTAATCCGGTTGATTCTTAGAGTCCCAGTTGGATTGTATCTAACTCGAAGCCTGCATGTAACTGATTAACAATCAGATGTTCTTTAATAATAATATGAAGATTGCCGGATGATTTTTGGAAGTTCTAAAGCTGTAATCTGATCTTTTTATGTGAATTTGTTATGTTTCTTTACTCCTTTCATTGTGTCTCTCTTGCTGCATAAGCCAGTTGACTCTTTTGAGGGTTTTTTACTTGTTATGCCTGCATCAAGTTATCACTCTAGCAAGGCTTGGGAAGGTCAAGAGGGGAACAAACATCTCTTAGCACAAACTAGGTCTTACGGTGAGAAGGGGGGATGTAGAATTTATCCATGATATCACACAAACTCAAGAGTTGTCCATTGTGAAGAATATCAAAAAAATCATTAATGCCTCTAGAAGCCCAGGTCTTAGATGACCAGCCTTGCAGTATGACAAGGGGTTTGCCATTGTGTTTTAGATTCTACTAGATTGAATGTTCTCCACAAATCTCCCCATCCATTCATGTAATACTATTGTTGGAGATGTGTATCCTCACAACCTCCCAAGCCTTCGATATAGACTTGAACACAATGGAACCTAAAGGTTTTATATCAAAACTTCTTGCAAGAATATCACAAAGTGGAAGTCCTTTCCATGTTGATCTTTTCTTGAGAGTATCTTGAAAGATATTGTGCCTGATAAGGACCTTCCACGGTTCACTTCCTTTCAATGACCTGAAGATCCACTTTGCAGCTAAAGATATGCCATGCCATCTCAAGTCCCTAAGTTTAAGACCCCCTAAATTCTTTCTTAAAGTACACCATTGTCATTTGACAACATGCTTTTTCTTACCCCCTTTACCATTATACCATAGCAAATCTATGATTTTCTTTTGGATGTGATAGAATTGGTAATTATTAAAGAGCCCAACAGATGCATAGTAAATATTATAAGAGGATAGGACTTTCTGACACTTTTGCAAACTCCCAGCCAATGAAAGAAAATGTTTGTTCCATTTTCCCAGTTTCTTGTCAATCTTTTCGCTAATCCAATCCCACACTGCTTTCAGATTAGGTTCAATGGAAAAAGGGATCCCTAAATATCTTGTAAAATGGTTGGAGCCTCCCCAAGAGATGCATAACTTACTGCACCATGGAGGCAGGAGAGGCTCCCACCCTAGAAAAATTGATTTAGGCAATGAAATCTTGTTACTTGAGGCTTCATACAAAAAATCAAGTTTGGTCATTAGTGTATCTATGATATTTTGTTCCAGTTTGGTAAGCATAAGCATGTCATCGATAAATTGAATGTTTGAGAGATCCTCTCCATTAGGGAGGGAGACACCCTAGAATTTTTGAGGAGTCTTGCAGTCTCTCATCAAATAGTGCAAGGCATCAGCAAAAATAACAAAAATGGATGGTGCTAATGGGCACCCTTGTCTGATGGATCTAGATAGGTCAAAGTATTCATAATTGCTTCCATTAATCTCCACACAAGCTTTGACATCCCTAATCAAGATATTCACCATATTTCAAAAGTGTTTCGAAAAACCCAAGCTTTTCATCATCATACGTACGAAGCCCCATTCAGACCTATCATATTATTTTTCAAAGTCTAAAAGTGATAGAGCAATGTCCTGATTTGATTCCTTGGCCCAATGCATGGCCTCCCAACATGTGAGTAGATTCTCAAGTATGTACCTTCCCTTAACAAAGCCTGTTTGAGTGGGGCTGATAAATTTAGGGAGAATATCCTCTAATCTCTGTGCAATAACTTTGGCCAGTATCTTATAAGAGACATTCAACAAGGTTATGGGCCTCCAATTCTTAATTTGGGTCCTATCTCCATGTTTTGGGATCAACTTAATAAGCTCTTTATTGATTTATTCACCTAAATAACCTCTATAGATGTCCTCTTGATATACCTATAACGGATCACATCTAATCCAATCAATGTATTCCTTATAAAATGCAGCTAGCAACCCATCCAACCCTAGAGCTTTTCCATTGCTTAAATTCCTAATAGCTTTCTTGATCTCATCTAAGGATACTTCTCTATCCAACAACTTAATATCCTCTCCACTAACTTTCCTTAGGATAATTCCTTTGATATATCTTCTAGCATTATCTTTGTTCAATTGATTGTCTTTGGTTGAGAAGAGGTTTTGGTAGTTCTGGTCAAATGCTCTTAGGATAGATGCTTCATTAGAGACATATGAGCCATCAACATTAATACTTTCAATACCAACTTTGGTTTCCTTGGCTTTTAGCAGTTGGAAGAATATATTTAAACCCTTTGTCTCCATTTTGAAGCTAGTTAATTCTTACCTTGGTCCTAATCCATTGAATCTTCTTATTTTGGATTATTCATAGGAAGTCCTTAGCAATCTACATATTACCTCGTGGGCCCTCTCATCTAAAGGATTACTCTGGATACCTAATTCAAATTTCTATAGACTCCTATGAGAAAGGGTTTCCTCTCTCCTACTATCCTTAGCCAACTTTTCACCAACTATTTGAAACAAATTCCTCCAACTATTCACCTTATGTGTCCATTCTTGAATGGGACTGTCATGCTTTCAACAATATTCTTGTTAATCTGATTGATGATATAGACCACCCCTATCAATTATTTCTCTTCCAATAGGCTAGTATTAGGTGCAAATTTCTCCTTATGACAGAGTCTGCTAGGAGGAGACTTACAAAAAGAGAGTTAAGCCTGAATGGGATGGTGATCTGAGAGTGTACATAGGGGGTGACTCTCATAGGAGATCCCTCTGGGTTCATGATGGTTTTGAATAAATCCTTATTGGAATAAATTTTGTCAAGCCTACAATATAACCTCTTACTACCTCTCTGTAAGTTACACCAGGTGAACCAAAATTTATGCTCTTCTTCGTTGCTACTAGAGAGAGGGTCAATTAGCCCAAGCTTCCCTTTCAATCTATTCCAAAAGAAGCATTCTTCACCTTTCCATTAAACCTTATTGCCTCCTGATTTGTATCATGGGCTCTCTACCATGTTGAAATCTCTACATGGGCTCTAGAATCCAAGGAATGTCCTCCAACTCAACCATTCATTTCCACAATTATGTTCTCTCTCTGTAATCATTAGGAGCATAAATTAAGAAAATACCAAAATCCAATCCATTTACCTTCAGAGAGACCCAAACCAATTTGTTACATGGGGAACAATCTCATCTAGAGACAAGCTTCTCCCATTTATGACTGAGGAGAACAGTAGCACCCCCTTTTCATTTACTTTGATTGGAGGTAAAGTATACAACCTCCCTCTAAATGCAGATCATATTAATATCAAGCCAAAAATCAACAACCTTGATCTCTTCGAGTAAAAGGAGATCAATGTTCTTATAGAGCTTTATGAATCTTTTAACACATATTTCTTGTCTGGGGTCTCCCGTCCCCTCACATTCAAAGATGAAATATTTAGATCCATATAGACTGTTTAAGGGTTAGAGTCCAATGGGGGCCTGAAAATGTTGTAGCATTTGGGTAACTGACCATGGGGGTCTTTCTAGTCTTTGGATAGGGCAGTAAAGCCAATATGTCTCCCTCTCTTCTTTTTGAATTCAAAAGGTTGGCCAACACCCAGATGGGAAGTACCAATTGGCCTATTTGGTTTCTTATGTTTCCTAATTTTCTTCTTATTAGTAGCTTTCCTAATTCCAAATTCTTTCATAGTCTCCTCAATAAGGCTTGCCTTGGCATCTGTCTTAAAGGGAACGGTAGCCCATTGAACTACTTTCTCCTCATCATTGAATTCAACACTACCCATATCAACCTCCATATTATCATCGAGTGCCTCCTCTATTGAAAGACCAATACTCAAACAAGGAACTTCCTCATCCCTAGTGGCTCTCAGTCCATAGTTAAAAGGGGTGGTACGAGGTGCAATTTGAGGTGTATCTTTATTAACTTCTCTAGGCTTATTAAGAATCTTTTGTTTGCTTGGAATTAACACATCCTCTATGGTGGAATCTACCTTAGAATTCCCCTTGACTTCCAATTTAGCCCCCTCCTTCACAACTTTGGAAGGGGAGTCACAAGGGATAGGAGAGTTACTCCTAATGGCATTGGCCTTAACAGTAAGGGATGGCCCTTGTGAGCCAGATGACCATCCATCCTTACTCATCACACCTGAGTTCACCATTTTCTGAATTTTATCCCGAGTTTCATCTAGTTTCTTGAATTTTTTAAATATGAACTATTGGGCATTCAACTTCAAATTTTGGGAAGGCCTTGAGGTATTATGCAAGGTAGGACAACTAGATAGAGCAGATACCCCATCTTTATTCACTCTTCTTATCTTGGCACTCAGAGCATTAAGCTTCTCAATCAGAGGGGGTTTCTCCATCAAGAGTGGAGGAGGGGGCAGAAGAACCAGGATTGGGTGGAGACAGGGGATTAGAACAAGCTGCAGAATTAGACAAGGAGGACGCAAGGGGGAGAGGGAATTCATTGAAGGAGAAGAGTTACTTAGTAAGGAATCAAGGGGCGACTGTGTAGAAGTAGGAGATTTTTGCCCCAAACTTCCAGTCTTATCAGATTTTCTCAACATAGGGAAATTTCTCCTAAGATGACCCTCCCTTCTACAAAGGAAGCAAGCGTTGATACCACCTAGGAATTCAATAGGACAAGAAACAGACTCTGAAATAAGTTCAATATTAAGGTCATTCGAAAGGTCATGTCTAGGGTTTAAGGACAACAACAATTTAGCATTCATATGAGGAAGAAAAGAAAAAGTTTCATCCATTCTTATCACCCTCCCCAGGGGCTCCAAGACATTAGGTATGACATTCTAAAGATAGGGTGGTATATTCTTGACAGTGATCCATCTAAGGCTTGAAAGTGCCATAATTTCATCCATATTAGCATTAGGTTCCCATGAGAGGGATCGAAAACATCCCTACCAGATAGACCACTATTGTCCATTGACCACTTCAACTTGGCTATTATGGTTATTGAAAAAAACTAGAAACAAACCCCTTTTAATCATTCTGCAAAAGGAGAAGGAGAACCCTAGTTTTTTCCCCTACACATTGTGCAAGCAATTATTTAAATAGTTCCTAGACGGTAATTTAGACAAGTCCAAAGGCACTAAAAAGACTGCAGATTTTCTTAATCTGTTTTTTCAGAGACAATTGCACCGCCCATTTGGGCAATAGGAAAGACAACCAAGGAACCGGTAGAAATTCCCTTGCCTCATCCTCAATTGCCATTTTGCTCGCTGCCTTGAAGCTCTTCTCCGTAAACCACGGGCTGGCTTAAACATCACACACTAAGCTTTGACCGTTTGGGTGGATGGTGTGGACCCGCTTAATCCGTTCTGTTTTCTTACCCGTTTCCGTTCCAATAAACATTCTTGTTACAGTCAGTTGTAACGGTCAGCGATCAGCAGTCAGCAGTTCCCGCGCGTGACAAAACCAAACTCAAATTCAAATGTCATTCCCGCGCTGCTCCAGCAGTTTGGTGGGAGCCATAAAGTGTCTTTGTGAGGCAATCGGACTGTTTCACCAGCCTCCATGCCGATCAGTTCACATTTGTACCAGCGTAATCGCAACCTGTGCAAAAATGGGGGCATTGGAACAGGATTTAGGTATCCGTAAAAGCATGAACAACAGGCCACTTTCATCCAAGGTAGTTGAAGTTGGTCTGGTAGACATGCATTCAAAATGGGGAAGTATAGGTAAGGCGCGTTAGGTGTTTGACCGAATGGCTCAAAGAAATGTGGTTTCATGAAATGACAAGGTCATTGCTATAAAAGCTCCTCACAAACAATGTGAAGGAGGAACAAATGTAGGTTTATTTAAACACGCAACTTTATTTTCAGTTCATGACCGCCTATATAGCTTCTCTGCTTTTATCTTTGATCTTTTATTTTAAAAATGAGCTCTATATGTACTGATTGTGCCTATATACAAGTGTTTTTCTGCTTCTTTTTTTCCAGTCTTATATATTCATAAAGGGGTATGCATCCATTACTTGGCAAAAATCTGGTCTGTATAATATATTGCGCACTCAACAATTTATTTACAATTTGAACTTTGTTCTGTCATAACAAGTGCGTTTGAAAGCCATATTCTTTTATCTGCAAAGATCGAAACGGGAAGTGACAAAAACAATATGTACAAACAAGACAAATTTTAAACTTTACTCATGTTTGAGGAAATAACAAAATTTGAGCTTGAAACTTAATATAACAAAGAAAAATTATATGGGTGCCTTCATGGATCTTGAAAAAATGGTGTGGTTTTAGTCAAATGTAATCAAACAAGGAATTTGGTGTACGAACAGGTCTGCTTTTTGTTTCTTAATATATTTTATGTAGACCTGCAAATGCAGACACTTATAATGGGAAAAAGCTTACATCCAAGTTTCTCTTCATTTGAGCAACCATACACTCTTCCAGTGACTCTTGCAACATTGCTAAACCATTTACTTAGCTTTTAAGGCAATTAGGTGTAGAGCATTTAACTTAAATAGTGAATTAGAGAAATTTGAACACATCTTTTTCTTATAAATGGATTCATAATATGAGTTTTGAACTTCTACAATATCATGTCAACAATCTAAACAACTTTATTTTATTTGTTACTTTTTTTAAAAAATATTGTAGATCCAAAATATATAATGGATAAAAAATTTACAACTAGAGTGTTTGGAAAATTTGATTTTGAAGGAAATAAAGTATTGTCTCATTTAATATAATCATTCACATATATGTAGCAATTAAGGTTTTTAATATCTAATTTTATTATCTTATATAAATTTCAAATTTATACCATATGACTTTTCATTGGATGTCACATAAATGATATACTTGAGTAAAAATAAAGCATTTATTGATCTAGATTGTCCACTTGAATGCTAGTCATTGTATCTTAAACTTTTACTTAGATGATACTATATGTAATTTTGATAATAAAATATGATAAAGAAATTTGCTAGAACTTGCAATGTTAAGAGGTGTAATGCTTGTGTCAATAGGACACATTCTATGAACAGATATGCAATACAAAATTCTCCTTGTTTTCTACTAAAAAATGAACATTGGGGTAAAATAATAATTTTGAGGTAGGGGGAGAATATATATGGAAGTAAGTATGAATAAAGGGGCAACAATGATGACTAGATAATGATGCATGGAAAAAGACGCATACATGAGTGAAATGGGTGTTAATAGGAATCTAGCCATGAACTAAGCTTAAAATAAGAGTATGTTGCATGTCATTAAGTCATTCTCATCAAAGTGGGTACACAACTAAATGGGAAATACAATGGGTATGCTAATATTTGAATAAATATCCCCATCATGCAACACTTTATAACAAACATTTCCTTTTGGCATAAATTGAAACTGTTAATTTACACTTAACTCATTTTATATTTTTAGATATTATTGCAATTATAGTCATACATGTGTACTATTCATTCTAATGGTGCACTAATCATTCATAGTACTTTCCTTAAAACCTAGTGAATTATGTTGATATTCACAAATAAGAAATGTGAGTTGTTATTCCAGTTGACTCTTAATATTTTTCATGTTTCACCAAGAATGCTTAAACTCTTGACACCATGAATTTTGGTTACATCTACACAAAAGAAACTCAATAGAGTTGTTTTTCCCAAGTCTACATCAATATATTCAATATGATCTTAATCCATGATGATGGTTGGTGTGATTAAATTTATTAATCACTTTGATTGTTTGATCATATAATGTTTCTCTAATGTCTTAATATTTGTAAAAGTGATGAGGACATTACAATAACGAAAGAAGGAAGAACCCTTTCCAAGCGTATCTTCTATTATATAAAATGTGTATTAATTGTCTAAGGGTTTTTCCAATGTGCACTAACAAAGAACAAGTGCAATGATCACTATTTATAATGGTTATGATTTTAAGGCATATGATAGATGAGGTTTATAGTACCTTTTATATTGATAGCATAGATTTATTGATTTCACATGTACATGAAATATTTGATGAGTTAGTTAGTACTTGACAAGAGAATATAATTTCCTCTATCAAATTATTGTACTACTCAAACTTTTAGAAGTGTCCCATCTATCAACAATTGAAAGTATCATAGAAAAAAATTATACACATTTTTTAATAAATAAAAAACTATATAAATTGTATTACTTATAGACAAGCACGTACAAATATATTTACAAATAATTCAAAAGAAAATACATGTTCATAGGTTTTGACAGCAACAATCACAATATTATTAAGATTATCCTAATCATGATTGTTTAATGTAAGAGTTGGTATAGAATGTTCTAGAGAACAAAATATTTGGCTAAAGATGTAGCCACCTAGGATCTATGAGCTTCAATAAAAGCACAAGACATATCAAATATGACAAAATAATGCTATTCTATCAAAGGATGCAAGTATATAATGAGAATTAATGAAGAATACAAAGAGAACTCCTTGGTTACATAGACTAGGGTGAGACATAGGATTACATAAGATTATCATAGGTGTTCAAGGCTACATTTATGAAGATGCAATCCAAAATCTAATTGGAAACAAATGTAGAACATTATACAAACACAAAGACACCTCCTCCAAATGCTACTCAAAGGTCTCCATACAATATTTGAAGTAGATGAAGCAATTCCATAGGAGCTAACATCAATCTACAAGATGAATATCATAAACAGTGTCCTCAAAGTCTACAAGATAAGGATTGACAAAATGAACCTACAATGTATATCAAGTAATCATCCCAAGTAGTATCATAATTCAATTAAATATCATGTTATCATAAAAACAATCTTTAATAGATACCACAATAGTATATAATAGTGATCTATATTACAACCTATGGACGTTATAATTTTATGAAGCCAATGTCATAGTCCACAGTGCCAAATTCTCAAAACAAAAAATAAAAGAAAAATAAATTTCTAAAAAACTAAAACTAAACTTTACTCCTTCAATATTAGTTTAGGTATAACATGGTGCAAATTATTATAGTGAAATCTTATTTTCCATATCACTTCATTTACTATTAGTAATAATCTCCATAAAAAAAATCATACATGTTTAAATCATGGAAACAATTCACATGTCTTACAACAATTTTTCTTGTAGAAATTGTAGAGATTGATTTCATTGTAGTGTGGTAATCAACACATACTTGAAGGTTCTTCACAACTCCAATAAAGCAATTACCCTTTTCACTATCATGGTAAATAAATAATTATTTTTCCTTTTTTCTACATCATTAAGTAAATGTCATAAATTTGGAAAATGGCCTCCTACTTTCATCTCCCAAGCCAACTTCTCCAAATTTGCATGAATCTCATTTTTTTGGATATGATTTGTCTCCTACACAAAATGAATCTACCATTTTATAGCTCTCAATCCAACTACATCTATGGATCTTTTAATTCTTCCATCTTTCAGTAATTTCCCTATCATTTGAACCTTGCACCATTTGTGGACGTTTGTATAGATGGTTGAGAAAGTAATCATTTTTAGGATCCAAATCAAAAGTTATGTCGCTTTAAATACTTCTAAGATTGAGGTCCCATGGAGAAGTTTCAAGAATTATTTCTTAAAGAAAAGGGAGTTCCATTAGACCAAAAAATGGTAGAGTAATTAAAATCTTTTTTAATAAATAGGAAGCCCAACCTTGAAATTTTTTGTCACTTATTAATCATTGGAGGTTTTTAAATTCTCTCAAATTAACCTTGTTTTCATTTTATATTATTATATTTTATTATAAAAAATAAAAAAATTTCATAAAACCCTGAGCATCTATAAATTTTGAAGGTTAAACTTTTAAACTTTAACTACGCTACAAAATCATAAGACCATCCACTTTAAAATACTCTTAAACATTTTCAATATTACTGATTAATTTCTTTTAAAAATCCCTCCAACTCTAATGCTTTCTTTTTAATAAGAATGCTTCAATAATTTTAAAATTTTAAGGCAATCTTGCAAAAATTCATTTTGTGCCTATCCGAGATATCTTAAATTTAATGCATTCCACGAGGCCACATTTCTCTGAGGCATTTCATCGAACAATTCACCTGCCTTAACTATGCTTTCATTTGTTGCATAGCAGCTACATCTGACAAAATTCCTCTATGCTTAATGCTTTGTTGGATACCCATACACTGCTTCAAAGCTTTGATGAAACGACATTTCTTTGAGCCATTCGGTGAAATACCTCATGCACCTTGCCTATTTTTCCCCATTTTGAATGCATGTCTACCAGACTATTTCCAAGTACATCAGATGAAGCCCCCTATCATTTATGCTTTTATGATTACCTAAACTCTGTTGCAATGCTCCCATTTTTGCACCGGCAAATGTAGACTGATCGGCTTCGACTGCCTCTTGAGGACGCTTTATGGCACCCACTAAACTTCTCGAGCAGCGCGGGAACAACGTTTGAATTTTTGTTTGGTTTTGTGACGCGGGGGAACAACATTTGAATTTTTGTTTGGTTTTGTGACGCGGGGGAACAACATTTGAATTTTTGTTTGGTTTTGTGACGCGCGGGAACTGCTGATCGCTGATCGCTGACCGCTACCACTGGCTATAACAAGAGTGTTTGTTTAGCGGAACGGAAATGGGTAAGAGAACAGAACGGACTAAGCGGGTCCACACCAGCCACCTAAGCGGTCAAAGCTTAGTGTGTGATGTTTAAGGCTGGTCGTAAACCACCTCCTCAGAAAAGCATTCAATTGTCTCCAGCTGGTCAACCATGGGCCTGCGCAAGGAAAGACTCACATGAGCGACTGAGTCGTAACGTACCACCCTCACCCTCTCGCACTATCAAGTTGCAAAGCAAAAAAATATGATTTTCCTTATTTTTATTAAATTTTGATTCATCCTCGTTAATTAAATGATTTTGATTATTTACTTAAAGGTTCATTTCTACTGCCCTATAGTTCAATAATTTATTTAAATTATTCAACTAGCTAATTATGTCATCAAAATTAATTAAATAAATATATATTTATTTAATATTTAATTATGTTTTCATATGAGGATAATATCCGCTTTTTAAATTTTTAATTGCCTAATATCCTCCTAATTTTTGAAAATGGCAATATTATCTTAGATATTTGTGAGATTTCTCTTTGATTTTCGAAAAATCTTGGTTTTTTTTGAAATATCTCATTATATTTTAATTTTAAATTAAAAAATGAGGTATGTGTCATCAAAAAATCTACTTTTTTTTTTCTTTTTCTCCACTTTTCCTCATCTCCTTCATCCTTCCTCAAATGGTAGCTTTGTTGTGTGTTTAGTCTGGTTCATCCACCTGATAAAAAATCTTTTCAATCTTGTTCATCTGTCGAATCTCCAATTTTCTATAAATTGAGACCTCTTTCAATCAATTCATCCACTTTTCGAGTGATTTCATTCTGTCAGTTTGTCCAGTATTCTTCTAGCTTAAGCATTGTCATTTTGTTGAAATAATCACCCATTCCTTGTAAATTTCAAGCATCACTCCTTTGCTTTCATTTTTTTTGTGCACCTGGCATAGAAGAGAGCAATATAACATCATTAGAGATGAAAAGAAGAATAGTGGAGCTTCATTGAAGATTCATGGTTTGCATTCATGTTTTAACTCTGTTTTCATTTCAATGATCCTATAGGTTAGATTGGGAAGGATTTACATGCTTTTCAGGTTCAAGATTAGCTTAGATCACTTGCATGTTTTGGTTTATATTGATTAATCATTTTTCCTTGATCTATAGGTAGCATATATAACTAGGAAAATGTTTTAAGTTTGATAATCTATCTTTGTGTTTAGTAATCTTTTGTGGATGAAAATCCATAATATACTACATGATTGATCTTCAAAAACCCACTAGTTGTTCGACCTAGAGGATAAAATACTTTTGATTCTTGATATCCTCAGTCAAGTAGTGCATTGGACCTTTAAGGTTTCTAGTTAGTTCAATATTTTAGCTAAAACATCATTTATTACATATTTGTGATTGCTATTTTTTCTATGTTGTACATTTGATTATTATAATACTTACATAAAAATAAGAAATATAACAATAACAAATATGGGGATTTTTGTATTATTTGTGCAACTTTTATATGTCATTATTTATCTTTCAATATGATTAGTTAATAAATTTTGTTGGCTATAGTTTTGGTAAGATTGTTAGTTATGTTTCAAATATTTACTTATATTGATTTTCTTTTGAAAAGGGATGTTACAAACTTCAACACATCCACTATGTAACTCCAATCTTAGTATCTAAAAAAATACTGAATTGATGGTTGTGGCATTGACCTTATTCAAATGGGATCTTGTAATTATGTTCAAGAGTCAAATCCATATGGTGATTTCATCCATAACCTTATTCTCTCCTTTGATATGCTTTTGTGAAAAAATTGAGGGCCCATAATAGTTGATGAATTTATGTACCCATGTTTATTTTATGTCATGAACCGTGTTACCTATATTCTCTTTGAGAAAAATCACTTTCTACCAAACAATATGTAAACCACAAATTATGGGATGTTCTTATCAAGTAATCTTAGATAATAACAGTATTAGAAAGATTGGCCTTGCCTTACGAAGATTTGATCCATGTGGATCCACATCAAATACTAACTTCTTAGATGCTATCTTGCCTTTTATTTTAAACTAGGATTAAACAAATATAAAGAAGCTTCTATTAGTATATGATACATACCTTCACCAAATATTAATTCATTTCTCTAGTTAACATGAGAAAACTATATTACATACTCCATATGTCAATTATCCTACAAAGAATGATACATCACAACAATAAAGTAAATAATTTTTATTCAATGAAGTTTATATAGTTATTTGAAAACTACTAGAACTTCAAATCTTTTAAAATGTTCATTTAAACTACATTCAACGTTATTTCATATTGACAACTTTTTCAGAAAAGAAAAAAATATTGTACATTAAGATAAGAATGATTTTTAAATATATTTATTTTAGGTATAAAAAAAAATTTTAGATAAAGCACTACAACAAAACTAATTTACATGAAACATTTTAATAATATTTAGCTACCCCTACAATAATTAACATAAAAGTATAATCAACTACAAATTATCAACCAAACAACATGGAATTTATAGAAAACAAGGGACGCAATGTGTCATGTTCCTACCAATAGTGTAGTTAGTTTATAATAGAAAACATAAAAGGATTTGGTTAGTTTAGAGATTGAGGGGGCAAGAGTGATCTAGAGGGAGAAGGTGACAAAGACAAGTAGAGAGAGAGAGAGAGAGAGAGAGAGAGAGAGAGAGAGAGAGAGAGATTTGTTAGTTGCAAATGACATTCTAAATAGTTGCATATAAAGAGATGAAGAGGAACAAATAAATATTTTAAAAGAGCTTAAGATTAAAATAAAAATTGAAACTTGATTTATTAAAAATTAATATTATTAGTTTGTGATTCTGTATCTAGATTTGAAATCTAAATGCCACCTATATTGCCTTAGTTCGATGATATGTTAGATTTAATATGAATAAAATAAAAACAATATTAAAATTTTCTAGAATTAAAACAATATTATAAAATAAATTTAAAAGCAAACAAAATGAAAGAATTTGAAAAAATTCTAAAATAATATATTCAAGATGTTGTAATGAAGGAAATGATTACATGTATAAAACTAGACTATATGAAAATTCTCAAGGGCCAAATTTTAACTCTTACATTAAAAGATACAAATAAAACCAAAGTTAAAAGGTTAAAAATGAAATAAAAACTATTAAAAATGTAAAAAGTGAATTCTTAATTCTTTTAAAAATTAAAAATTATAAAAAATAAATAAATTTGTATATTTGTCAAATTTTGGTTTTCTATTTTAATTATAATTATAAAATATGAGCCAATCATTAATACTAAAAATTACTATAACATTAAATTCAAAAATAATTTTATAATGCATAAATAAATAAATCAAAAATTTATTATAAATTACATTTGAAGTAAAAAATTAAAAATAAAAATAAATTTTTAAAGTTTAAATTCTAATTTTTACATTAAAAAAATACAAGTAAAATAGAATTATAGAAAGTTAAAAATAAAATGCAATCTATTGTAAAATAAGAACCCAACTCATATTTGTATTTATATTTGTTAAATTTATATTTTATATTTTAATAATTATTAAATATAATTCAATTATTAGTAAAAATAAATAAAACACCAACCCTTAAATAAATTAATTAAATGATTACTTAATGTTTACTTTTATTTTTTACATATAAACTTACAAGTAAAATGGAATTATAAAAAGTTAAAAATAAAATGCAAATCTATTACAAAATAAGACCAACTCATATTTGTATTTACATTTGTTAAAGTTTTATTTTATATTTTAATCATAATTATAAAATATAATCCAAATATTAATATAAATAAATAAAACTACAACCTTAAATAAATTAAAAAATGTCACCTTTATGAAGGAACTTAAACTATTTGTGTCAATAATTAAAACATTTGTACAAAGTTGATCAAAGGTAGGTGTACGGAGCATCCATACCTGTGCAACGGTGGTAAAAATACTAAGTTGTCCGTGGCCACTAGACAACTACATAAATTATTAATAGATGTACCTGTTCATTTAATGTCATTTGTGTAAAGTTGGGAGTTGTTTTTGAAAAAAGTTGATTTTTCCACTTATTGTAACCAACTAAAACACAAAAAAATAACATTTTTGAATCATTGAAAATTAAAATAAAATTAAAATTATAGGATTTTTGTCTAATTTTTTAATTCTTTAATATGATTGGTTGAACTAATTAGAAAAAAGAGTTGAATGGATGCAATAGCATCCTTCCTTGACAAGAACTAATAATAAGCCAACTAAAAATTAGATAAACATTTACTTTACTAGTTATTATTATATAGTACAATACTTGCAACCTCAATGGTGATAGTGTAGTGCATTTAATCTTTAAGTATTTTCATAATGGGTCTCTCCTGTCTTTTCTCTTGTAAGTAATCCCCTACATTAAAGGTACCACATTTATGGTATCTAACACCAACTACAACGGGTTTTTCATTAAGTGATGGTTCACAATATCTATTGCATTTTCATACCCATATTTTTTAATCACATATAAATATTATTATAAAATTACTAATACCATTACAAAAAAATTAGCTACTTCTGCAACAGTCAACAAAATAGTATAATGGAACGGCCATTGTTGAATGGTGGAATCTTGATGTTAATGGAACAACCATGTATAAAGTTGCCAAAAAACTTAAATATGTCAAAACCAATATTAAGACTTGGAACAAGAAGGTCTTTGGTGATATTTTTGATTCAAAGAAAAAATTAAAGGAGGAACTGGACCAGATACAAATTTCCATCCAGAAAGAAGGCTGCAAAAAGTATTCCAAAGTCATGGAAGATAAGGTCCTTGACAACATCCACAACATTATTTCTAGGGAAGAAATATATTGGAGACATAGATCCAGGGCTATATGGCTGAAGGCAGGGGACAGAAACACTAAGTTTTTTCACATGACTTCCCTAAAACATAAGGCAGCAAATAGAATCACAAAACTAACTGTTGAGAACAACACTCTGTTCAATAAGGATGACATCAGGGATGGAGCTGTTAGATTCTTCAAGCAGCTTCTATCTAGTAACGAGGACCTTGATCAGACCCATCAACTCAATCTGGTTAATAATATTCCTAAAATCATAAACCCTATTCAGAATAAGACCCTTGCTGCCATCCCGTCTGCTGAAGAAATCAAAAATGTTGTCTTCTCTTTTCAAGGGGATAAAGCTTCGGGCCCTGATGGATTCCCTATGTTCTTCTTTCAAGAATTCTGGAATATTGTGGGGAAGGATATGGTTAATGCAGTGAAAGAATTTTTTGGATCCAGAAGAATCCTTAAGGAATTGAATTCCACTTTTATTGCCTTAATCAAAGTTGCTGGGGCGGATTCTATGGGCAAATTTAGGCCAATTAGCTTATGCAACTCTTTCTATAAAATAATATCCAAAGTCTTGACTTCTAGAATTTTGGCGGTGCTTCCCTTCATCATATCTGAAGAGCAAAAAGGCTTTGTTCCTGGTAGACAGATTCTTGACTCAATCATTCTTGTTCATGAGAACATTCATTCCCTCAGTGCTACAAAGAAAGAAGGTTTCTTGATAAAGCTGGATTTGGCAAAGGCTTACGATAGAGTTGAATGGGATGTTCTATTTAAAATCATGGGGGCTTTTGGTTTTGATGATAAGATTATCAAAATAATCAGAGAACTAATCACTACTCCTATGTTCTCTATTTTGGTTAATGGATCTCCAACAAATTTTTTAAAAAGTTCTAGAGGGCTAAGACAAGGAGACCCCATATCTCCTATCCTTTTTACCATTCTGGCTGAAAGTATGAGTAGAATGATTCATAAGTTGAAACAAAGAAAAACTATCAAAGGTCTTCAACCTTCCTCTGCCAATGTGTTTTGCACTCATCAACAGTTTGTTGATGACACTATCATCATGGGATATTCTTCAGTCAAGGAGGTTGAAGCCTTCAAAATAGCTCTCAACTCCTATGCTTTGGCAACTGGTCAGCAAGTTAATTGGGACAAATCAGCTATGAACTTTCTCAATACTCCAGTCATAAGACAACAGAAAATTGCCAATATTATTGGATGCAAAGTGGAATCGCTGCCTTCCACCTACCTAGGTCTTCCTTTAGGGTTGGCACCCCCAAATTCCTTCTGGAATATGATCATTGATAAAATTAATAAGAGACTTGTAGGATGGAAAGGCTCAATGTTATCTCAGGCTGGGGAAATGCAGCTCCTCCAAGCTACCCTTCAAAATCTCCCTGTTTATGCCCTCAGTCTGTTTGGTATTCCGGCTAAAATTGCTAAAGCTATGGAAAGAATTCAGAAGAGATTCTTATGGTCATGAGTGGAAGAAAAGAAGAGAATACCTCTGATTGCCTAGGACAAGGTGTGTAGACCAAAGAACAAAGGAGGGTTGGGGATTAAAATTATAAAAACTTTTAACAAAGCTCTTCTTGCCAAGTAGTTATGGAGAGCCTATGACACTAAGAAAGACTAGAACCAAATTTGGTTTGACAAATACATTAAGAATCAGACTATCTAAGGAATCCTTAATTCTAAAGATATCCCGGCTGGATCCTTCATCTGGAATAGTGTAACCAAATCTATAAAAGTTGCAAAAGCTGGAGCTGGATGGGTCCTTGGAAAAGGTGACAGAATAAGGTTTTGGGAAGACCCCTGGATGAAGAATGAAGCCTTATTTGATCAAAGCAATAGTCAAATTATTGAAGAATGTAAAAGGAGGTTTGGGCTGATGGTTTGTGACTATTAGAAGGAGAATAAGTGGGTTAAACTTGAGGACATCCATCCTAGTTTTTCCTCTCTCCAGAAAGAGTTGTTGTCCTTTTCCCCTAACAAAAACTATGATGATGTTTTCCTCTAGAAAAGTGATCCTAAAGGTGAACTCACAGTTGCTTCTGCCTATAAAAACACTTTCTCTCAAATCAGCAATCCCATTTGGAGCAAAGTATGGAACAACATCTTGATCCCTAAAGTCAACATTTTCTTTTGGCTTGCTTCTCATAATAGTACCCTTACTATTGATAATTTAATCTGAAGGGGCTTCAAATTCCCTAATAAATGTGAGCTCTGTCAGAAGGAGGGGGAATCAGTTGATCACCTATTTTTTCATTGTTCCTTCACAAGGGAAATCTGGTATAAAATGTGGGAAAAATCAAAAATTAACTGGGTCATGAACAAAAGCATTAAGGATATCATTTGGCAATGGAATTATCCTACCAAATGTCAAATCATTAAGAACCTGTGGTCTTTGACCCTCCCCATGATATGCTGGGGCATTTGGAAAGAAAGGAATAACAGGATATTTAGGGAAGATAAGTGTAATACTCAGGTAGTCTTTGAAAAAATATGCAGGGCTATAAAGGAGAACATCAACATCCCTCACAAGAATAATCAGCAATGGGCTATTATTGATATGAATGATATGGAAAAAAACATTCTTACTGAATGGAACCTAATTCATAAGGTCTACAGATCGGACAACAAGAAAAAGAGAGATAACATTGTTTGGAGGTTTCTTGATTATGACTGGATAAAGGTTAATTTTGATGGGGCTGCCAAAGGGAACCCTGGAAAGGCTGGTGGAGGTGGAGTTATCAGAAGTGCTCAAGGAATTTGTATTGCTGCTTTTGCTTCCCCTTTTGGAACCCAAAATAACCATGTGGCTGAAGCTATGGCCATGCTAAAGAGCCTCTAGTTAGCACAGGAATTCAAATTTAAAAAAATTTGGCTCGAAGAGGACTCTTTAAATATTATACAAGCCCTCAAAGGTATTAGCTTCGTTTCCTAGAATATTGCCAATATTATTAAAAATGCTAAAGCTATCCTAAATAACTATGTTAGCATTATTATAACCCACACCTTTAGAGAGGGCAACAAGGTAGCGGATATCCTTGCCAATGAAGGGGTTAAATTGGAGAAGGGCATCAAATATATAGGGGAAGATCACATCAAGTGGGAGATTAAGGAACAATTATACTTTGATCGCCTTAATGGATCAAGCTAATATCATGATTGATTTCTGGGGAACGAGTACCAATGACAGATTTTGGGGGCAGATGAACTGCCAGATGATGAGTGTTTCTCGACATCATAACCAAGATCATATGTGTGCGAAAGGTAATTGTAATAATAGCTGGGTTCGTATGAACATGAGTAGAAATCTCAAAATTGTGAAAGACTCTTTACAAGGGGAACCAGAAATTCAGAGCTTTACCTGCGGGCTGAGATTTGTAACAGAGAATATTGTCACCTGGAAAGTAGAATGGGAGGCAACCTTAACAGGAACGAACCTTTAGGTTGTGAGCACTGGAAGAGTGAAAGAAAGGTGTGGAGAAGGTTCCACAGACATGGTTTCACTGATTATATGGAGAAGCTCCATGGTAGTAGAAACTCTGTGTCTCACGGGTTTGCTAAAAGCTGGAGCAATAACAGGGCTACCCTGTTTGGGGAAATCTGGCAAATCAATGAAAGTTTGATCTCGGAGGTCATGGGACTCAAGATGGAGGGGACAAAATTCTATAGGGATAGAAAGTACGCTGCTGAGGCCTTCAAAAATTTCCCTAAGATGGAGGACGAGAAGGGCAACCTGGTGAAGAAGGACAACATATCATACTTCACCCCCCAACAAGTAAAACCTTTCTGGCAAAAAGTTCTTAGGGCTCTAATGGAATATTTAACTGTGGATGGCAGGTTTACGAAAATTTACAATTATCATTTCGCCATCCTGAACCACTTCTGCCATGGGGCTAAAATATCTTTGCCCTTCTATTTATCCTTTTCTCTAAACGAGAGCCTGGCCGACCATGTTAAAAAGCCCAGCTCCTACCTTCTAGCGCACCAGGGACTCATTCTGCTAAATTATGAATATATTAAGGATAAGACTAGGGCTACCAAAGATGACCCTTTAATCATCAATGCTCAAATTTCTGAGAAATGCATAGACTCTGATTCGACTAGGGAGACCAGCACCCCAACCCATAGAAAAAGGAAGGTTGAAATCGTGCAGGAAGAAAAGGATGTGCTTTGTGAGGAAGAAGAGGGAAAGAATAGGGAAACTATTTTTGAAAAGGAGATTAACAAGGAGGAGAATTATGGGGAAGGAGAGGAAGGGGGCAATTCTGAGAATCGTCAACCTAACCCTGAAGGCTTGGAAACTGAGAAAGAGGCTCTGAAGCCTAAGGAAGGTGAAAACCCTAATGCGGAGGAGACAGAACAGAGCAAGGATTCTGCGGACACCATTTTGGATACCACCCGCAATTGCACCCTAGAATTCTTCAATTTTCAGAAGTGGTTGGTTGAAAACATTACTAGCATGCAGGGTAAACAAAGGGAGCTGGAAGTTAAGATCAACAAGCTGATCAACATGTCCGACTCTGGGAAACAACACGAGGAGATGGAGAATAGTGAATTGGAGGAGGAAATGGAAATGGAAGACTGGCTGGAGAAAGATTTGATAAAAGTCGACCTAAAACATCTAGAGGACATCATCAAAATAATGAAGGAACAGGTGGAGGAGGATAAGGACAATGTCAATGCCCGAATGGCTAGAAACGAGAAAGCCTTGAAAAGCCTTATGGACCATAGCCTCCAGGTTCTTAAAGTCTCCTCTCAGAATATGAATGCGCTGGTGAATCATCTGGAAAAGAAAAACCAGGAGAAGAACCTGATAGTTATTGAACAAGCTCCTACTTCCAGCCTAAGCCACCAGACCCCTAGGCGCAGAACCAAGCAGACTACGACGGAGAAGGATATGAAGATGAAAGAAAGCCAGATTGCATAGGAAAATACTGACTTGAGGGAAGCAGCCAAGGCAATGATGCTTTTGGTGCGGGATGTAGAAGAAACCATGAAGAATTTCTAAATTTATGTTTATGCTGGACTTGGGGCCAATTTCTTGCTGGCCTCTTGCTGTCCTTTCCTCTGTTGCTGGTTTTTTGCTGGTTTTTTGCAGTCGTTGTGTTTTGTCTCTTTCCTAAATATCTTTCATTTGTAACTGGGTTTTGGGTCCCTTAAAACCTGTTTTTAATTAATCAAAAACAAAATAGTATAATCACCAATAAATTCTCAATGAAACAAAACAACATGAAATTTATTGAAACTAAGAAAACAACTAAAAATTAGGCAAACAATTATTTTATTGTTTATTTACCTCAACAAATATTTTCCTTTTATCTAGTATCAAGTACAACACATCTATCTTATCTCATCTTCCACACAACCCCCAACATTAAAGCTACCTTTTTGGTATCTAGTATCAAGTGCAACACATTTTCCACAATATCTATCACATTTTTTTTCATGTTTTTCAACTACATAAACATCTAGGTTCACATAATCAAAATATCTATTGAAATCAACTAACTTTTGCAATATGATGAGTTCAAGAAATACTACACCAAAACTATAAACACCACACTTGTTAAGAAGTTGATAATTTTTCTTATAGTTTTCATTGTAACCTACGTTTTCTAAAGCGCAAATACAAATGAAAAGACATGACTTATTTTAAAAGTGAGATAAAATAAAGGCTCAAACTTTAGCATGCACATTATTATAAAACATAATGTTTATAGATTTAGTATCCCTATGATAAACCGCTCAACTCTCATAGTACCTCTCTTTTACTACTAATTAACTAGCAATTGCACCTTGGTGTCCAATGGGTATGCCAAAGAGGTGTGGAAAGTTGATTAGAGAAAATTATGTTATATTTTTTGTTTATATTTGTGTAGAACATGACTCAATTGGTAGATGATCTAGCAAATGACATTGTTTGTGCAACAAAGTTGTCAATGAAAAAGTGATAGATTTGTCATGCCCAAAATTTTACACTTAGGTAAAAATGCAACCAACAATTTAAAAAAAAAAAAAGATTACTCTTTAACAACACCTAACATGGTTAACCTAGTAATGGAATTATGCATTTAAAGACATTGCATGTGTAACAATAGTATTGACCCTATTCTTAAGTGGGAAAGAAGTAATACTTGAAGACACCTTATTCTAATTATGAATAATTAACCTACTATGTGAGATTCAATAAACATAACAATTTAAAATACCCCTTGACCTAATAACTATGACTTTGATCTTTACAAAATCTCTAGAATAGTCTGACTTAAAAAAACACTCTTAATTTTAAGAGTTGAAAATTATTGTTATTATTCTTATTAATGGAATAACAATATTATTTAACAACTCTAGCCCTCAAATAAGATAAGGTGACCTTTAATATTAAATTTATTTGATTCATTTAATACAAAAATAATATCATATTATTAACTATGTAAATGTCATAATATTCAACTTTCTATTTATTTGTTATCCATTTAAACTCTTAACTTTGGTGAAGTTTCATCAAATATTAGAGCAATAGATTATAATACCATTGGCAATAAAAAGTTATTAGTTAGGATAAAAAAAATGAAGAATAAATAATAATTAAAAATCAAATCATATAACAAAAGGGACATGATTTTACTAGGTCACTTCTCAACCATTTTATAGAATAAAATAAAACTAGCAATTGCGCCTTGGTGTGCAATGTATATGCCGAACAATGAAATTTTGGAAAAAATTCTGAAAGGGTAATTAGGAGAATAGTGGTAGATTGAAATCAAGTAATTGGATTGAAGGAACAAAATCTCATTATTTACTAATTTGCTTTAGCAAAGATATTTACAAATTGGAGAATTTAATTAAAAACATTCTGTAATTGAACATTTGGTTTAAATTAGTTGGAACCAGCTCAAAATCTCATTATTTACTAATTTGCTTTAGCAAAGATATTTACAAAGTGGAGAATTTAATTAAAAACATTGTGGAATTGAACATTTGGTTTAAATTAGTTGGAACCAGCTCAAAATCTCATTATTTACTAATTTGCTTTAGCAAAGATATTTACAAAGTGGAGAATTTAATTAAAAACATTGTGGAATTGAACATTTGGTTTAAATTAGTTGGAACCAGCTCAAAATCTCATTGTTTACTAATTTGCTTTAGCAAAGATATTTACAAAGTGGAGAATTTAATTAAAAACATTGTGGAATTGAACATTTGGTTTAAATTAGTTGGAACCTATAAAGAAAATCCACTTAAAACGTTGAAAGAGGATTTGCAAAAAACATTTGCATAATTTCTTCATTTATAGGTTCCCTATAATAGGTTACATAGTTTCACAGTTGATATCATACTTTATAGAAATAGTTTTTGAAAACACATGAAATTTGTCAAAGAGAATAGTGTAATTGAATCATACTATATAGAAGAAAAATATGCAAAAGAAAAATTGTCAAATTAAATTTGTGTAACTTGATTGAGTTTAATAATTTACCTTTTAGAGATCAAAATTAGAAGCATTGTTTTGAACATGTCTTGGACATTTACAAAACACCTGAAATTTGTCAAATAGAGTAGTTTAATTTGAGAAATGTGGTAAGATTGAATGGTATGCATAATATAAGTATTTAACTAAGAATAGAAGGAACAAACCTCAAATGCATCTGATAGTAGATTGTGCAGATCTGATAATATCTTCAACAGTGCCTCCTCTTCTTTGCATCAAGTGACATGTGGACTTTGTTGCATTCGTGCATACCTTTCAAATGTGAAGTCAGGGTGAATGTGAAGGCTTGTAAGATCATGAACTCTTGAAATAACTATGAATGTCATCCCTTGCCGGTCAATGTTTCCAATGTCAATTGTTGCTCTTTGAAATGTGAGTCCTTGTGATTTTTGTATTGTTAAGGCCCATGCCATTTTTAGTGGGATCTGTCCTTGAAGACGTCAACTTATTGGTGGTATAGGTATATTTGTTGGGTTATTGTGATCCCAAGTTGGGCCTGTGTAATTTTGGAATTGAACAACAACAAATAAGGGCAGTTGAGGTGGGTGTTCACCATCATTGCATACAATTTCTCTAACTTGTCCGAGTGCACCATTGACAAGTCTTGTTTCCACCCATAGATTTGTAGAAAACATAACCTCTTGGCCAATACATAGCAAGATCTTTGATTGTAGTTGTTCATCATCAGGATTTGAGCATGCCAATCCCTTCATTTGTTCAGCAATAGATAGGGCAATAGGTTTTGCTAAAGACAACAACATGTGTTTATTATGCAATGACACCATTTCATTTGTTACAAAAATATGTTTGGATGGTAAGAAAATAGATTGTTCTGTAGAGGTGAGTGATGAACTTGATCGAGACATTAGAAGTTGCCAGTCTTCAATTGTAGGTGTTGCATTTTGTAAATTTGAGATAAGTTCACGAAAAGCAATTTGTGTTGTTTGCTCTCCAATTTGCCGAAATATTTTATCCAATGTTATAATTGTTGTGAAGGTACACCATAGTGTCCCTCCATAAGAATTGAAAGCATACATTGGAATGTCCTTGACAGGTGGTAGTTGGCCCAAGTCACCAAATAGTATGATTGAGCGTCCTCCAAATGGGATTTGGTTATGTGTAGGAAATGCCTCACACAACCTCATATCAATGCACTGTATTACCCTGAGACCAATGAAGTTCATTTCATCCATTAGAATATAATGAATGAAGTACATGCTTTCTTGGAAGTTTGCAAGTGTTTGTCCTTGGAGGGGGGCCATTTCTTTGATTGGAATTCGAAGGGCAGAATGGATTGTTGAAGCTTGTATGTCGAATGTTGCAACACCTGTTGGTGCGAGGAGTAGTAGTGGTGATTGTCCCGGTGGTGCCAATCTCATCATTGTAGACTTTATGCTCGTTATCAGGTGAGACTTTCCTGTGCCTACAGTTCCTTGAACAATAATATTTAGTGGTGGCTTTAAAGTATTATCCTATAGATGTGTAATAACTAAACCATATGCTCTTTGTTGCTGTATAGATAGGTCATATGGGGCCTGTTGATTGTAATCATGGTGGGGTTGAAATGTTGTCCAATTGGAGTGTATGAAAGTAGTAGCTACAAGTTTTTGTTGTGTGGGTATGTGGTGTTTTCCCCAATCATGTCTCAAGTCACTAGTACATTCGGGTCAAAATTTCAACAGCAAATCGTCGGAATTCCGACAAAATTTCGTCGCACTACTGACAAAAAAAGCTGTCGAAAACTTTGTGTCAGAAGTTCCGACTATCCTTGTGGTCATCGCAATTCCGACATCACCTCCAACCTTTCCAACGGCCGCCATGGATGTTCATACCCCAAAAGAATACCGTCGCGATCTCGGCCTCTCATCGAAATTCTGACTCCAAAGGATAAAATTTCGATAGAGGAGTGTCGTCGGATGCACAACATCCTCGTCGGAACTCTCCTGGAGGCTGTCGTAATTTCCGATGAGGATGTTATGCATCGGACGGCACCCCTCTGTCAGAATTCTGATGAGAGGCCAATTTTTTGGAAAAAAAAAATTATAGAAAAAGATTGACATTGGTATCTCTCTTCTATCTCTAACTTCTCTATCCCTCTCTACTATCTCTCTTCTCTCTCCCCTCTCTAGGTCTCTTTCTCCATCCCTCTCTTCTTCTCTCCCTCTCTACTTCTCTTTCTCTACCCTCTCCAGGTCATTATCTCTTCCTCTCACCCTCTCTCTCTCTCTCACACACCTCTATAGGTCTCACCTTCCATATCTTAACATACCAAGGGCTTAAGTTTGGGGACGACAGGGGGATGACGAAGGGGCCGGGGTGGGATGCAAATATATATACAACTTAAAAAATTAATTATAAAAGGATGTGTATAGAATAAGTATAACAACTATAAATAAAACTTTGCCACACTATGTAAATTTTACAATAAACATTAAAAATATGTCAATGATTGCATTGAAATTTGAACATTAACAATGGTGGTAGAGTTTTGGAACTTTGGGAACAAACTAAGAATAAGTATAAGAATTGTAGATGAAACTTTGGCATACTAAGTGTTTAAACTAGTCAACATAAAAAAAATGGAAATGGTTGCATTAACAATAATAATGGTGGGTAGAGGTTTGGGGTCAATGGGTAGTGCCCCTTGTGGAGGGTTTGGGGAAGAGCCCCCATCAAGGTTAGGGGGCATTGCCAAACCTTTAATACGGATGACATTTTCACAATAATTTCACCATTTTTGTTTAGAATTGGAATTTCTAATCTGGGGCTATGGGAGACTCATAGGAATCCTCAAGATGGTCAAGATACTCCTTGGAGTCCCTAGGACGTCACTAAGTGGTGCGGCAAGGGGATGTTTCCCCTAAGTATTGCATCCTGAAAAAATAGGGATTTTGGAGGGGGGGAAGGGGTCCCCATGTTTCAATGGTTTCAAAAGATTCTAAGTTTTTTTTTTTATCTTGTCATAACAAAATATACTCCTCTTGCATCCTTGGATGATTTGAAAATTGAAAACAATTTGACAAGAAAAAACTAACTTCTAAAGTTTAGGCTTAGTTTTCTTTTTTTATCCAAGTCACTACAACATTTCAATTATCAGAGTAGCTTTTTTTTGGTGGTTTCGAAGCATCCAAAAGGCTTGAGAAATTCAATATTATCTTTCATTCCACCAAAATTGGAGATCAAGAAGCATGCTCACAAACAAGGATTTGTTTGTAACTTAAGGCAATCGACTAGTTTTTGGGGCATTTTCAGGTCTAAAGAACCTACCATTGTGTCAAAAAGGCCCATAAGACCCCATTTTCATCTAAAACTTGTCTCTTTTGGTCGTAGAAGCATTTAAGGAAAAAAAAATCACACAACCAATGATATGCCTATACCATACATATTTGAGTTACAATAAAAATAAAAAATTGACAAGGTTTGGAGACCATTGAACAATTTGGGAGATTGCTAATACATACACTCAATTTATAAAGTCTCAATTTGATGTACTTAATCTTCGAGAGGCCTATACAAAAGCATTTTGTAATTGCGAACTAAGATAAATTTCCATTTTTGGCAGTTTTCATCATGGAATATGGTATTAAATTCCGACATTCTATTGTCAAGATAAATTTAGAGAACCATTTGTACTCAAAACAAGGGATAGTGAAAAATTACATTATGTAGGATCTCCTACCCTATCTCATTGAATTCATTCCTGCACCAAGTGACTATGAACAAAAGCGTAGGTATTTAACAACAATGACATGGTCCATGGACTAGTGATCCTCCTCTTGATACTCCTTCTACAAATGAGAACATCTCTTATACACATTGCTACTTCAAAATTAAAAGTTGCTTCTTCTAGAACTTTCCATGATTCTTTGCAATAGGATTATATGTCTTCTAGATTCACCCACTAGGACACATTCCTATCAAGCATCTTTACTTTTTTTTAAAGTAGACCACATTTCAGATCTAGATGACACCATAATGACTTTGATTTCCTCTTGCAAGATATTCCTCCATCATGTATTGCTTCATCGAAGTTCAAATTTGCTTCTTCAAGGGCTCTCAATGATTCTCTATATAGGATTCTTCGTGTCTATGAGATCCACTTCATTGGGAGGCCTACTTAAACATTTCACATCTGTTTGTGGACTCTCACCTTTCAAATATTGATGAAACAATTGAGAATATTTGTCTTCTCATTGATGACAATGCCCATCGAGTTACATCGTCTCCCATTGTAAATTCACTTGTTCTATCCCCACCATATCATGCAACATGACACATTCTATTTCACATTAATTAAGGTCTCACACTTCAATGATTGTAGTCCCTGAATCTTCTATGGAACAATCACAGCTTAACATCAACATCAAGACACATGAGTCGCTTCAAAAACCATACATCTGAATTCCTTTCTACATTCCACTTGAATGGGAATTCAACAATTTGACAACTCAAGATTTCCATATTGTGAAAGGAAGGTGCATCATTTGTTGCAAATGAACCTACTACAACACTCACCATACAACATTTTGCATTTCCTTTCTCTCTTCTTTGTGGAGGCACCAACTTTAGGGGATGGGGTGGGTCTATATTATCCTTCACATATGTCACTTGGGATGGAGTTTTGTCCTATGGATTTTCTAGTCTCTACTTCGAGAGGGTACACTCTCTTTATAATTTGGGGTTATTTCATATTTTACATGGATACCTAACCTTGTGACCCATTTCTTCTTACCTCAATTGCACTTAAGGGGGTGTACCAATGTACCATTTTATTCACCAAGTGGATATGTTTTATCGTAAGTATGATATTGCATTTGTTTGTTTAGTTTACTTAAGTAATTTCTTTTAACTTGAGATAATGACTTGCACATTCTCCTTCTTTCATAGGATTATGTTTTTTTCCTTATCTTCAAAAATTTGGAAACTTGGATAAACAATTCCTTGTCTTTTGGTTTTCTATCTTATCCTCATCTTCATCCTCATGGATTAAAAATCTTGGATATCAAGTGAAGATATTGTGAACTTTTTCATTTTCTCTCTTATGAAATCAACTATGTTATGCTATTTTGATTTTATTATCATTTATATTTAACAATTTTAAAAACGTTATCACTTACATTAATTTCTAGGTTAATATTTATTTTGTAGATTCTAATAGAATTGAATACCATACCCAAACAATATCTAGTATGAACTAGTTAGTTATAGGCTAGGTTCCAAGCATACTTGGTAACACAATTTTTGAGCTTGTGTTTGTTTATGATTTAACGATTGATGCATCTAGCTTTGCTATGCATCTACTTTGAATACAATGAGAGGGTGATTTTGTTCCTAACAATTTCCAATTCTCTTTCCAAAAGGATGAAAAAGAAGAGAAAGGAACTAATTAATGTTGGGATAAAATTTAGAAGACCTATGTTTTGTGTCTGAAAGCTACTAGCCTAGAGAGCATGGAAACAATCTGAAGTCATGGGAGAGAGTTTCAGTTCTATCTCTAGAAATTATGTCCAATACTCTTGTATTGAATTTTTAAATCCTTCTAAGTTTAAATGTTCACGAGGAAACACTAAAATTTTAATAAAATACATAAATGAAAACCAATTTTGTTTTCGTCAGAATACTTTTGAAAATCACATCACCTCAGTAATTGAACTGTAACAATAAGATTGCATACAAAGTGCAGGTTTGCTATGAAACATGTTAAAAGGGTTAAACTGTTTCAATTAATACAAACACTGGAACTATTAAACAACAATAGCTTGTTGGTAATCAAGTTTTTGGACTATACCCACATTTTACACCTTTTCATACAGTTACAAAGAACATAGAAAACATGTACGTGGAACTACAGATTCCAACATATGTAAAAATACAACAATCTAAATAAGAATGGGAAGCATGTGGAGAATGGTTAAGACATGCATAAATAAAAGGAAAACAAAAATTTCTCAATGTGTATCACAAACAAATCAAGGAAAAAAGCTTTTAGGCAGGGGACCGATATGATCATAAAAATTTCAAAACTTCCAAAGTATAGAGCATTTGAGATTTTACAGAGAATGCGCTAATTCAGCTTTATTCATGATGAGGCATATTCACAACTTTTGCAGTCGCACCATGGTGTTGTTCATGTTGGCTCTGTTGGACCCTGCAATTAAGATTCAATATATGTACATTATTCAATAAGATTAACTGTGCAACATAATGAAATATTGAAAAGTGTGTTATCTTATTGAGCTTCGCTTTGTTTCGAGAATAGTTTAATATTCTCTACTTAACAGGGCCAACCACGTGAAGGTGGAAGCTCATTTGGCCCCTCCCCCCCCCTAACATCACTCTAAATTCCCTGTTAACATCTAACATTCATTCATTCTTTCATTCATTCTTTCATCCATTATTAAAATATAACATTCATTCATTATCACATAACGTTCATTAACACATAAAATTCATTAACTTTCATTAACACGCAACATTCATCAATAATCATCAACACATATCATTCATGAACATTCATTAGCACATAATTACATTTGTTAACACATAAAAATCAGTCATTATCAAATAAGGTAGATTACAGTCATTTCTTTCTTCTTCTTTTTTTTGAAGCTATGTAAAGTCTAAGTGGAGCATCGTCTTCTTCATCATTTCCCCCATCTTCAGATGTTCTGCCCTCTTCTCGTGCTCTTGATGTATGCCTAGTCCTATACAAAGGACGAGGATGTTGAACCAAAGGGGGGTCCTCTGCAATAACAAAGAATTGGCTTAAATTCAAAACATTTTTTTATTATTGTTACAAGTATTTCATTAATTTAAAGAACACAACCGTTACACTCTTTACCTGATGGGGCCACGACATCTTCCACATCATTTTGTCTAGCCTCAACCTCGACATGCTGAACACCCTCTAGATCCTCTAGAGTTGAAATACGAAACGTTACATTAATCAATACACCAATTGCAATTAAATTTGTTTAAAGGAATAACAGTGGTCCTCTTTACCTGATTGGGAAACATCACGTTCCTGATGTTGTCTACCCGGATCATGCTCCACTTGGTCACCACCGACTACATGCTCTAAAATATTAACAATAAATGTTACATTAATTACTACTCTAATTTTCAATTTAAGATGTTTAATTGTATTAATAATTACATAAAAAAATTTGAATAGCAAATGAATACCTCCACTACTAGGATGCACATCCGGACCTTCATGTACAGGTTTTGTTCCAAGATTATCATGTTGCATTCCAATGTCACGCGCAGTGTTAGCATTGCTTGCTTATTTAAAAAAAATATAGTCACTTTATGTTGAAACTTAACATCAAATAGATTATTGGTTAAGTATTCAATTTGAAATCATTTTCATTTAGCTTATTTACCATTGTGACAGATGCATCACAATCTCATGTTTGCCCACTCAATTCTTGTAGCCGTTCAGCCATGGCTATATAGCCTTGCTGGTAGCCAATTCTCTTGTCATCTTCTATGGGCGCTCTATTGAATTCAGAGCCCTGCATTTTTGCTTAGTATTGTGAATTTTGCTTGTATTGTTTGATAAAAAAAAAATTGTTTACAATTTATAAATATTTTGATGTGATACTTAATTTACCGATTCTTACAATTCGTGCGGCAAGTTTCATATAGCCACCAGAGCCAAGTTTTTGTTGCCCATGCTTTTCTTGTCTTGCCTTGGTTGCCTTTGACATGTCACTCAATCTATGAAAAGTTTGAAATATGTTATATTATATAAATATAATGAATAATTAGTACATATTCACATTCTTAATAGTATCACATACCTTCTTCTGGTGTTTGGTGGTGTATTTCCTTTTTTCCTTTCAATTCTCTCCTTTGCATCCAAAATCAGGTCCTTCCACTCCCTCTCTGGAATCATGAGGGGACGCTCATACTTTACGTTCTTCTCTAAATGTGTCTTGTATTGGTCCCTCACATACTTTAGATATGTGCCAGCTTTTTCCAGGAGCTTAGTCTTGTTGAATGTGTCATTTCCAAACAACCCTACCATACGGTTTGGGAGTTCATCTTTTAACTTTTTTTCTTGGTCATTCCACCTTTAAAGCAAAAACAAACCTGTTAGATTTAGAAAGAAACTGAAGCTACCTTTGATATAGTTCAAGAAATGGATAAAAGGAAAACTATTCTAGCATTGATATGAAATCAAAATAGTGGATAAGGGTTAGTTCACGTATGATGTTCCACCTTTTATGTACGGTGGGCCCAAATATCTGCAATGTAATGTCATTAAGATTTTTATAAAAAATATCATTTCCTGCAAAAAAAACATGGGATCATTAGTCCAAAATGAGTGATCAGTAAGTAAATTACAATTAGACTATATATAATAATAATTTTAAAGTACCTGGAACCTTCTGTATCTTCAAGGGAATCAATTCTTCGTCGCTCACCACCAATGTGGCCTGCAACGTTCCCGTACTAGCAATATGGGAAGATCCAAGAAATGATGGTATGTTATCACTAGTGCATCTCATGTGCATCTCCTGCCACAGTAAATGAATCCACTATGAAATGCCTCCAAGAAAGAACACTTCAAGGGTAATAAACACATAACGAAAGAGAGAGAAAAAGAGGGATCTACCACTAGTGGGCGGGTCAACACGAGCTGGTGTAACAGACGATGTCTGTATGCTACGTGTTGCCGACATTACAGTCAACAATACAGTTGGGGTCGACCTCGGACCCATGTCAGCACCTGAAGAGTAATACATTAAATATATAAAACATTAAAAAAGAAAGTTCACAAGTCCAAAGGAGTGGTTTTAATATATAGAACATGGTCATCAACATAACTACCCACTATACCCTGATCATCACCACCAAGATGATGAGGCCTTATAAATTTCTATAAAAACAACCCATACATATTTTAGTTAATGACATAAAAGAGAAAAAAATATAAACCATTATTGAACTTTTGTTATGATTAAAGCTTTCATTACTGCTTACTTGCAAGTTTTCCACTGTTCGCAACAATGTTGCACCCTCTCTGTTATCTCATCAGTCTGAGAGCTTATGGTTGCAAAATCAACAATCTCTTGGCTAATTTTTCTAATATTCGTTTGCACCAATTGTATAGGGTTTGCGCTAAGTGCGATGTCATCAGCACATAACATTGTCGAGTGCCCCACATCCCTATGGAGGTGCTGAGGTACTGCAGGTTCCTTTCCCTTATCCCGAACATCCGTCTGTGACAAGAATATAATTAACACTATCAAAATTACTTCAAAACACTCAAGAAAAGATCATAATGTAACAGTTTGCTTCTATCTAATTTGTACAATTACAATGAGGTTTACCTGCTCCGTAGAAGTGTCAGGACCTACACCCCTATCTGTGCTATGTGGTGGATCCATGTGGCCCTGTGACAAAGAAAAAATATAAAAACGTTAGCGAAATGAAACCAATAGACTTAGCAAAAAAACTTAATAATACAATGGTTTATTGGATTCATTAATTGGAAGTTGGCTTAAATGGTGTATATATATAGTACGTACCACCCCCATGATAGTAACTTTATTTGTATCTATACGATTCAAATTGTAATCGATTAGCAGCTCTTCCCCTGCACTTATTGATTTTATCGCACATACAAACACACAATTTCCCTCACATGCCCCAAATATTCAATTGGGTTGCTTATTAGTTGACCCAGGTCGTGTACTATTTATAAAACGTGCAATATTCCCTGTTGCTTTTGGCCTTCCATCAATGTATACAGCCACTCGTTTACTTTGATCATTATCTTTTTGTTGTATATAATTGGCTGACAGTGCATACCTACACATACTTTTTTTATATCAAACAATATGCATCCAATCATTATAATTGTAACAAGGTCCAACAAACTCCATCAATTCAACAACTTTTTTGTAATAGACCTTTATGTTGTCCATGGAAAATAGGCCCAAACCATGTAACGACGAAGGTGCTATGCGATATATCCTCTCATTAACACAAAAATCAATGTTTATTGGAGGAAGTTCCTTGGGTACACATTGTTTCAGTAGATGTTTGTACCTCAAGGGCACCTCAATGTCGCCTTTGGTCTCATCATCATAAGAACATGACCCCCCTTGAGCAAGAAAAAATTCCATGCGTTTATTGAATTTTCTTCTAATATTTTGACCTCTAGTTGATCTCCCTATTTGAGATATACTACATGTCTCACTTTCCTCTTCTATTCTTGCATTTCCCTCACTCGAGGAAGACACATCTGACAAATACCTATTTGGTGATACCTGTGCACCATCAAATGAGAGAGTTAGTTGGTAATGAGAGAGATATTTTGCAAATGAGGGTAATATTGATGAAGAAGTCGGCCATAAAGTTGATGTTGAGATTAAAATTTGAGTAAGTCCAACTGGGGCCTCAAGTGTTGATAAATGTATTAGATTTGCTGCTAATGTTGAGGTTTGAAAATTTGAGGAAGTTTGTTTTTCTTTTAATTTTAAAAAAATATATTATTTCTATAAGGTGTATTGACTTATACCTATCGATCCATGAGACTGTGCAGGATCCTCGTCAAAGGGGTTCAGGTTCCTGCACCAACAATTGAGCATCATAAGCATTACATTTGTAATTTGATAAACAATAAATACTGCAGTATCATAAGCATCATAAGCATCACATATGTATCATCATATATGTAATTGAGCATCATAAGAATCACAAATGTATCATCATAAACATGTAATCCATCACATAGGTATCATAAATCACCATCCATCACATAGCTAATAAGTAGTCCACATTCCATAAATAAACACAAAGTTCAAAAAATGTCACATGTATCATCATAAGCATGTAATCCATCACATATGTATTTTAAATCACCATCTATCACATAGCTAGAGGTGCATCATGAATTAATTAAGTAATGGCATTAGAATTCAAAACATATGAATTATTTATGTAACCATATAAGTCAAATCAATTTCTATCAAGATATCAATATTAAATAGATAATATAATAATCACATCTCATACATTTCATTCATGTCATTGATCTTCTTCTTCATCCAACTCATCATCATGACAATCATCATCATCATCATCATCATCGTCGTCCTCATCGTCGTCCTCGTCCTCGTCGTCGTCGTCGTCGTCACCATCACCGTCACCATCACCATCACCATCACCATCACCATCACCATCATCATCAGCAGTAGCATCATCATCATCATCAGCTTCTTCTTCGTGTACATTTCCGTTAGGAACATCATCGACTAACTATCGATCATGATCATCATCTATATCATCTTCTACTTCTTCGGTATCTTCTTCTTCCATCACATTATACATTATCGGCCTTCATCTTGGATCATGTCTAACAACAAATGACCAACCTGGTTTATGTGGAACCTCCGAGTAAAATACCTGCTCACATTGACTTGGAAGAACATAGGGCTCATCCCCAACTCATTCAAATGACCTTGTATTAACCATTGTAAATTCATTATCATGTTCGATAACAGTTCTATCAGGATCATTTTTATTTAGTCGTAGCCTATACCATTTGATGACGAACAAAACTAATTTGAAGGAATTAAAGTCACACTCAAGTATATCATCCAAAATGCCATAGTATCAATTTTGAGACTCTTGAGGATGTATGTCGTTTCTAGATGAAATATTGGTCACCTCAAAGACTGCAGTTATCCCAAAATCACAAGTTTTCTTCGTGTCATCCAACTATTTGATGCGAAATTTATGACCATTGCAGCACATAGCCTTGTGGTGTTTGACCTGCAATATGTCTAACATATTAAAATTATTGCATCATGAGTTGATAAACATACAAGTGATTAATAAAATTATATGTACCTGTTGATCTCTTAAACCATATGCTAAATCAATTTCCCTTTGTGTAACATTGGAATCTCCATTACGATGAGCTTCTTTAACCAATGAAGCGACACCATCACATGTTAATGTGCGACCAGAATGTTGACATCATTCAATCCACACCGTCATCCAATCAAGATTGTTTGCAATATACAAATGTAGCGCATCCCACTCCCGACCAACTGTACAAATAATTAATAGACCACTTACAACTGATTTATTTAGAAGATGAAGAATTAATTTACTACAATAACATCTTATAATTACCTCTCACTTTCTTCAATCTACCTTTCCCCATCAAGTGCTCCCCTTCGAATTTATTAATGGGGGTGGGATCCCAAATGCGATCTACATGGATTTTGCTACAAACTTAGGAAGATATTCAGTAATGTACACCATAGTTTGGTATACCATATATCCCTCCACCATAGAACCCTCAGGATGTTCTCTTTGTCGAACCAAAGCCTTCAAAAATTTCAAGTGCCTCTCAACCATCCACATTGACCTAGTGTGTATAGGTCCACACAATTCGATCTCCTCAACTTGGTGTATGAGGTAGTGTTCTTGTGCATTGAAAAAAGTTGAAGGTAGACACTTTTGCATTTCACACATTAGATGAGGGATTTTTCTCTTCCAATATTTAATATCTTCCTTGTGGATTTCTTTAGATGACAACCACCTAAAATAGATTGAAGATGCAAAAATATATAAACGAGACTTTACAAAATAATATACAATATATTGCATAACAAGTAAAACAAATGGCAAATATAATATCTATACAACAAATTGAACAAACATCACTACTTACCTCATGTATTTTCCAAGATCATATATGACTTGCTTGATATTATTGTCGAAGTGGTCTGGGAGAGATAGGGGTAGAACATACTGCAACAATTATAAAATGATCTTTTCATTGCTTTCTAACATAATACAATGAAAAGTACATGCACAGTATACAAATATATAGTAAATACACAAGAACACAAATTACCTTAATGAAGGTCTGCCAATCATGTGTTTTCATCCTTGGCCCAAATTCACTCTTCTTTGATATGAGATTGTTTATGTTCGTAGCAAATCCTGTGGGAAATCAAATTTTTCATATGACTTCTTTTATAGAATTGCTTTGCTGCTCCGTTAATAACCAAGGAAGGGCACTTATATTAATCTGATCTCCATTGCTAGTTGATTTAATGACATTTTTCATTGCATGATTGGATTCCACAATGTCACTACAAATTTTGACAATTTTTCTTTGTCACGCCTTCCATCCAATATTTTCCATAATGTCTCTATTATATTCTTTCCAATATGCATTGTATCAAACAAATGCACAATTTGTAGCTGCTCGTAGTAAGGCAACCTACTGAATTGTTTGGGATAACTTTTTAGTCCCTTTGGAAGGTGGTCATCCATGCCTTGACGAACTTCAGTATCATCAATTACATCATCAGTAAACAAAACATGATAGAAAAATTCAAATTCCAAACATAAACCATTAGATGGAATGACATTACCTTGATGATTAATTCTATTATATTTCAAATTCCATAAGTGAGGAGTCATTCTTCGTGGCTTTGATGTAGTCTCTTCGTTCCCATTGAAAAGATGTTTTTCAGTATTCCGGTACGTATGATTTTTGTGAAGGAAGTGCCTATACTCATCAAACACCTGCTTTCCTAAACTTTTTGAATGACGGGATTTCATCTTTGGACCACAAATTGGACATGCAAATTTTCCCTTTGTTTGAAGACCTACAAGATAATGTATAATTCTATTAAATCTATTAATTTTTATAATTATAATTATCATGCACAACTTGAACACTATAATGTACCACAAAAATGTGTTAGCCTTGGGGCATCATGTATTGTCCATACAAGCGTTGCATGGAATTGAAATTGTCTTTGTCCTATTGGTCTAGAGATGTCATACATGGTCACACCATTCCATAACTCCAGCAACTTGTCGATAAGAGGCTCAATATATACATTCATATCTTTAACTTGGTACTTGCCTAGTGGAATGAACAAAAACATTACATAATTATTATGACCATTTTACTGCAATATTTATAATTAAATGTAGATGACTATTAAATGATAAAATACCTGGAACATTCATTGCCAACATTATGTGCTCCCTCTTTATTGACATCCATGGAGGAATATTATTGTTGATAACAAAAATAGGCCACACCGAGTAAACAGATCTCAACTCTCCAAATGGATTGACTCCATCTGCTGCCAATGAAAGCCTGAGATTACGAGGTTCTTCTTTAAAGTGTGGCCACTTTTCCTCTATGTCCATAAATGCTGAACCATCCGCAGGCATTCGAATAATGTCATCTTGACTTCTATTGCGTGCATGGTAATCCATGAATTGTGCCAAGCTAGTGCACCTGAATAATCATTGCATACGTGGAATAATGGGAATATAACAAAGAACCTTGCGAGGCACCTTTTTTGTTATTTGATCTGTTCGATATCTACTGATATGACATTCAGGGCATTCTGTTCCAAATTCATGTTGTTTATGATATATAATATGATCATTGGGACAAGCATCTATTGTTTGATACTCCATTCCAATATCTTTCATAATGGCAGATAATTCTCGGTATGAGCGAGGTAGAATATTTGATGGTGGTAAGAAAAACTCACCTATCAATTTACAGCAAAAAAAAAAGTTTGAGGTGTTAATATAAAGAATATTAATGGTACATGATTCACCATTTATTAACTGTAATGACATGTATGACACACCTTAACATATGTGAGATTGTTATGTTGGATAAACCATTCATAACCTTCAAGTTCACCAGCAACAATACAACAGAGAGAAGAGTTGTTTGGGAGCCTTTGTAAAGGGGCTCATATGCCTTCTCAAGAAGAGGTAAATCATGAACATCAAGGTCATCCTGATCAGCTGTGCCAGTACTAAATGTGTCATGGATCAATGTATTTGTACCATCATCTTCAATTGTGTTTTCTGGTGCATGATCGTCATCTTCCATGGGATCATTATCTTCAGCTTCAATATTCACACCTCCATGTTCCTCCACTTCAAAAACCATATTCTTCAGGTTGTGTTGGTCCATATCATGTGTCCTGGGGTGCTCGACCTATATAAAAATGATCAACATAAATAAACCATGATCATGATCTCATTATCAAGTGATTTCTTATGTATATAAATTGTTAAAATGATATAATGAACAACTTATCAATGGATGATAATCATGTCCCCCTTCAATGTGACCATGCTGCCTACAATGTTTCTTAGTTGTTTTGATTAGAAGTCTTCTAGTCTTTAAGCCCTTACAAATTTTGCAGGGACAATAACATTTCCCATCACCTTTTCTTTTCAAGTTAGACCTGATAGTTCTGATACTTAATATAAGTACAGAACCAATAACCAACAAGATGAGAGGGGGGGGGTGAATCATACAAACTTAATCATCCATAAAAACATCAGATTCAACCTCGGTAACATATATATCAGTCATATAACCAAAAACTATCAAACATGCAAACTCAAAAGCATATGAACAATATAAACCTCATAACACCAGATTTAACGTGGAAACCCAAATAGGGAAAAACCACTGTGGGATTTCGGACCCACTAAGAAATATACTCTCTAGAGTATGCTCGGTTAAAAGTAAATCTTGTTAAAGATTACAAACATATTGCTAGATGTGACCTAGTTAAGGGATTTCCCTCAAATCTGTTAGGATCTTCACTTTGTTAGAAGTGACCTTGTCAAAGGATTTCAAACACTCAATAAGATGTCACCTTGCTAGAGGATTTACATATAAGACTGTTAAGTCCACTCAGTTAAGAGATTTTCTGTCACTTTCACAAAATAACAGTAATAAAAATCTATCTGCAACTTCACATCTAAAATGCTAAAGTAGATTCCTATTTGTTCAATACAATCTAGACATAGAACTAATCTTGTCTATCTGTTGGGCATCAATACTCTGTTATTCTAACAGGTCTTCAAGCTTCTATGCTCGGTAATCACTATGTAGCATCCCTGTGCATACACTTTCCTGCATACATTGTTTATCAATAGTTTCCTATTTATAAACAATCTTCTAACCACTTAATCTCCTTGATCACATTTCCCATGATCAATCATAGCCATCAAATCTTAAATCTTGTCCAGGTTCAATGTATCTTTCGATCTGAAAATGTTTTACCCCACCTTGGAACTTGCATATTCACCTTGGAACTTGTGTTAGGGTAATGCGGTTCAATCTGAGCTGTAGATCTTCCTGCCGACTTTCCATTGCCTTAGATTTGTTAGCAAACTTCTTCCACAGCTTACCAATTATTGATCCGCTCCAGCTCATCAGCTTCTTTCATTAGATATCACATGTAAACATTTAATGCATTTTGTTATAGCTCGGTTGTAACTCAGTGAATACTAAACTTCACTTGGTAGACATTCTGCCTTCATTAATCGATAGCGATAACCTTAGGGTTTACTGACTAGGTTCCTTAGGGTTTACTGACTAGGTTCTTTGCCTGATAACAAAGTATAGTATTAACCTTTACATTTTACAACATATGTATGATGTTAAAACAATCTAAAACATCATGATCTCATCATTGTCTGACTTGGTAGTAGTTTCCCATTGAATAACTTATCCCCTTATTCATCATATTCTTTCCTATGTCTTTTACCGACTTCTTTATAGTCTTCATATCATACTTCTCAAGATATGGCAACATCATAGAAAATTAGAAAATCAATTTCTTGACATCAATGACAAAATAATAATATCAAGATAGTAAAACATCTTTAATCAGTTATGTCCATAATCATCAACAACCTTCTCAATATCCTTATTGAAATGTCAACAATCTTTCATTGTCTGTTATAATGTAATATTGCTAACAAGACCATAATCTAGCAATTGTCTCCTTATTTTGTTCTTCGTTGATATTATCTGACATGGTCTTCCTTCACAGGCAAAAAACTCAGGCTATGGAAACTTCAGTGCAAAAGCTTCACAAAAATTGCAAATCAAACCAAAACCATTTAACTCTTCTTTTTCATCTTAAAAAATTGAGCTTAGTAGAGAACGTATTTAATGTAGCTGATTGTGTGAATTTCTGAGCATTGTGTCTGCAAATTCTTACTAAAAGTTTTCCTATTGCAGACTTTCTGAGAGACATTTTTTATTATTCTAAGCCTTGGTTCTTGTATTTTCACTGGTGATAAGTTGGAAACTTTATGGTAGACCTGTAGCCAATCGATCTAATTTTGACAAGTTATACACCAAGCAAACAGGCATCTAGAACTAGCATTGTTTGCAGGTCACCCCTACCCTATGCCATGGGTATATGACTACCCAGAACTCCAGTTTAAGCATCAATCCTAGAAATGATCGGTATATGACTACCTAGAACTCCAGTTTAAGCATTAAGCTACATCATTATTGACCTTACTTTGGGATGCTATGTATGAGATTGGAACCTTTTGTAAGGTGTGATCAATGTGCTATCATAAATGCAAAGCCAAAACCATTTTGATGAGATCATGATCCCACTAATACTATTTTGCCTTGTTAATTTTGCACCCACAAAAATGATAGAACCAGATATAATATGCCATCAATGCCCATATACCGACAATGCTCAAGATGAGCCACTTAGAGGTAGAGTTTAACCACTTTCCATATAGGTAGATTATCTCTAACCTCATTTTCCCTATAGGTAACTGATTAGGTTCATTTTAGAGTCTTATTTCCAAATATGTACCTCTATGTTACCTTTTTGCTTTATTATTTGCCTATTTATGCTTAATCTTGTCAATTTTGCATAATTTTACTTAGTTCTTGCATCTTCAATGAAATTATATCTAATCATATCCAATCACATCAAAATGGAACAATTAATCATATTGCCAATCTCTCCTAGAGGAATTAAAATGAACCATATTGACTATTCCCCAATGAAATGTTTGGAAATGGTGAATGTATAAGTTTGTAGTTTACTTTCCTAGACTAGGACCCCATTTCGTCAACATTTCACTATGAAAGCATAAATATTTTTTCTTGAAGAGAACATCTTACAGATTATGCTTCAATGTATAACACATTTTCATAATCAATCATTCGACTTCACATGGATAAAAGAATTCACATATTCTAAATCATGATCTGATGATGTGAACAACTCATATGCAACTATATGGCATGCAAAGCATTTATTTTAACATACACTTATTCATCCACATTGCAGGGATAACAATACAAGGCTCACATATTGGTCTAACAGGATGCCATGGTCTCACAATGTAACCAAGAACCATATGAAATGATGGTCTTGAATCCACACACAACTAGGGAGGATCCATACGATTATGTATGACTTCCCCCTTGTTTGTTTAATGGGATTAGCCTCCAAGACATAGCCCTCAATAATCACTAAGAATGTACAAGTGGATCGTAGCTACCCATACAACAAACACTTACCCCTATCCTCAAATTTTCCTAATGTTTGATTCCTTATATACACTCATTCAAGGTTATCTACGTCGATCTTGGTGAGGAATCACATCACAACAAAGAAGGCAACATTTAAAAATAGCAAGAGTTTCACTAAACTACCAAAGATCATAAATATTGAAAGAAAGAAAAAATAGTACCAATAATAAGTCAAATAAATGTGTTCAATTCCAATAGCAAATCAAACATAGCCACAATAACTACACAATAGAGAAAACTCACAATAGTGATTAAACTAATTCAAACAAGATAAAATAAAATTGTTGGCCCATGCAACAAAGATGAGAGATCATCAATAATTGAAGGAAACTATACGACTAGAAATTGTGTCTAAATAGAGTGAAGATTCATCATGACTCCACTAATAGTCCCTCATGTGTCCATTTGTGGCATGAACACAAAAACTCCCACATGGCATGGCCATGTACCTAATGGAGAAGACATGCCTAGGCTACATGCCCAAAAAACATTACTATAATAATAGTCCCTCATGCATGCATTTGTGGCCTACACACTACAAATCCTAACATATCATGGCAATACACCTCATAGAGAAGACACGCCTAGGGCCACATTGCACATAGCAACGTGCCTCACAAAGAAGACATGCATAGGGTACATGCCACATAGCAATGTGTCTTATGGAAAAATGTGCATGCATGTCACACACCAAAGCTATATGTATACATCATGAGGCACATTCATATGTTATCAAACACAACCTATTGTATCTAACATGAGTTCCTCTCTACATGTGTGCAAATCTTCCAACACTAATTGCCACTAAGAAGGAATAATATAAAATGCATCTTCAAATATTTGTGTGTGTGTGTGGAATTGTGTCTTTGAACCCAAATCGCTACCATCAACAACATGTAACCATCACCTACACTATATCAAAACATAAGTATGGTGTGACATCATATCTATTTGCATAATGTCAAAACACATGCAAACATGAAAATCATCATAGCATGACAAAAATCAATCTCCACATGTTGGAACAAAGATATAAATTCATTTTTCTAGTTAATTACTTAGTGTAAAAATAACTCCATTACATAACATAGGGCAATAATCACCATAAGTTTTCAAATAAACTGCCCAAACATCAATTGGAGTTACCCTTTCTAAGGTACAAACATAATTTATTTATAACTTCAAAATTAAAATAATCACAATACATCAAAATAAGTTCAATAGTGCATGGAAATAGACAACATGATCCACAATTATACCCATAAATTACCCTAATTGGATATGCTAATAAAATGGTGTCTCAAATAATAGAGATTATGTTGGACCTATAATAGAGATCTGGACTTTATTTCATCATACACAAGCATGGTTTCATCATACTTGTATCCAAATACACCATCCATAGATAGGTACTCAGTACCACAATCTCATGGGTACCCTTTTAGCTGAATTTACCCTATATTTAGGTGAATCTACCCTTGTATCATTCCTTGATCTAGTATGTCATTCCATCAATCAATAATTTTTCCATATTCTTGGGAGAATACACTATCCCTTAGGTGAATATGCCATATCCTTAAATGAATCCTCCTTGTCATCATCCTAAGTCCTCTTTTTGTTAAGTCTTATCGCTTCATCTTTAGGAAAATCCACCTATCCTTATGTGAATCTACTTTCTCTTAGGTGAATCTATTTCACATAAATCATTTATCTTATCCATATTTCTTATGCAAATGGTGAATTTTTCCTATCCATAGATGACTACACTCCCATTTAGGTGAATCTATCTAGTTTTAGTCTCCTTCCATTATTTTGTCCAAATTTGTATCCTCTAGTTTACATGAATCTACTTGTTCTTAGGAAAATCAACCCTATCATTCTAAGGAAAATTCACCTTGTCATCATCCTTAATCATCTACCTTTCAAGTGTATAGTCCATCCATCCTTGGGAGAATCTAACATATTATTGGGAAAACCCACTCCCTCTTAGGTGAATCCACCTTTTCCACCTTCTCATTAATCTATTATTTGTTCTAAGAAGGACACAAAAGTTGATAGAAAATAATAGAGGAGATAGTACTGAAACAAGTACTAAGGAATTGCATTAGTGACATGTCACAAATGTGAGTTATACATGTTCCAAATTGATTGATTCTCATGAAGGAACTAAGTTATCTACAATAAATAGCCACCCAAGAAACCCATTTGCTTTAGGCAAACTATCTTTTTAGTAGTAGCTTAAATCTTGAGACACTTGATTTAGATATGATCTTGTAAATGGTGTTAAAAAGAGTAATTAGTCACCAACCAACCACACTCTTCATTTGTATATTTAAGAATTAGTTTGGTCAAACCTTGATTGTAACAAGCATAACCAAATCCTCCATGATAAAGTTAACAACAAATATATTATTGCATAACCAAATCTTTGTGGTGGGTGTGTTCAACAAATATATTATTGTGTGAATTGCTTTTGTCCAAAATGTAGGAACTTGATCTACATATCCATGAAGGCACGATTAGGTCTCTATACAACATTGTTTTGTTGATGCATATATGTAGTGGTTAGTTGTTATCTTTTAGTTGTGGATAAACCATTTTGAGTGAATTTCTCATTTACTTGAGCATTTTGCATTTAGAGAGCAACTGGATGACCATTCAACAAGGGGTTTAAACTCTTTGAACTTCACAAATGCTTGATCTTTTCTTGTCAAGCAATGTACCCACATCTTAAAGACATCAAATTATGAAAGATGATAGTCCCAAATCTACAAATGACTGTCACAACATAGTGAATAAGGGAAATCCATAGATGCATTAATGAGTAGCCCTAGATCAATACAAAGGGAAATACAGTCATGTTTATCTCAATGAAATACAATCATGTTTATCTCAATGCAATGTTTGCCAGCATCCTCCCTGTGTGTGCCAAAATAGGAGCTTTCGAACAAGGTATGGACATCCATCAAAGCATAATCGAATGGGGTTTTTTGTCAGAAATTAGTTGCAAATGCTCCAATAACAAAAATCGCAAAATGGGGTAGCATACACATGGCATGTGAACTGTATGACGGAATACCTCAAAGAGATGTCATTTCATGGAATTTTAAGATTGCAAGTAAGATTTGGAGTGGAACGATTTGGTGTGAACTTTACCTATCTACCATTTGAGACTGCATGTAGACTAAATCATTCCGGTGATTAGAACTGACTAAAGAAAGAGATCCATTGCTTATTAATGATCATAGCATAGTCTGATTCCGAGGTGGGTGGGAATCAAGACATTTCAAGGGCATGGTTCCCACAATCCTAAGCGATAATATATTAAGGAAGGAATAAACCGCTGTTATTATGCACAAAATGGATTAATTCGCAAAAAAAAACTAGTTGCCTTTGATTGCGAAAAAAATTTAGCTGTCCTTCATTGAAAAACAAAGAGTTCCTTTGATTGCAAAAAAAACCTTACCTTGCTTGTGCAGAGATCACTCTGGCGGGGGGGGCAGGGAGGCAAGACGGTCGCCGCTTTTGCTTTCAAAATGAAAATGCGTTGTGTTTTTTTTTTTTAATAAAATGCCCGAGGTCATCGGAATTCTGACGAACACAAGCATTTTTAAAAAAAAAAATCAAATTTTCACACAATGCTCCTTGTCCGTCGGAAACCTCCATCGGAATTTGACCCCAAATGTATTAGTGAGTCAATTTCACATTGGCCAAGCATATCAAGTTCATCTAGCTGAATAGGAAGTCCTGGGTATAAAGCTGAAAGGGCTTGCCATTCAGTAAGGAAGTCTTGTTGTATTTGTTCAGGCTCGCTTGAAGGAGTGCTAGCATCACTTTCTTCCATTGTTGTTGAGGTTGTTCGATGTACATGCCATGGATGGTAGTTGTTGGAGAACCTCTCCCATTGTGCTTTTATTTCATCATCTGAAGAGCCAAAATCCATCTGAATGTTGTGGAATGGATGGTATAGTATTAGTTCACTCCAGCTAAATGCTTCAAAATATTTGTCCTCCTTTGAAGGTATGGATGTGAATCTAGGGGATACTCGAACTATTACAGGAGTGGTTCGCTCTTTCCATTGATCAAGTTTTTCAAGATGCACTGAATGTCCATTTTTGAGTTATGTCAATAAGAAACGTTCTCTCTAGATGTATAGGCCTTTCCATGTAGGTTGCAATATAGCTTGGATAAGTGGTTGTTCCTGTCAGGGAGATTGAAACACGCTGGAATTTTTTTTGGTTCACATTTAAAGAAACAAATGTTCTGCTAGAGAGGGATAGTGGTAGCTTTAGTAAGAGATGACAAGTCTCTTGAGCACCTATATCATGGCCGACAAGGTTCTCTAGAAGCATTTTTCGAAAAGCATTAGGAGTTGGTTTATTAAGCTCAAAGTTAGTTGAAATGAGAGACAACATTTGATTATATGTCTCAGATTTGTTTTCAGCTTTAGCTGCATATTTTGCAATATATTTGATCACAACATCTATTGAGAGAACAAGTTGACAATCGACATTGGCCCTCCATATAGAAACTATGAATGGGTTGTGAAGATTGAGGTGGTCATCATTGCGAGCAAGGGTGTGTTTCGGTTGGCCATTTTCAACATTTGAAAGAGTAGAATTATCTTGAATGGTCCAAGGGACTTTGTAATGACATAGAAGAGTTGTGCCCTTTCTTCTAAGGCATGTTTGGGCAGTACACTTTGTATGTCATTGAACACAATTGACCAACTCACAATAGTCAATTGAAGTATCACTTGATTGAATCATTGTTGTGTCCATCAAGCAAGGGTCATCAATAATTGATCGATGGAATGCTTGGTTTCTGAATTCCAGTGCTCGTGGATTCCATGCAGAGACATATCTATCAATGTAGTGTAGTGCATTTTGTATTGATGGAATGTGATTCCACTGCATTTTATCAATGTTTGGTGCTTCTTGTAGCCAAATGAAACCATGGATATGTGTAGAACCTTTATGTTGCCACTCATACCTAAAAAATAAGGTGTTTAGACTAAAAAATAGTAAGAGTTAAATTTTAAATTTAAAACTTGGCAGAGTTATACCTGTACCAGTAGTCAGTTGCACCAAGAAGTTTTTCCAAGACCTCGGCACGAGATGCTGTGAATCTATGATGCATGTAGAGTGCAGCAAGGTGGCGGTTTTGAACTATATTTTGTAACGTCCACTTTGAAGCTGCATATGGATTTGTTGGTGTGGTGGATGGCATGATTTTATGTAAGTCTGGCCATTTTGTATCTGCTGCACTAAGTGTGAAAAAGAGTGTTGGGAAACCAATCTGAATGACCATATCAATAAGTTCCCTTTTGTGTTGGTTCCATAATGGTTTCATACCACGAATTGATGAGCTAAAACGCATAAGCTGATCAACAAGCTTGTCATCAGGCAAGTCCTTTAATCTTTGACAAAGGGCACCAATTGTTGCAGGTAGTTCATCATGGAGTTGCTTTTGAACAAAAATAGATGTTGTGGCTTGACTTCGATGCCACATAATTATATTCAATATAAAGTACCTAAATCATGGGTGTTGCTCGAACTTGTTATCACAGTATCGCGGCAGATGGAGAGCATACTCATGTAGCTTAACATCTTTGAGACATGGTTGTTTGAATACAGCTATACCCTTTGGGAACAAAGTGGGGAATGACATCACAAATAATCCTTCAGTGTTGTATTCATTTATGGAAGATGGGGAGATGGGCGGCCATTGGATTATAGGAGGTGGTCTTCCTTTGCCTAGTTGCAGTAAGGAGCATACTTCTTCGACCTCTCTGCATGACGGTGGAAGGTTAGCCACAAATGAAGTAGTTGTTTCCAAATTCTCTTGAAATGGATCATCTTCTATACTTTTTTCTTGCATGAAGCTCATATCAATGGGATCTGGATTTGAAGTTGTTGCATATAGAAGGTTAGATATGTTTGTGGAGTTAAGAGGTAAGGATATTAATGCTGCGACATCTACTTGTACATCTTTGTAGTATGGGTCATATGAGATCTTATATTGCAATGCATCATAAACATGTCCTCTACTTACATAGAAGTTGTATTGTTGTTGGCCACCGGTTTCCTTGTTTACTATTATTATGTCCAATTCATCTACACGTCTAGGCAAGTGGGATACAATTGCTGAAATATCTTGAGTAAAAGAAATAGTGTGTCCACTATATTTGAGTTGCCCCCCTCTTGCATAAGTAACCTGAAGGACAGGACTAACCCTTGCTATCAACATCTCCTTGACTTGAGTTAGTATTGAAAACAATGTGGTTGTCCAAGGGGTCCATGTTGTTCCATTCTGAGAAGCGATGTCCATTGTTTTCTGATGTGCATCTGTAACAAGTATTAATTCCATTTTGTTGTCTAGTTTTAATTCCTGGATATTTTTCCATGCAAACTAGACATATTGAAAAATTTGAAAGTTTGTTCAACTTCGAATGAAATTTGTTTCTATCATTGCAATAATTTTGTGAGAAAATTGGGTGTGTATGCATATGACCTATTGGGATAGGTTGACTTGTATGTTCAAGTCGAGGCACATGTGTTTGTAGTTTTGTTGGATATTGGGAAGAAGAAAATATGGATGTAGAGGCTTGCTCAAGATTTGTGTGTTAGGTCTCTCATCTTCTTTTGTTAATAATAATTTTCCTTGCATGGTACCTTGCACGTTGCATTTCATTTCGATGAGCACGTTTCTCTTGCATTGTATCAATTTGTATGTCCAGGGCATGGTCTATTGAGTACCAAAGGAATGTGGTCTATATGTGGATAATTTTTCTTTTCAAATATAAATACATAACAATATCAATGTAATAGAAAATGAAGACATTTATCTATTTGCAAGAGTAGTTGAGTAATATAAATATAGAAAAAGAAATGCAAACATAATTTGAAATAACATGCAAAACCGTTCATAAAGATACTTATGACATAAATTGTGAGGAGAAAGAAAAACATATTTATCATATTAACATAGCATATGTTCATATGCGTGTTAATTGGAGGTCAAATATCTTGGCACATACTAATCTCATTTTTTTAAAATAATTTTGCAATGCCAATTTTAATAAATGTTAAAGAATAATTATAATTAACAAGGGTAACCTTTAAAAAAACATAATAAAAAAGGATATGTCAAACCATTCATAGAGACAATTATGAGATACATTGTGAGAAGAAGAAAAAAAGAAACATATATATCAAATAAACATAGCATATGTTCATTTATTCATTTGAAAATAAATATTTGCAATGTGAATTTATATAAATGTAAAATAAAAATTTGAAATAACATGTCTAAGTATTACACACATTGGGTGTATAAAAAGATGTTTATTTACATCTTTAAATATAGGAAAATAATATAAGCTATCTTGCTATATATGTTTGAGGGAAAATATATTTACACTGATGGAGAAATGAAATACATATTATCGAAAAAGATAAGCAAACTGGATATTACCCTTGAGAGGAAGTGTTTAGAGTAACTTTTAAGAAGGCTTAATGGTCGTAATAGTAACGTTATGTGTTTCTTGGCCAGCAAATGGAACCATTTTGATGTTGATATCAAAGAGAAATTGACAATCAACAACATTGTCCAAAATGGGTTTTGCCGCATTAGGTTCTGCTAGTAAAAGTTGAAAATCTTCTGCTTCAACACCCAACAGCTCATTTGATGGTCCGTTGAATGCAATTACTTTTAGAAGTTCCCTTGTTGCATCTTGCAAGTCCATTTTAAGCATGTAGCTGAAATCACATTCTGAGATAAAAGTAGAACACTTTGGGCATTGATATGTGTTTTGTGAGCTCTCAACAACTTTTTTCTTACATTATTTTTGTCCACCACCCGGGGACAAGAAAGGTTGTAAAAGTTGTCCAAGTGGAGTTTTGTGATAGTGGCCTTTACACAAACTTTTTTTTTGCTTAGAAAAGAATTCATTGGTAATAGATGAAATAGCTTTTGGATTTTCAAATTTGGGCGGTGGGGGTTGGTATTGTGACAAGGAAATGTAAGGTTGGTCAATCTCTTTTATGGCATACCATTCTTGCAATGTTGAGGTTTCCAACAGATTTGGATTGATTAGAATTGTAGTGGAGAAGATGGTGTCAAGTGATTTTCCATTCCAAGATATAATAAGTGCAGACTTGAACAAAACAACAAGAGGATTCACTTCTATGGAAATATAAAGGATTTTGTTCCCTTGGAATTGACAATGGTGGCCCCAAAGTGTAACATCTATGGTACAATTTGACATGTCTATGATTGTAGCTATACATTTTATTCTTTGTGCCATCTCTTTTACGTATGGTTGATGTAGCGGAGATGGTGAAAACTATTCCAATGACATCTACAAGGGAGTTAATAGGAAATGACTCAAGTGACTCTATGCTCTTAATGTGGAAGCTATGTTGGGGTATGGTAGACTCTAAACATGTGGAAGGAGTTATTGTTGATGAGCTATGGAGGATTATTTCAAAAGGGTTTGTGGAGCTACTGTATTTTGTGTTCGCCACTTGTATTCAAGCATTGGATATTACATAAAGACTATAAGATTGAATAACATGGTAGAAAATATCAACAAGTTCATTAAAATAAGTCACGTGTATCTGACAACCTAACTTGTCTACAAAATCAAACCCAAAAACTTTCCCTTCACGTCCACCATTTTTATATTCATGGAAAGTATTTGGAAAGGGCTTGTGGAGCTACTGTATTTAATGGGAAGTATTTGGAAAGGGTTCATTTTTGGCATTGAGCATTCTGTAGAAGAAGATTCCAATGGGTCTTCAGAGCTGATGGGTGGAAGGTATGTAGTACCTTGGAGGAGAGGTGTTGGGGTTCCTATGATTGTTGCATTGTTTGAAACTATTTCCAAGCTATCAATTACGATAGCCTTGCAATAAAATTAGATATATAATTTAGCAAGAAGTTGTATATGGAAATACAAGAGAAAAAAAAAGATTATTGGGGAGATATGGACATACGTGTAATTGTCAAACATCTTGCAAGAATATTCTCTTAGAGTGAGAATAAAACCTTTCACTAAAGCTTCTTCCAAAACCAGGGTGTTCAAATCAGTAGGAAGCAATGTAGGATGTGTGTGCATACCATCTGAGAGCTTTAGTCGATATTTGACATTTGCAGTTTGAGGTTGTTGAATTGAGTGTATAGATATTACTTGCAAAGACGGGTCAACAAGAGACATGCCAGAAAGAATGTTTACAATGGCATTTGTAGTTAATTTTGCCATCATGTAGCTTGAATGTTGTCAAAGAAATTTGGCCTGTGAGTAAATTGAAATATGACAATTAGATAGTGATAAAACAAATGTCATTGCCAAGATATTTAAAGTCAATGTAAATGGGTTTTAATAAGTACATTGAAATATGGTTAAAGAAATTGTAAGGACTAAAGATTGTGCATTCTCGTGTTGTAGCAAAACTTTGTGCTCCCAAAAATAACATGAGTAAGGATATAATCATCAACACAAATATAAATATATTATAATCACTCATATATATTTAAAATATTTTAATAAATAAAAATGCAAAATTCAATATCTTGAAACATATAATTTGTTATAAATACATAATTAATTATTAATATATTGTATCTATTATTGTTCAATAATAATTTTTTATTTAAAAAAAAAAAAGTAATTATAAAAGTTCAGAATTTAATTTTCCACTTAATAAGTCAAAATGAAAATGAGTGCAAATTTAATAAAGCATACACGACAACTAGGACTTTATTATTAATTGTCTATGGTTATTTTGTTGAGTTTCAAAGCATTCTACAAAACAACTTGAGTGATACATGCAGTATGGGATCTATTGTTATGTATCTAGGACTGTAATGATGGAGTTATTTCAATTGTAATGATGTTAATATTGTCCATTTTGCCTAAAATAGTTCAATAATAATATTTAAAAAAAAATTCATTAAATAAACAAGTCTTATAAAAATATTACTCATTTACATATTGTGTCAAGAATTTACTTTGATACATATAAGTTGGTAAGATAAAACTTATTAAATAAACAAGTTTTTAAAAAAGAGTACTCATTATATATTGTGACAAGAATTTACATCGATAGATATAAGTTGGCTCCCTGGTAGGGAAAATAGGAGTTAACCTATTTATTTTGACTATGTATGTACATAGGTGTAAGGCAATTACATATTTTGATTATCTATATAGATAACTTGCACCGTATTTACATTTTAAGAAGTCAAAATAACTAATCACATATTTCTCAAATACATCTCATATGTTGCAATGATTTTGGAGGCATCATCAATTGAATAGAGTCTATCCTCAAATAACTCTTTCAAGAAATCACATAGTCCTTCTAATTGTATGCAAGTGGCTTGGAATGTCGATACTGCCTCTTGAAGTTTTTCAATATCCAATTCTTGAACAAGGGGTGTTGGTTGGCATGCAATTTTGAATTTATGTGCAATATGATGACAGGTATTTGACATAGTTGAAGCAAGTTGTTGGACATCGGTTCCAACAGATTCTGCTTGAGTCATAGAAACACATGATTCTGCTTCCATAGTTGTTTCATCCACTGGCACTAACGGGATTTGTATACTATTTGTTGTATCTCCACTATAGACTTGAATGATTTCATGGTTATTTGTATGGTTAGACATTTCCTGGGAGGAATGAATAAAAAAAAGTATAAGTGGATTGAATCAAAGAAAATTAATTGAAATTAGTTTCATAATTAGTTTGAAATAAATATCAAAATTCAAAGATAGAGAAACAACAACACATAAAAACTAAATATAATTATTTATTAAAGTTAGAATATATAAAAACATTTTTTAATTATTTTAGATTATTTAATTTCTTATGTGTTAGTATGGAAGACTTCAAATAACTATAAACTTAAGGATGAAATAAATTGAATTACAAAAAATTAATTTCTTATGTTGTCATGAGTTTAATCTTTTTGTTTGATTATGTTGGATTTTATGTGCCATGTTGCATTGTTTTACATCTATGATTTGGATAATAGCTCCTAGTTGGTTGTAATTTTTTATTACATTTCAAAATATCTTTCTTGATTAATTAATACTGTGAAATCAAAATAAAAAAATAAAAAAAGTAGTATTAAATAATGAAGAACCTAAATAAAGATTTATAAATAAAACAAAAATATTGCTTTTTATGAGTAATAAATACAATGTAATTGTATATTATAAGATAAAACTAAAATTAATATTTTTAAAAACCTGATTTTTTCAGAAAGTATAATAACATTTTGAAATACCTTTCTTGATTAATTAATGAAAAACAAAAAAATTACTTTAAAACTTTATAAATAAAACAAAAATCTTACTTTTTATGATTAATAGATAAAAACTTTATATTACAATTGTAAACTAATACTAAAATCTACAATTAAAACAAAATTTTAAAAATCTACAATTAAAACAAAAAATTTAAAAATTATGGTTTTTCTTAAAAAGTTGTTAAATAAAATGATATATGGCAGAGTCAACATAAATTTATTAAAATATCATAAATTTTCTAGATTTAGGATAGATAAGTACTGGCATTCTATTACCATGGCGGGTGATTTCCATGTGTAGAGCTGCATGTCTCACAGGTATGGTATATTTCTTAAACTATGTTGCATAACTATGTTGTGGTGGTAGCAACCTAGACCTTCAAACATCCTCAAGAATTTTTTATGAAATGAGCATAACGCCATTATCAGCATCAAAATAGGAAGATTTGGAAGAAGAAAATGTGCAGATGGAAGGTATCAGGGTGAGAAGTGGGGAGAGGGGTGAAGGTTATTTAAAGCCTCAACTAATTTCCCTTTTAGAAAGCTCCATCCATAGGATCGCAGCCTAAGGATTTTTCCAATGTTTCTCCTCGACTTTTTTGTTTTTTCAACAGAAGATGAGATTATTGACATTATTTGAGGTTTTATTCTTAGTTGTGGGTTTGTTCATCCTTTCGTAAAGGAAGGCAAAATTAATTTTAAGCAAGTTTGTGGGTAATTTTTTTGTCAATTATCTAACTCATGTGATTTGTATACTTATTGGCTTGTAACCTGAAAATATCTCTGTCAAACATTTTGTGTGCAAGGAAAAAAAAATTATGATGCATTAAAAAAACCCTTGGTCTATCTAGGCTAGTTCAGATGGGGTGGTCTGTAATTTTTTTAGGAAACTTGAGAAATGTTATTATAAGATCTTGACCCCAAAGAGCAGAGAATGTAGCAGTCCAAAAGTCTCAAATAACTAAGAGACCATAAGAAATGGTGATTGAACAAATACAGATTTGAATGAGCACAAAAGGCATTTGATTGGAATGACACTTTTAATTTCAAAACAAGATAATGAACGATGCAAATCATTATATTTAGTGCTTTACTTTAATGATTTTGTTTCTATCTTTTCTATTAGGGTGACTCGGAGTGAGCCATAAAACAAAACTATCTAATCTAAAAAGAAAGTATCTTGAAGAACGGCGAGTACTAGAGGAGGCAAAGGATTCCAGGGTTCGTTGGGCAACTATGGCAAATAGAGGAGCGAAGATTTCTATTAATGATATACCTATATTTATTTGCTGATTAGTTTTTTGTATGATAAGGATGGTATTTAATAGTCATAATCCTACATGGTGTAGTACATTCTTTTTCATTCCCAGCAGAATATAAATTTATTTTTAAAATAATAATATAATTATGTATTATATTATATATATTTTTGAAAGCATCAATATAAATATTAATATATATATAAATATAGTATAATATAATAAATGAAAAATATTTGTTAAACAATATATTATATTATATATAATGTAATCATTTTTTAATTTTTTTTAAGGTTAGTGCTATCTTTACGAGGATAGCGCCCTATATTAATGTATCAAAATATGGTTACATACTGTTTGCCTTCAGACATAACATAAAAACTAAGACTATCCACCCGCCACCCTGATTACATAATCCTGATCCAAGATATACTATGAAGGCAGACCCATTAATCTCTTGCCACCTACATATCTTGGGTCGGGATGTTAATTCCTTGGACTTTTTAACCGATGCCTTCGCATGAAGAATCCATCTTTCTCAGCTCAATAATGCTTTCTGTCATCGAGTATTTATCAAACGTGACAATTTCATTATTGCATTCAACTCCCAGATTTGCTAGATGGTCTACCAACCGATTCCCTTCTCTGTATACATGATTGATATCGTAAGTTCCAATCGAGCTGAGTAGCTGATTAATTTGGGGAAGCCATTTTTCCAAATTCCAACTGTGAAAATACGATTTGATTATCCCATTTATAACAATCTGTGAGTCTCCCTCAATGATGATTTTGGAGAGTCCTTTTTGTACACATAGATTCAATCCTGCCTCTAAAGCTCTGATTTCTGCCACATTATTGGTGACATGGCCAAGGTCACCATATGCTCTGTGAAGAATATCTCCCGTGTTATTTTTGATTATGACACCCAGGCTAGCTTCTCCCGAGCTTCCTCTACTCGCACCATCGAAGTTTAGTTTTAGCCAATCTTCTTGCGGAGCTTTCCATTTGACATTCTTTCTATCTAGTTTCTTATTGGTGGTGAGCAGGATGTATGTCTGTCTTTTCAGAAGCCAATATTTTTCCATCATGTGATCCCATTCATTATATGCATTATTTTTATATTTGCTTACTTTTCCATTGATAGTTTCTTTAATTGCACTTTTGATATTGTAGATGAGTTTGTCTACTGGGAGCTCTTTTTCTTTAAATATCCTCATGTTCCTTTCATTCCAGATATGCCATGTAATCAATGATGGTTCAATTATCCAAAGGTCGCTCCATTTTGAGTTGTGCTTGATAGGCCATGCAGTGAGGAAGTTATATAACTGTTCATTCCTGACACATTTGAAATTTGTATTCTCAAAAAACCAATTCCAGCATATTTCCACATAAGGACAATTATAAAGTAGATGATTGGCAATTTCTTCTTGTGTTCTACACATGATGCACATGTTGGGGCCCTCAATGCCTACCATTTTTAATCTATCCCTAGTTAGAATTTTGTTGTGGAGTGCTATCCACAAGAATGCTCCTGCTTTTGGTAGGAGCTTCTTGTCCCAACATAACTTGTATGGCCATTTCGGATTAGAATTTTTATTCCTTTGAACTTCATATCCAAGTTTTACTGAATATGCACCAGATTTGGCAGCACACTAGAAAATCTTGTCTTCTTCTAATGATATTGGGATGACTCTACCTTTTAGTATTTCGTTTGTTTGGTTGCATAATATTGGGCATCCATTGGTGAACTATTTCCATGTTCTTTTCCCATCCTTTTCTTTAGCTGTGTCAAATTAATCGCCCATAAATTGGCCCCAAGTGTTCTCCATGCTCTCGATCCAGTCATGATTATTGATTAATTCCATCAAAGCGGGTTCCCCTTCCCAAGAATCTCTCCAAAATTTAGCCGTTCTTTTCATCGATGTCCAGTAGATTTCCTGAGACCTCCCTCTATTTCATCGATGTCTAGTATAGCATTGAAGTCTCCTGCCATTATTGTTTTATCCAAATTGAGCAGCCTAGCTTGATCAGTAATTTTTGTCCAGGCTTTCAGTTTCTCTTCTATTCTAATAGGTCCATATATGTTGAACAGAGGAAAATTGAGGTTTGTTGTTTTATGGTGAATAATGCATGCCATCCAATTGTTGCATGACGCAATTGGATTGACCTCCACACAAGTCGGGTTCCACATTAATCCCAGCCCTCCAGCAGTGCCTTGAGCATCTTGGAAAACACCTTCCCATCTGAAGCAATATTTCATAAGTTCCATAGCTTTTTCTCCACTGAGCTTGGTTTCTTGCAACATAACTAGATCTGAATCTAACTTGTTCAAAACTCTTTTGAACAAGCGCTTTTTGTCAGGGGCAGATAGGCCCCTGACATTCCAGGATGTAATCTTCATCTTTCTCCAAGGGAGGGGTTTCCTCCCTTGGGTACTTTCATGTAATCCAATATACTAATAATTCCTTTTTCCTTTGCTCTTTGTTCTCTTATCATCCTGTGGCTCCTTCTCCCTCTCATTCCTTTGGATCTGCCAAGAAAGGTGTTAGCGGATTGACTTATGCATCTTGGATCTAATATATCGAGCTCATCTCTATCCTCTGTTGGTTTTGAGTTCTCCGAGCAGGTTTCAACTTGTCCTTCCAAGTCTTCCTCTTGATTGCCTTGTGCCTCCTTCTCAGTTAATTTTGGCTCAATTCCTTTGTCAGATTGGTTTTTGTCCAAAGACTTGTTCGCCAGTTCCTCAAAGGGGTTCTGTGAGACGTTCTATGGGGTGCTATATGTTTGTACTTTCAGGGGGATGAACTCTAATCCTTGGCCTTCCTGTGGCAAAATATTTTCTTTTCTTCTCCAAACTTTTTTAGGGTTCCTTTGGGGTCTATCAAAAGCTTTTTTAACAAAATTTATGCAACTTTCAGTTTGATGTAGCTAGTCTACTTCCACATTTCATGCATGGCTTTATTTCCTTTTCTATTTCAATGTTTTGTGTCCATTCTCCATCCATTGATAGGAGGGTGATTGATTGTGGAATCTTTTTAATGGCTGCAATTTTCAATCTCACATATGTGTATAGATCCTGTTCTATAATTCCTTTGTCAATTTCTAGCAGAATACCCAATGTTCGACCAATTTTTTCCAGACTTTGATCGCTCCAATACTCTATTGGCAAATTAAATAATCTTATCCAAACTGGTGTTTCATATTCCGCCAAGGATGTTGGATCAAAATTCGGTGCCCATGGTTGGATGTATAGAGGATATGTGTCTAAAAACCAGTTTTTTAGATCTAGGGTGTAATCTCTGTGCATGCCATCTTTGAATACAGCGACGAAGAAATTTGATGACAACATGCTTTCCCCAATTTTCGTCCACCCATGTGCGAATGATTTTCCTGGGCATTTTTGGTCCAACAAATCTGGTGATAGCCAAATGAGTTTTAAGGATGTGTCTGTCATCATCTACTTCCTCAGTGAGGTCGATTTCAATTGTGTCGCTTTCTATTTTTTGTTTTGGATGCCAATTGTTCTAGGCATTTGTGGTTTTCTCCATTGGTTTGTGACATGCTTATTTTGCTTGACTGTTTGGCATTCCCTGATCGTCCCAGTCTACTTCCAGTATTCTCCATTTGACAGGTTTTTGCAGGTGGTCTTGCCCTAGTTTCTCTCTTTCGCATGCATCCTCGTGGCTTTCACTATTCGGCTACTCCTTTTCGCAATTTGGCTGCTCTTTCTTGCTCCCCATTTTTAATCCCCAATGATTTTATAGTTGTAGTGCATAGCTTTATAATTAGATTAGAGATATAACGTAATCATATTTAATATTTAGTATTATAAATATTAAAAATAAAAATAATCTATAATTAATTTAAGAATGACATCAATTTCAAGCTGCTTTAATTATGAAAGAACAAGCTGACACCAATCAAATTAAAGATTGACATCCATAACACCTTGATTGAGGAGTTTGTTCTCTTTAATCTTCACGAGGACTAGAGAAGTTTGGCCTTGTACATAATTACTCTTTTCATGCATATCCGGTTGCTCGCATGCATACAATATTCATTTATTTCCAATTACAAGGTTTGAATTCACAATTAGCTACCCAGCAAAGGTCTGAACATAATTTTTTTTGTTTTGTCATACCCCAGAAATCTGCATTTAGATCTTGAAAGATACACATTCGTGTATTCCAAGTAAGGTGCATATATCGTAAAGTTTGTAGTTAACAGAATCTCACAGCAAGTCACAAACATTTATAAGAAAAATGTAGAAAAGTACTCGAGTGTAATAGGCAAAGGTAATTGCAGACCAAGTAACTGTAACTGTACCCATAAACAAAACTTGAGAGTGGAAGTGCAGACTAATATATGTAAGATTCATATTTCATGTAATTTGATTTTGCATTATTATCGGCATTGCTAATTGTGTATCACATTTCATCGTTTCTTTTAAGTTTCTTAAAGGATTTATTTATCATAGGGAACTTATAGATAGCAGAAACTGGGGCGCACATCCAATCAGCATTCTCACCATTTTTCTCATCACTTGTTGGTTTGAAATTTTGAACCGTGAAAAGCTAGCATCAAATGCCTCTTTTAGATGCCTGACAATATTTGTAACCAAGCCTATTTTTGTAGATAGGTTTGCTCTGATAAGTCTGATGTTTTGTTTACATGAAGAGAGATCTTGATTGTTGATCTCAATTCGGATTTTTCTGATAAAATCTACTACATTAAGAATTATGGGTTCAGTTCCAGTTGAGTCACTCAGGCCTACTTAAGCTGTTGGGTACAATGAACATAAAGGAAAAGTGACTTACAAACAAAACTTTTTTACTTCACCATAATATGAAGTTTTATAAACACAAAACTTAACCAACTAGATAATCTTGTTTACCTAATGGTGACTATGAGACTTTTTTTCACTCTAGCGCATTGATTTTGAAGCTTGGACACAATGTGCAATAATTTTTTGATCTATGGCAACAACTTATAAGCTTGTGCAGGTTGTATAGTTGCTATACATAACAGTGATTTTAAGAACAACTTGTGGAACTCCGAACTGAGCAAATGCAAGACTGATTGAGGAAATAGGAACTGCTATTGAAACGAAGTCAACACCCATGATACTTTAATATATAAAATTGAGTGAAAACCTAAAAAAAAAAAAAACCAAGAGCTATTATAACTACCTAGGTCACCAATATATTAATATATATTGAACATTTTAAAGTTCACAAATATCTATAAAGTTTTTAATCCAAGGAAAAATGTGATGGCCGTAAGGGATAACTATGATGGAAGGGTAAAAATTCAGCAGTTACATTATATAAAAAAGTAATTCACTCCGGGCTTTCAGTGCCGAACAAGTCATAGATGGACTAAGAGTTCCCAGCTGGAAATAAGTAAGCTACAAATGGTATGTGTTAATAGGTAAATGAAAGTAAGAACCTTGCTATAGGTTGTAACAAATGACCTCAAACCATTGGTAGAAACTCATTAGAATCCCAGCTGCAAGATTTGTACTCTCCATATGACCTCAAACCATGGTAGAACTAGAAACTAATGTCCTGCGGCTAGCTATTAGAGCAATCTTCTGTATCAGAGCAAACTTAACTTTTTATTGCAATAGATATTTTATTTTGACAGAAAATTGCTTTAATACTTAAATAAAACAAAAAACTTACTATTCATTGCCAGTTAAAAAAAACTAATTTTATATTATTATTGTATATTATTATACAAAACACAAATTAAATATAAAACTAAATTGAAAATTTCATGTAGAGAAGAAACAAACTTAATATTAAATTTGTAAAAAATTTTAAAAAATTGTAAATATATAATTAACTATTTACATATTATTTATATATGTCTAAAATTGAATAAAAAATATATTTAGTATTTATAATTATATTCAATTATAATATAATTTAATATATAATAATAAATTTAATAAAAACCATTAAATAGAAAATATTCTTAAAAAATTAATATCTAGATGTAAATCAATTATTTATATATTTAATAATTACTAAAATTTAAAAATAAAATCGAAATAATATATTCTTTATTTATTCTTTAATCAAATAATTATTATCATTGCTTTAATACTTCATAAATAAATAAATAAACTTTAAAAAAAACTAATTTTATATTGTTAGTGTATATTCTTATGCAAAACGCAAATTAAATATAAAACTAAATTGAAAATTTGATGTAGAGAAGAAACAAACTTAATATTAAATTTGTAAAATTTATTAAAAAAATATTTAAAAAATTGTAAATATATATATATATATATAGTATTTATAATTATATTCAATTATAATATAATATATATATATATATAGTATTTATAATTATATTCAATTATAATATAATTTAATAAAAACCATTAAATAGAAAATATTCTTAAAAATTTAATATCTAGATGTAAATCAATTATTTATTATTTATATATTTACTAAAATTTAAAAATAAAATCGAAATAATATATTATTTATTTATTCTTTAATCAAATAATTATTATCATTGCTTTAATACTTCATAAATTAAAAAAAAAACTTACTATTCATTCCTAGTAAAAAAAACTAATTTTATATTATTAGTGTATATTATTATGCAAATTGAAAATTTGATGTAGAGAAGAAACAAACTTAATAATAAATTTGTAAAAAAATTTAAAAATATATTAAAAAAATTGTAAATATATAATTCACTATTTACATAGTATTTATATGTCTTATTATAGTATAATATTATACATTTTGATTTATTGGCTGACGAAGCTGCAAGTTTGAAATCTCCAAATATTCGAAGGGATCCTGCTCTTTCCGTCCACGGTGGCGAGCGACGGTGGAGGATCGCCGGCGACTCCCGGCAATGTCAGACATCCAGGTGTGTTCTCTCCATTAAAAGCATTAGATAGCATGGAATTAAATGTAAGTCCTGGCTTCGGCCTCCCTCCCAATCCCGTACCCTCCTCGCATGCGAGCGGACCTGAATGCCCGTCTGATGGCAATAATACTACCTTGCCCATCCCACCCAAACCAGTCACTGCTATACCTACCAGACCCAAAACATTTTCGGAAGCGGTTTCGAACGCAGGCTTTGCGGTGGATGTTAGTGCTAGGTTCCTCTGCCCCGCCTCCGATGGAGCCTCCAACGCCGGTAAGGGCCCTGGGGTTGCTGATAACCCTTTCTCTGTTTTGCCAAATCCTAAAATGCTGGCTGAAATATTGAATGAAAAAAACAGACTTAGGAATTATGCTATTTTTTTCTCTGCTGTCGAACTGGATAAGTGCCCTCCACGCAAGTTTCTTGACGACTGGTTTCACAATTATTGGAGTTTGAAACTAGGTTTCCACATATCTTTTTGCAGACAAATACAGAGGGGCCTATATGTTATTTTCTTTGTCTCGCAGGAAGCACAGGCCGAAGTTGTTAAAAAACAATACTGGAATGTTGGCTCCACTTCATTCCGCGCTCTGGCATGGTCACCAGAAGCCATACACGATGAAGTTATAGCTCTCTCCGCCCCTAGGTGGATTCTGGTTAAACATGTCCCTCCCTACCTATGGCGTTTTCTACCACAATTATTGGAACCCTTAGGTAGGGTCATCCGAATGGATGATACAGTTAGATTGGTACCCCATTTAGATGCCCGCATCCTCATAGCACTCAAGCCTGGAACAGATATCCCGAAAACCCTAAATATTGACATTGTTGAAGAAAAGATTACATGTCCTATCGAAATCCTAGGCGGATTAAATGCCTGTTTTTTGTGCCGTAGAGAAGGACACAGATGAAGAGACTGTCCAATTATCCAAAGGAAACTGGATACTCCTTCTGATAAAACCACTAGAGATAACCCTCCCCAAATCCCTCCCAGTAACAATACTTCCGCCTCTCAACCTGTCCAGCCATCTACCCAAAATACTCGCCTCAACCCTCATTGCACTCCTCTGTCTTCAGTCTCTGCCCCTCCTCAGATCACCAATACCGTTTCCCCTCTGCCCACATAATGCCCTGATGCCTCTGCGGGTATCTCGGATGGTTTCTTAACTACTACCAAGAAAAGGCGTAGGAAAACGAACAGCAAGAAGGATGTATTGAATCCGCAAGCCCCTCCCATCTCGAACAGCTCCATCTCGGATTTCCCACTAAATTGTGATCTTACTGACAAAACTTGTATTACTCCTAAAGCCCTAACCTCACATAAAACTCTTAAGGAAATCGATGATAACTGTACCATTGAAGTTATTCCCGCTTGTAATCCCACTATGGTCTCTTGTAACATCAAGCAGCCCATGGAGGAAGACAAACTGATGATGCTTGAGTCGGATTATGAGAATGAAGGTATGGAAGAATTCCCCATTTCGAAAAGACGGGGAAGACCTACGGGATCAAAAAATAAAAACTCTGGAAACAAAAAGAAAGAGGATCCCTCCCCGAATAATGCGACTCCCATCCAGGGAGCGGATATGCAGTGTCTTCCCCTGACCACTGGTTCTCAATGAACTGTATATCCTGGAATATAAGGGGCCTTGAGTCCCCGGATAGGAAATATGTCATAAAAAAATACCTTGACTCTCATCCTAACCTGGACTTCTTGATGCTCCAAGAGATCAAAGCGGTTGATTTCACCCTCCATAATAATTTGGTTTTTCTATGGAAGGATGCAGTTAAGTATCACACCCTCCATTCTAGGGGTAGAGGAGGAGTTGCTCTTCTTGTTAGCCCTAAATGGAGTAACTATATTACTAATCATGGGATATCCCCATGTAATCGAGCTGTCTGGGTTACCATTAACCATAACAACAATTGTTTTGGCATATGCTCTGTTTATGCATCCAATGATTGGAATGAAAGAATATCTCTTTGGGACTGGATTAATGATCTTCCTGACTTGCCCTAGATTGTGGGGGGAGACTTTAATATGGTTGAATCTCAAATAGATAAGGAGGGGGGCCTCCCCTTTACCTGGAAGGATAGAGAAAAGCTTCGCTGGGATAGAATGAAAAGAAATAAACTATTCTTTGATCCTCTTGCTGGAAATAAAGATCTTTCACCTGGAATATGGCACACATGGTGCAATTTTCAGCAAGGGGACAACAGAATATATTCAAGGTTGGATAGGTTTTATGCAAATAAGAATTTTTTCTCTATCCTCCCAGATAAATGGGGGAACTCTGTTTTAGTCACATCGACCACGCTTTCTGATCATCACCCCATAAAAACCAGCTTTATTATCAATAGATCCCCGACTCCTCGTCGGTTTGCTGATGCTAAATTCATACTGAATACCAGTCTTCTGAAAGATGAAGATATCTTAGCCGCTGTTAATATTATCAACTTGATCAATAAAAATCATTATCCTCATCTTAATGATATTGAAAAATGGGACCTTAATGTTAGCTCTTGGCAGAACTTTCTTAAAACGATTGGCCAAAAAAGAGCCAAAGACTATAGACGCATTGAAAATACCCTCTCTGCTAACCTTCAGATTGTTGAATCCCGCATTCAAGCCAACCCCTCTGACTTCAACCTTACTGCCCAGCTCATCTATGCTAAGGATACTCTTAGTAAACATCTCCAGGCCAAAACTCGAGGTGCAAAAATTAGATCTCGAGCCAATTGGTTACAATTCGGAGACAGGGGATCAAGATTCTTCTTCAATCTTTTGAAGCATAAACAGACTAATGAAGCTATTGGCAGAATTATCATCAATAATCAGGACATTACCAACCCCGATATGATAAAAGATGCCTTTGCAAAATACTACCAGGATCTCTTTACATCCGAAGATTCTGAGGAAGCAAATAATATCAGGAACCAATGCTTCTCCCTTATTCCCAAAAAGATCACCGAACAAGATGCTGCTCTCCTCTCTGCTGAGATCACAGTGGGGGAAATCGAGAAAGCAATCCTTTCACTGCAGAACGACAAGGCCCCCGGCCCCGATGGCCTGCCTGCTGAATTCTATAAAGCCAACATTAGTTGGATCTGTCATGATCTTCTTAATGTATACTCGGCGGCATTAGTTAGAGGTTCTTTAGGTATGAATATCAATAAGGGCATCATCAAACTCATCCCCAAAGATGGAGATAAAGCTCTTATTAAAAACTGGAGGCCGATTACTCTGCTTAATGTCTCCTATAAAATTTTAGCGAAAATCCTTACTCTGCGGCTTCAGAACATCCTCCCCAAGATTATTGGCTCAACATAGACTGGGTTCATTAAGGGAAGGTATATTTTAGAAAATGTGATAACTAGCTGGGAAGCTATGCATTGGGCTAAGCAGTCCCAGCAAAACTCTGCCATGCTGCTTTTAGACTTCGAGAAAGCTTATGATCGAGTAGAATGGAATTTCATCACCATGACTCTTGAAGCTTTTTGTTTTCCTAGCAGATTTTGTGAATTTGTTAAAATGATGATGAAAGATGTTTTTGCCCAGATTGATATCAATGGATCCTTATCCGAGGCCTTCCCTCTGGGTAGATCTATCAGACAGGGCTGCCCCCTGGCCCCTGCCCTTTTTGTGATTTCCTCAGAAGCTCTCCACTATATTCTTAAAGATCACTCTATGTCCCCTGCTGTTAGAGGTATCCGGCTCCCTAACAATGAAGAGCTCATCACCAGTCAGTTTGCCGATGACACTACTGTTTTCTTTGAAGCCTGTGACAGCAACTTTGAAGCGCTTCAAAACAAACTTAAGACATTCTGCATTATATCCGGAGCAAAGATCTCCTACTCCAAATCTACCTGTCTTGGATGGCATGAAGTTCCTCCTGACTGGAGTAGTAGATTTCAATATCAATGGGGAGGTCCTCACCTGGTGGTTAGATACCTTGGAATTCCCTTTTCTGTGGACCCCTCTCTTAAGGCTATGTGGCTTTGGATCAAAGACAAAATTAACTCCAAGCTTAATAAGTGGCATAACCGTTCCCTTTCTCTTGCTGGCAGGGTTCAAGTTTGCCAGAAAATTCTCTCATCCTATAACATATACTTCTCTTCGGCCTGGTTGTTCAATAACTATCAGATATTTGAGATCCAGAAGGCCATTAGACAATTCCTTTGGTTTGATGGCAGAGGAACTAGGAAAATGCATGCTGTTAAGTGGCAATGGTGTCATACGGATAGCCTCCTTGGGGGATTGGGCTTGAAGGATCTCAGAATTCAAGGAGTTGCTCTTGCCGCTAAATGGATCTTCCACTCTATGGAGGGTGACTCCCCATGGAAAATCCTTATTAGAAACAACATAGAAATGGGTTTCCCTAAGCATGCCAAATCCTGGAAGGGCCTGCCCCTTGCTGATCTGATCATGGGTAGCTTTCCTATTAAGGTCCATGGATCTGCAGTTTTCTGCTCCATTTGGAGGGCTTGGGAACAGGTTAGAAAGTTTGTAAACAATAAGGACTACCATGATAGTCAAACTCTATACGGCGAAAGATCTATTTGGTGGAACTTACAGCTCTCGGGAAAGCCCTTAGTCCTCTCACAAGGCTGCTCTGCCAGGTACTGGAACAATAAAGGGATATCCCAATTGATTGACCTATTTGAACATAACCAACTGATGCCTTGGAATGATCTCAAAACTAAATTTAACATTCCTGACTCGCAAAAGAAAACATATAATATGATTGTTAAAGCCACTAAAGATCTCCCCATGACCTGCTATGTGGATTCCAATAGGTTCCTTCAGTGCAAATGGCCTGATGGTAACATCTTCAGCAAGATTAAGGCAAAAAATATTTACAATGTTATCAATCATAACAGCTCCATCATTGAACATATTAATGCTCTTTGGTATACCTCCCTTGATAGTTGTTCCTGGAAGAAACTCCTTAACCACCTTTGGAAGGGGCCCATTGAACCTAAAATTAAATACTTTAGATGGCTGTTGTTGCTGAACAGACTCCCTGTCAGGAACTTGGAAGCTCAAACTGAATACTGTAAATTCTGTAAGATGCCTGAAACTTGTAGACATATCTTTTTTGATTGTATTTTTGCCAGGAAAATTTGGCAAATGTTTGATATATCTTATCCACTTGATTACTCCATTTTGAATATTGTGACTGGACATATTTATGGGATTAAAAAGGATACTAATCTTTTTTGGTACATTCTCTCTTCTAACATCTTGTGGCAGCTCTGGAAGTGCAGGAACGAGGAAAAATATCAGGACAAACCCCGGTCCCTTACTGAGTTTTACCGTAAACTCACATATTTTAAAATCCTCTTGCAGGTCTATACCATGATGATGATTGATAAAGACAAGCTTAGGCGGTTCCTGAAGACCGGTCACGCCACCTTCTTTGTTTATGAGATGAAGCACGGCTACGAGTGGAGAAAGAACATTGATGACATCAAAGCTTTTGACAAGACCCTGAACAAAATGAACCAAGAAATCAGGCGAAACAAGAACACCAAAAAGGAGGTGCTTGCCATGTCGATCCAGGAAAACAAGAAAGTTGTTTGGATGGAGGGGGATAAGGGATGGACGACCTGGGTTGATGCCATTGATGGCATCCTGCCTTAGTCTGTCTCCTTTTGATGCTGCTTTTGTAGTAAACGTGTCTATACTGTATACTCTCTTTTGATCTCCTCGATTTGAGGCCCTGCCTCGTCCCCTTTTTTTGCTGCCTCTATGAGGCCCGGACTTGATTTCGTCTAACTGTATATTTTGAAATCCTTATTATTAATACAAAAAAAAAAAAAAGTTGAATAAAAAATATATTTAGTATTTATAATTATATTCAATTATAATATAATTTATTATTATGAAAATTTCATGTAGGGAAGAAACAAACTTAATATTAAATTTGTAAAAAAAAGTTAAATTTTTTTAAAAAAATTGTAAATATATAATTAACTAATTTACATAGTATTTATATGTCTTATTATAGTATAATATTATATCTAAAATAAAATTGAATAAAAAATATATTTAGTATTTATAAATATATTCAATTATAATATAATTTAATATATAATAATAAATTTAATAAAAACCATTAAATAGAAAATATTCTTAAAAATTTAATATCTATATGTAAAATTTAATATCTATATGTAAATCAATTATTTATATATTATATAATTACTAAAATTTAAAAATAAAATTGAAATAATATATTACTTATTTATTCTAATCAAATAATTATTATCAAAAGCCTAAAAATTAAAATAAAATATTTAAAATTCTAAATACTTCCCTGCATGGAAAGCGATGACGATCGAGAAAGGGTGAAGCGGTGTGCGGGATTTTTTTTGGTACAAAAACCGGTTACAAAGCGATAAAACGATAAAAAATCGCGAGTAAAACTTAAGATCTCGAGAATAACGCATAGCAATATTTAATGACGAAGTCATGTCATCATTTCGAATGTTTGGCGGGAGAAAAATCCTTCATCATGCGCTCGGAGTTCCTACAAAGTGCCGCCAATTCAGACACACTTTTGGCCACAACTCTGTTCGTTTCTACTTTCTGTTTTGGGGAATGAGGCTATATTTAACTGGAGTGTATGGGGTTAAGAAGCATGCCAACGATCCACTAAAAATCTCTACCTACGGTGTAGAACTATCATAGTATGTCAAGTACACGCAAGTTGCTCAGTGCACAAATTTCATTAACTCCTTGATTCGAAAGCAAGGTAAAAATATCTTCCTTCCGGTGTGTTTTAAATGCATGAAAAGACTCTTCTGGTAAGTGGAATTCCGATGGAAAACTCACATGTAGTCAAATAACAACGCGACGGATAGTGGCTACGACAGAAAGCAATGAAACTAGCGATAGAAATCACGAAAAATCTGAAAGGTGACGATAAAATAAAATAAAATAATTTTTTTTAAGCATAAATAAAATAAAATAAAAATTCACAAAGATAGAATTTTATATTAATATATATAACATCAATTTCCTTTGCTTACTGGTAATAGCTGAAAATAAGTATATTTATAGAGTGAATTAGGGGAAGAAATTAATATACAAAACAAAAAGGACAATGTGGACACCCTCCATAACCGCCAAACACTACCGTAATACGTACAGTTTCTCTTCCATCCACGTATTTGCTTCAACAAAGCTGGATTCGAACTGTACCTGTCAGATCTGCTAGTCAGTAATTAAATTATCACCGTGTTTAGTTTTTTCCCATCATCAATTTTAGTTTTATGTGGGCATTCTATTAGTAGTGAAGTCAATGCGGGCTTGGGCGAGAAAAATTGTGGGGAAAACAATCAAAACAATAAAAGGCGATGGAAAATATGAACGGACCAGATGTACTCAATCATCTTGCATGAGTGTGGACGAAGATAGCGGTTGATATCCTCTGATAGACAAAATAAGCTCGGTGCATTTCATAGTAGGAGACGCCTTCAGCGTAATAAAAGTAAACCTTTATGCTATTTTCAATAAAACCATATCACTACATTATAAAATGGAAATATTTTTAATACCAATTCTTATAAATTATAGGGAAATAAATCAAGATAAGCCTTTCTATTTTCTTTTAGGAAACAAATCTCCTTATAAAATAGAAATATTTTTAATATCATTTTTTGACTAAATTATAGAATAAAACAAGATAGATTTTATGCTATTTTTTAAAAACCAAATCACATTATAAAATAGAACCATTTCCATTATCACTTATCCATTAATTTAGATGATAAAATAAAATATCAATAACTTGCATTCTTTAAGGTGAAACAAAAATTACATAAATGTGTTTTTTCGAATTTTATTATCTCTAGTAGCCAAAGTCTTTAATGGCAGCTTGCATTCACAGTGATTCTCCTTCCTTTGTTTATATATCTAAATGTGTTTTTTTTTTTAAATAATTTCTTTTTTTGTTTGTTTTTTTCTTTTCTAATTTTATAGTATAAATTAGAATAAATTTTTATTCTATTTTTATGAAACAAAAGCTTCATTTTGATATGGAAATAAATCTATTATTTTTAGCTAATTGTTTTGTAGGATAAGATAATATAGATTAGCATTCTATTATTTTATGAAAGAAAAATCACATTCTAATGTAGAAATAATTATATTATTATTTGCTAGATTAGATAACCCAAACCTTCTATCTAGAAGGATATAACTTCAATATGATATGATGAGTTGATAGAAGAACAAACATATGACAGTACTTTTGTGGCAAGAAACAATTGTGTTGAATATCTTTCTTGGTTTATTTAATAGCATACAAGCTGAGAGTACTACAAATAGGTTGGTGATAAGAAAGAAATCTGCAATCTGATTAATAACCCTCCCTTTTTCTGTGGTCACGAAGATGGCAGTCTGAATTTATTACTGGACTTTAAAATTATGATAGAGGGATGGTGACAGCGACGTTAACTCTAGGATGGTTGGAGAAGTAGATGAGCTTACAATTGTACCAGCAGTCTATTGGTTGACTATCTCCAAAAATATAAGTCCCTTCAAATGCAGGTCAGAGTAATTGTTTGGTGTGATAATAATTTATTCATTTGTTTTCCAAATGAATTCCTATGAAAAATACAGTGTTCCACGGGGACACGTCCCCCCCCTTTTTGGCTATGTCTTGAAGACGGGGATGTCTTCGGGATGGGGGGACGGGGATGTGATGTCCCCCGTCGTCCTGCCACCACCACCCAAATGTCATTGGAGCTGGGGAGACGTCTCCGCGTCTCCCAAGGAGATGTGGAGACGTCTCCATGTATCCTTGGGAGACGTCTGGGCAGACGTCTCTCGAGGGACAGGGAGACGTCCAGATGTCTCCCGTCGCCCCACGTGTTTTCCTTGGCTTAAAATGAAAATATAAAAAAAATTGACTTTTTGGGGGGTTAAGGGGTAGCCCTAATTGGACGTAGGCCCCACCCTTTCCCCCAAAACAACACAGAACCATGTTTTTTGTTCATTTCACTCTCATTTTGAAAGAATGATTTTTTTCAGGCAAGCTGAAGAGGAGGAAAAACTTGTAGAAGACTGATTGAAGGGGTGAGAAAAGTGATTGCAAGTGTGATAGGAGTGAGAAGAATCAAGAAGAAGAGGAGGAAGAAGATTCTACTACATTTTGGAGAGATTTTTCAAGCACAAGGTAGGATTTTTCTTTTTTTTTTGGTTTTATTTTCTGATTTTCAATGTCATTTTTTGCTCTTTGTTTGTTTAGCTTTAAATTTGTTGTTTTTTTCCTATTCATCTCAAAATGAGATTTGATGTTGAATCTTGAGGGCAAAATGATGAATGATTCATTCATCATTTTGCCCTCAAGATTCAACATCAAATCTCATTTTGAGATGAATAGGAAAATAAATTTATTTGTTAAACTAGGTTGATTTTATTTTTATTTTTTATTTTATGAAATGCAGTGTCAATTTCACAATGAGCTCCACAGGCATGAGTGAGGATGAGATGGAAATCCATTCTCATAGTGAGAATGATTCAGAATTTGAACCTGAAAATGAGGGGGGTGACCATGGGGCTAATCCTGGAGCCCAATCTAGTTCTATGGCGAGTGCACCAGCTAGTCTAGGTTGCCCTTCAAAGTTGTTGGCATCGTATCCTAGGGGTCCTTTTGATCCTAAGTCTCCTCTCAAATAGTTTGCTTCAAGTATATCAGTACAAAGCACATCATATTCAAGTGGGGGAACAAATAAGTGGAAGTGCAACATTTGTGACACTGAATGGTCTAGTAGCATTAGTAGGGTGAATGCACACTTTCTTTTTTGGAGAGGAAAAGGTGTGAGAGATTGTAAGTTTTTGGAGGAAGCTAAAAATATACAGTACAAAATTGAGTTTAGCAGGCTTTGGGGGGTTCCAGATGACACAAATATTTCAATGCCTACTACTTTGTCTGCTAGGGCGGCCCTTCAGCATAACAAGAATCTACCACATACTTCTCATGCTTCGCAGACGGGAGGAATGATGTTTGGATCTGCATCCACTTCCACTTCTAGTGTCGCCAAAGAAGGGAAACGTAGGTTGCAGACACCACAAAGTAACCCCATTGCTAATATGTTTAATGTGTAGCTATGAGATGAGATAGATGAATCCATTGGCAATTTCTTCTTTGCCAATGGCATTCCATTTCATGGTCTCCTTATTATAGGGAGATGACGGCTATGGTGGCGAAGGGAGGACCATCTTATGTGCCACCAGGGGAGACGAAAATGAGGACGGTCTCAATCTTGGATAAATTCTATTCCAAGATCAATATTTTGATGGAGAAGATGAAGGCATGTTGGGTGGCACCAGGGTGCAACATAGTTATGGATGGGTGGACGAACATTAGCCATCGTCCACTCATCAACATCATGGTCACATGTGCAGAGGGCCCATACTTCCTTAGAGCAATTGATTGTATAGGGCATCGTAAAGATGTTGATTTCCAGTTTCAGGTCCTCGGGGAGGCTATTGAGGAGTTTGGGCCACAAAATGTGGTCCAAGTAGTGACAGATGCAACCCATGTGTGTAGAGCAGTAGGGAGACTCGTTGAGGCAGCCTATAGAGACATTTGGTGGACCCCATGTTGTGTGCATGCCATGAACAATGCACTCAAGGACATGGGGAAGATTGACTGGATTAGAGGAGTGGTCACCGATGCGAGAGATGTGTAGATGTTTATCTGCAACCACCACACTTCACATGCACTCTTTAGGACCTTTGCAAAGAAGGAGTTCTTGAAACCAGTTGAGACCAGATATGCATCCTATTTCATTCTCTTGGAGAGAATGATTGAGTTGTAAGAGGCATTGCAAATCATGGTTATGACTAATGAGTGGAATAGGTGGGCTGAGGCCAAGACAGAGCATGGGAGAAGGGTGAAGGAGATAGTGAAGAGTGATGTGTTTTGGACTGATGCAAAATATATTGTCTCCATCATTTCTCCAATATTTCAGGTGATCAGATATGGGGATGGGGATGCACCTAACCTTGGAGAGGTGTATGAGTGCATTGAATATATGCTTGACCAGATGAGGGTTGTTGTGCAAGTGAAGGAGCCCTCTCTAGCATTCTACAATGAGCAAATTTGGTCTATCGTTTAGCGTAGATGGGACAAGTTGAACACTCCTTTGCATATGGTTGCCTTTGCCTTGAATCCTAAGTGGTACAAGGCTAGACTGGGTAGAGTGACACCGATTCAGGATGATGAGGTGAAGGCGGGTTTCTTTAGGTGCGTAGAGAAGATTTTTGATTCCAGAGATGCCGACACAATTTGCACTGAGTGGGGAAGATTCGCCACTCTTAGTGATTATTTAGATGCAGCAAAGATGGATATAGAAACTATGGTACAGGAGGACCCACTTTTGTGGTGGAATTGTCATGGCCCAAAATCTTTGACCACCACTCTAGCCATCCGTTTACTATCCCAGGTTTCAAGTTCTTCAACTACTGAGAGGAACTGGTCTACATATAGCTTCATCCACTCTCTTAAGAGGAACAAACTTACCTCTAAGAGAGCAGAGAAGCTTATGGTTGTACACAATGCTTTGCGTCTCATGGACCGTAAGACACTTGTGTACAAGGAGAGTCCAGCGACATGATGGGATGTAGAGCCAGAGGAGCCTTCATAGATTGATGAGGATGATCCTACCACTTCAGATGCAGGGCTAGTTGGTGTGAGCTTGAGGGATCTTGATCTTCAAGAGTCCAGCAATTTCAGTGAGGAGGAGTTCGCAGATGATTAGAGGCCTCCATTAGCTATATTTTGAGGTTTGTCATTTTGTCTTTGACTCTAGTATCTTTTGTAATGTTATTGCTATTAGTATTTGTATTTGGCTACTCATTGTAATGATGAATCGTGTAATCATCTTTATTATTATAGACTTTGCAATGGCATCATATATTCATATTTTCCTTTTTCGATATAATAGAAATCTCCAATTTGACAATTTCATTTATCAAATTTTATTTAGCAATTAGCAATTAGCATTGAAGAAATCTTGGTATTTAGATTTTGTATTTTAAATTTTCTATAGTTTCATTTGAAATGTAATTCATATACTGTTATACTGTCATACACCTTTTCAAAACTAGTTTTTCAAGTACTATATGCATATGTATAACTATATCAGCACCACCACCTCGCCGTCCCCCTGTCGTCCCCAAACTTAGGCCCTTGGTCACCATCCCTGCATCCCCCACGTCCCCCGTCCTCAACGCCGCCCGTGGAACACTGGAAAAATATGGATAGTACGTGGATTTAAATGCAGAAAAGATTGCAGTCTTCCCATTTATTATCTACTATTTCTCTATTCACTCCTTACCATTTCTACCTACCATGAAATAAAATGTATTCACCAGACCACGCTGGGGTGGCTTCTTTCATTATCTCAATGCCTAAACTTCTGCAGGGTTTGATATTGTTCGCAAATCTTATTTTTTGAGTAATCAATCAATCTGGGGAAACTCACCTGCAAATGAGACATATGGTAGCGATAAGCACTAGGGCAGGAGTTTAAATTTGGCACATTTGTCATGGAATAGACGAAACAGCACACACTAAGCATTGACTAGTGTATTGTTCAACGTGGGACCCATTTTTCAGTCCGTTTTTTCAATTCCCGTTTCCGTCATTGATAATTTCCGTTGCACCATGCATCGATGGCTTTATACATGTGATATGACTATCAAGTCAGTATCATTTTATCTAAATGTCAAACCCAACGTCCAACGCGAACCTGGCTACTTGCCTAGAGCACGGATCTGGACCTGTTATTAATGCTGAGAAGGCCAAAATTAAATTCAAAAGTTGCCAAAGTTTCCCGCTGACAAATACCGTGCTCATGAGGGCGCCTAAATTGAACTCAAAATCCGCTTGAATTTCCTGCCTCGCAAATAACGTGGAGATACAATATGTATACAAGCCCGCCTAAGAACAATTTCTTATGATTCCATCTGTATTCTGGTTTTCTTTGATGAAAGTCCCCATGGAGCAGTTGTCAAGCGCATTACTCATCAGGGTTAGATGCTGCAAACATATTATTAATGAAAGGAGCCCGGCATCACTCTGTTTATATGAAAAAAGCCTAGTCATCCTCCAAAGCGATGGGGAAAAGATTGATGTGGGATATCCTAAATTATGCGGACAGAATAAAAAGAAATAGACCCCAGAATCTCTCAGAATCTTTTCTAGCAACAAACATTGTTGCTTTCCTTGAACACAGTTTTTGATTTTCCATTTTTAATAACACAATGTAATAACATTGAATGTACATGTGGAATTTCGGGTTTCTTAATATTTGAGTTGAAGAGTAGATTGTTTCAAAGAAAAAGTAGGATTGATGTATTCATTCTTATCTTGAAGTTTCGGCACATATGATATTATCTTGTTTTTTCAGAGTTAAGTATGTCGTTTTGAATATTCTTGAAACGTAAAAATAGAATTTGCAAATAAGGTGTAGAATATTAAATATTATATCAATTGTGAGGAAAATTTGTAATGAAATAGAAATAAATATAAAGTGGAAACAAAGTGTCAACTTAAAAATATTTCAATAAATAGTGTCCAACAATTATTGTTTTTGTAAGGATCATTAAATTTAAAAAGTTTTTATTGCAGTTAAACCATGAAAAAATAGGTATATATAGGGTGCATAAATTATTGTTTATTGAGAAAGGAAAAATTGACATGTCTTTTTGTTCAATGTCATTTTAAGTTAATTTTTATATAGACAAAATAAACAATAAATTTTACTAAGTACAATCAAAAAAACTTTAGAATCATATATTAGAGGAGTCAAAAAAAAATTGTACAATTTTAATTATATAATAAGTTGTAGACCAATGCCACCATTATTCAAAGGAGACAAATAGTATGCACATGCCTTGTTTATAAGCCTCTCATAATAAGAATGTTATCTCTTACCATGATAAAAATGATTCTAATTAGTGGAATTAAATTTCACATGTATACAAGGAAATAATTTAGGATTTAAATATGCAAAATTGGAATGAAATTCACATCCACTTTAAATAATGAAATTGTATATAATTATATAATAAAAGCTACCCTAGCTTACACAAGACTAAACATGACATCAAAGAGGATGTGCTACAAATTGGAAGGTAGAGATTCAAATATTACATTATCATTTGGATGTAATGGGTCAATGTCACTTAGTTAAATCAAATATATGAAATAAGATAAATATAAACACACAACTAGGCATTTAGGAAATTGATGTGAGATTAGAGATGACTTACAACAATACTAAGATGTCATTTCACATCTTTTCTTGGTTCCATTTTATAGATAAGTGTTGTATACTTTGCATGTTTCTAATAAAGTGGGATATTATCATATTTTCTAGTGCTATTTTGGGTTTTTCTTTTCTTGCCCCTTTGATATTCAAGTTTGAATTTTATACACCTTTGTGTCAACATGAGAAAATCTACAAATGTAGCAAAGCTTATGATATTTAATAAGCTATCCCTTCATATGATTTTTAATAGACTTATTAATCTATGAAGGCAAAGGGAAACAAATTACTTGAAAAAAATTAAACTACTTAGGCAATTTTATAATAGAGTTATTGACATCAAGTTTGCACATGACTCATTTATCTTATAGACAATGTTCTCAAGCGACATGATCATGCATGGTTTCAATATTGGAAATTGTTAAATTCAAGAAAAAAGCTAACACAAGTAACACAAATTAAATGAATGACTACCAATAAAATTATAGAAGCACACACAAATAAAAACAACTAAGAGAGATAACCATAATGATTGATCCTTTTTACACCACATGTAGAGGGTTAACTAGTATGGTTACAAAGAGTTTAATTAACTAGAATTCAAAAGATCATTCTATTAATTTAAATGATTGAAAATAAAAAAATTACCCTAAATAGATTACTATGAAATTGTTCCCTTGCTATTGATAACCCCCTTATAGTGATGGAAGCATTGTGTTATATAAAGAAAAAATATTGCCCTTAAAAAATGCCTCCAAAAGAAGTTATTCAAAAGTTGTCTAATATGAAGATCAACATTGAGAAGGATTGTGTAGGGCATGGAGTAATCCTATGAAATCTACACATTCTAGTGCTTGGTGCAATACGAAATTATTTTAGTTTCTAAAATTCCCATCACATTGATTGTAGAATGTCTTCTTATATTATCTTGCCATAAACTACACAAGAAATTATATTTTGAGATTGGGTTTGGTTCCTTAGAGGAATTCAATATAGATAAAGAATTAAATTATGCATGTATAATGACAATGATTTCTTGCAAACTATATAAATTCTCTTGGCTAATGATGTACTAGGTATTCAAATCTTTGTATTTCCTTTATTTTAGTGTAAGTTCTAGTGTTTGTGGCATGTTTTCTATTAAGTTAAGTATGGTTTTGAAATGGCCTAAAACCTTGTACTAAAATAGAATCAATAAAATATGGTATAAATAGAAGATAAATGTAACAAAATAGCTAAACATGTTCGAACATCAAGTTAAATTAGAGAGTGAGATAAATTTGCACAACTTTGTATCTAAAGAATTAGCATGCAAAGGAGAAACTATCTTAGCACAACCAAATTTCCTCCTTTGAACAAAATTCCAACAAGAGTGAACAACTAGATCTAAGTCCTTAAGACAAGAATGGAGAGAAACCTTTGGAGAAAAGTTGATACATTGTACATCATTTGAGAAATGAGGAGATGAAATAGCCTTAATAAGCACATTAGAAATTAGAGACACACTAGGTCCAAGAAGAGGAGTTTTCAAAATAGATGATGGTGACTCAAAATCTCCAAAATTAATAGTTGGATCATCAAGACACATAATAAGATTCCTAGAAAGAAAATTATTTCACCAAATTGAAGGAGACAACTTATGAGAGTCCATGAGAAAAGTAGAGGCCAAGTGCCTATTAGAAAAATAATGCTTTCAACAAAAAATAATACCTTCATATAATCAATATTTTATTCCAAGAAAAGTCATTAACCTGTAGTGTGCAACCTCAGCATCCAAGACTTTTGATAAACTATCTTTCACAAAAATACTAGCTAATCTTAGAATAAAAAATAAGTTTCAATTTGGTATCCTTGAAACATTTTATGATTTCAACATATATCTTTTTTTGAGTCTATTTCAAAATATAACAAGGCCCAACATGAATTCCATTGTTAAAAATTAGAAAAGGTCAAAATAAAATATAAGTGTCAAATTCGTTAGACACACAACAAGACTAAGAGGGGGGGTTGAATCAACCTAGACCTTAAATCAATTTACTTCTAATCTTTTAAACTTCAAAACACAATCAACTTATTACTACAATTATGAAACATGAAACCACAAATCGTAACACACACAATAACCTCGAATACATTTGAAAAAACCTAAAAAGGGAAAAACCACACTGAGAATCACCTCACAATATGAATAACTAATTCCAATTTTTTAGGCTTAAGGCCAAGGAGCTTACTACACTTGATTGGACTTGCAAGTCTAAGGCACACAACTTTAGAGAAAGATACAAAGGAATTGCAATATCGAGACATACAATCTCAAGGCAAGATACAAAAAAATTGCACAGGCTGCTAAGAGAAACTATCTTTTGATAGGTACAAGGAAATGATGAATTAAAATGAACAAGATTTCATGATCACGCAACTGTCCTTGAACCACTATGTCAAGCGAATAATATCATGGAATGCACAACTCACTTCATTCACTATCGTACAACACTATCACACTAAAATATATGATCATTAGAGCTCATCACAAACTAGTATTCACACATCTTCTCCACATATGCTTGCACATAATTTCACATAAATATACACCAATCCGTGCCTTGACTCAAACATCTGCACATCTATATATATTTTATTATACATTGAAACAAGGTTATCAATAACTAGCACATATTTTTTAGACTTTTTTACTATTTTACTATTTTTCAACATGTACCGATATATTCAAAATTATACTTTTGGAAAAGATTTTATTAAGGGTCATATACCTACAAAACATAATTTATAAATGGCTTCATTTTATCCCCCAAAAATAGAAGCAAAAGTGGTTATTTGTTAGCATTTGATAGGTTCAAAGGAGACTCTATTGAGGGTTTTGTTTAATACGAAAGAAAATCCTTTTCAAGTGTGTTTGATTTAAGAATAAAGGGATTCTTTTCAAGGGTCTCTTATAGTCATGTCATGTCCCTTTATGTTGGTACGACATCTCTTTTGCAATAGGTGTATATTGTTGCAAAGTCAATTTTGTCTAGCCAACAAGCACCAATGCATGGGACACAATGGTAAAAATGGTTTGAGGCATTGAAAAATAAAAGTCCTATAGAAAGGCTTGTTAATTATTCTTTTGAGTCTTACTTATGAGAGGATTGTATTTATGTTCAAATTTTATTGAACTCTCATAATTCTAATTGGATTTTTCATATAACTTTAATCGAACGTTAATATGTATATGATCAAGTAGATGCTCCTTATTAGAAAGCCCCTGTATTATTTTACTTTTATTAATGATTTTTCTAAGGGGACTTGGGTATACTTTATTATGCACAAATTCAAGGATTTTAGTTAGATCAAGGAATCTAAGGCTTTTATGAGTCCAACTAGATAAATAAAAAGATCAACACGTTTATTGGGGAACTAGAATTTGATAGATAAAGAGAATGGTACTGCACAAAATAAGGCAACTCTATGCACCCCTAATAGTGGAGGGTTACCAGAAAAGATAAAACATTGATAAAATAGGCTAGTAATGTTATCCTTGGGGTTAGAGAGGATTAAAATATTGTAGGCAAAGGTGGTTAGCTTTCCAGTTTACTTAATTAACAAGCTCCCTAACTCAACATTTTTGGGTATGAGGCACATGTTCATGTGATCAAGGCGGACCGCTCAAATTTAGATTATAATTTTGTGAAATATATTTTCATCTATATCTTGATAGTTAAAAAATATATAGGCTTTTGGATCATGTGACCAAAAATATGTATACAACTAAAAAATTTATATATAAAGATCAAGCCTTCTCTTATAGTTGAGAAAAAAGATGAAAGTGCAAATTCTATAATGTAATTACAACTAAGAATGAGATAGTTGTACTTGAGGTTACACCACAAGAAGAAACTCCACCTCATATTTTGAGGGGGTTCACTAAGGAAATAACATTATCACAAAAGTATAGCCACCTAATTATAAACACAATTTTTATTGAATTACTAAGACTAGGTTAATGAACTTCAAACTATGAAAAAGATAAAAGAGGAACAATAGTGAGTCCTAGAAAGTAGTATTTTTTGAGATTTTCTATGTAGATTTTAAATATTATTTTAAAATAATATATAATTTTTGAGCATTTTTTAACAACTTGTTTTGATATTATATAGTATATTTAATGAGTGATCTATTATTCTATAATGAATATCTTTTCAAAATTAAGATATTTCATGATATTTAAATTTGGTTCATTAACACTCGTATCTAGAGAATCCATTTTCTTCTCACATTTTATTTGTTATCATTTTTTAATTTATATTAATTGATTTGGTACAATAATCCTTTGTGCATACACTAAAAAATCTTTTGAATAAGAGCATCATTATAAAGGGCATGTACATTTTTTAAAAGAAAAAAACTACATTGTTTATTTTCCATGTCCATTGATTATAGACCTTTGTCTTGTTAAATATCTAGATTCATTTGAAAATAGGAAATAAATAATTAATAATTAAAATATATTATAAATTACACTTTTGTAAAGCTTGCATTGAGGATTGCAATCATTACAAAATCTCATGTCATGGTGACTCTTCTTAATGATCCAATTCTCATTTTGAAATAAAAATTTCTCATAAAAATCAAGTAGAAGAATGAGGTCAACATGAATACCTTCATTGGAAGATGTGTTTATTCAAATGTACCTTCCTATAAAGATTTTAATGTGAAACTTCTAAAAATAGAAAAAAAAACTTCATTGAAGGACTCCTTCATTCTAAGCCTCTTTACACATGCTAGACATTTTATCTATAAAAAATTACCCTCCAAATCTCATTTTTGTGCTCCATTCTACAAGTGGAATATGTTGTACTATGAAAATGCTACTATGAAATCACTCTCTATAGTATGATGGTGATTGTCTTTTTCTCTAATATGGTATGCAAATGGGTCAACATTAAAAATTGTTGAACCTTGCATCGTAACTCTTGTAATATTTGTTTTTAGAGTAATCTTTTATTAGCTACTAATTATTTATTTAATTATTAGTCTATTATACTCTATGCTTAACCTAAACTTAGGAATCTTATAATTCTTTAGGGTTTTTCTCCTTTAGAGTTTCGAGTATCCTCTTATAAGGATTCTCTCTTTGTATTTTCATAACAATTGTAATTATTGAATTGAATTCTTGTTGCACAACCAATATGACTCCTCTTTTCTGGATATCTGGATTCTGGCCTCCATAGCTTTTTTGCTTCTCTCCTTCTGTGACAGGTTTGCATGCAAGTGATCTTTGGGAGCTATAGAGTTGGTTCTAATGCTTCCTTGGTTTGATTGATCAGCTCTTCAGGCTTTGGTATTTCATACCATTTGTATCTTCGAGTTCAGTTGTTTGTCTTTGTTTGCCATCTAATTTGAGTAGTGTCATTTGAAGGCACTCATGCAGATTACAATCTTCTCTACTTGGTCATGTTCTATTTCAGTGGAGGTTCTTTAGATCAACAGTTACTCTTCGACGATGTTTGCAGCTATTACATGCTTCTGTGGTGTTCTTCATTCTCTTCTTTTTGTTCCTATCTTCTGGAACACTCTTGTTTGGAAGCTTCTTAGTCCTTCACTTGAGCTTTCATCTCTTCTTGGAGAGGAGTTTTGTTCCCACAGGGTTTTCTCCTTTTTCTCCAATTTACAGAGATTTTATTGTACTTGGGTACCTCATCAGGCCTAGTTGTCGGGACCCATTGTTGTTTTCCTACATTTTTTATATGTTTTTTTAGTCCTTAGTTGTTTTTTAGCTACTCCCTAAGTTCATCTTAAGGGGGGGTGTTAGAGTAATCTTTTATTAGCTAATAATTATTTATTTAATTATTAGTCTATTATACTCTATGCTTAAGCTAAACTTAGGAATCTTATAATTCTTTAGAGTTTTTCTCCTTTAGGGTTTCGAATATCCTCTTATAAGGATTCTCTCTTTGTATTTTCATTACAACTGTAATTATTGAATTGAATTCTTGTTGCACAATCAATATAACTCCTCTTTTCTGGATATCTGAATTCTGGCCTCCATAGCTTTTTTGCTTCTCTTCTTCTGTGACAGGTTTGCATGCAGGTGATCTTTGGGAGCTGTAGAATTTGTTCTAATGCTTCCTTGGTTCGATTGATCCGCTCTTCAGGCTTTGGTATTTCATGCCATCTGTATCTTCGAGTTCAGTTGTTTGTCTTTGTTTTCCATCTGATTCGAGTAGTGTCATTTGAAGGCACTCATGCAGATTACAGTCTTCTCTACCTAGTCATGTTCTATTTCAGTGGAGGTTCTTCAGATCAACAGTTACTCTTCGACAGTGTTTGCAGCTATTTCATGCTTCTGTGGTGTTCGTCATTCTCTTCTTTTTGTTCCTATCTTCCGAAACACTCTTGTTTGGAGGCTTCTTAGTCCTTCACTTGAGATTTCATCTCTTCTTGGAGAGGAGTTTTGTTCCTAAGGGGTTTACTCCTTTTTCTCCACTTTATAGAGATTTTATTGTACTTGGGTACCTCATCAAGCCTAGTTGTCGAGACCCATTGTTGTTTTTCTGCATTTTTTTTTTTTTAATCCTTAGTTGTTTTTTAGCTACTCCCTAAGTTCATCTTAAGGGGGGGTGTTAGGGTAATCTTTTATTAGCTAATAATTATTTATTTAATTATTAGTCTATTATACTCTATGCTTAAGCTAAACTTAGGAATCTTATAATTCTTTAGGGTTTTTCTCCTTTAGGGTTTCGAGTATCCTCTTATAAGGATTCTCTCTTTGTATTTTCATAACAATTGTAATTATTGAATTGCATTCTTGTTGCATAATCAATATGACTCCTCTTTTCTGGATCTCTGAATTTTGGCCTTAATAGCTTTTTTGCTTCTCTCCTTCTATGACAGGTTTGCTTGCAGGTGATCTTTGGGAGTTGTAGAGTTGATTTTTCCTCAACTCTAGTATTTGTGTTTATTAATTATTTATAATCCTTATAAAAATGAAATCCCATTTTAAATTAAGAATATTTGCCATGCATAATATGATGTGTAATGTGTGTACAAAATTGTTAGAACCATAGAGATGTGTTAGGACCTTACAACATTTTAATCTATATTAATCTTATGACACATATAAGATGAATAGGTGACAAGTTATGATGATTTATGACATGTATAAGAATATGTTAAAAATAACTTCTTGACTTCTTTTATGATAATCATGTTGGAATTCAAGACCTTGGTTTTGCGTATCATTTTGGGTCAAAAAATTCCTTCATGATTATGAAAAACCATCCTTCCTTTGTGGTTTGGGCACCTCTTCATTTAGTGCTTGACACAAAGTTTTCTTAGTGTGAATTATATGTATCATTAGACTCTATAATCACTTGGGATGCAAATATCCATGTAATCTCCTATGAAAGCTTGAACCTAGATTTGTAGTATGGCTATATTATTGTTGGCAATAATAGAATTGATTCAACTTTTGAAAGTTAACTTGTTCTTTAAAAATTTAAGGCTTTCTCAAAATAAACATTTTTTATAATTTTTAATATTTATTATATATTTATCTTCTCTTAAACTAAAATAAAAGATGTTCTTCTTTTAAAATTAAACAAATTATTTTGATTACTTTTTAAATTAATTAAAATTTCTTACCTCACAATTAAAAAATATATAAAAAATATTATCTTACAAATTATAATAAGGTTACCCGGTTTAAAAATGTTTTTCTTGGTCTACTCTCAAAATGAATTTGCCATATTTATTTAGTTGACTAAAACTTAACAATTAAAAAATCAATAAAATAAACTTAAAAAATAATATGGATGGTAAAAACTAAAACAATAATTTGAAGAGCCACCGAAATGTAAATATATGCATATAGGCATTAGAAAAGTTCAGCGATGAGGCATGGCCGGTCTTGACGAGTACAAAGGTAGCATTTTTTTAATAAATACTGAGGCTAGCAAACATGAAATTCAAAAACACAGAAATAAAACTAAACAGATGACTATCCAAGCACACTAGACAGTACCTAAAACAAAATTTTAAAAGCAGAATAGAGAGGTGGTGCCTTACAGAGCTACAACTTGGGGTTTGAGACTGTCAGCCAAATTCTGAAAGCCATAGGACAATTGAATATCATCTATGTCTGCTCAAATATTTCGCCTTCCTTTCAATTCCATTTCCCTCAAGATATCCATTGTGGGATCCCTTCCAAACAGTGGAGTATCATTTTAGGGTTGTTTCTTTTCATTCTTTCCCCCATTGGTCAGGAAGATGACTGGCTTTTTTCATATCCACGGAGTGATGCCGGGCTCCTTTCATTAATAATATGTTTGCAGCATCTAACCCCGATGAGTAAAGCGCTTGACAACTGCTACATCTCTACCTCCACATGGGCGCTTTCATCAGAGAGAACCAGAATACAGATTCAATCATAAAAAATTATTTTGAGGCGGGCTTGTATACATGTATCTCCACGATATTTGTGAGGCGGGAGATTTGGTCGGATTTTGAATTCAATTTAGGCGCCCTCGTGAGGACGGTATCTGTGAGGGGGAAAGTTTGGCAACTTTTGAATTTGATTTTGGCCTTCTTAGCATTAATAACATGTCAGCCAGGTTCGCGTTGGACGTTGGGTTTGACATATAGATAAAATGGTACTGACCTGATAGTCATATCACATGCATAAAGCCATCGATGCATGGTGCAACGGAAATTATCAATGACGGAAACGGGAATTGAAAAAACGGACTGAAAAATGAGTCCCACGTTGAACAGTACACACTAGTCAATGCTTAGTGTGTGCTGTTTAAGCCGGCCCTACTGACAGGGACGTCTCAGGCTGACAAATTATATAGTAACTTCTCTAGATTTTTTCACAGCGTGGAAACAGGCACATTCAGCTGTAGATTTGATTTTGCTTATTTATTTTACTTACCCTTCACAGTCAATTATTATCTTGGAAGGGTCCCCATACTTAATTTAGTCAGCCGTATAATGGAGAGGTTGACGGTCCAGCTACGAATTAAATTGGGGCTTTTAAATTCTCATTTACCATTGACCCTCTACAACAAACTACTTTTTCCTTAGAAAAGTTCGAAACAAAAGGCCATAAGATGTGAGAATGGAGAGTTACCAAGACGAGCAAAGATGGTCTAGTATTCTTCAGACTCTCCTCTAGCGCTATTCATAAGCATATCTGACATGTATCACAGATACACAAGATTCACTATATAGTGTTTAAGTATACACACTATATACCTATTCGTGCTTAGAATTTGGAATGATATAGAGAGGATTAAAAGAATACTGGTTCGCTATGAAGAGACGAAAGTACTTAACTGGAGAGATGCACAAATATGATTGCTAAACCCTTCTTGGGGGCCAAATTCCCTTTGTCAAAATAATCATTCTATTTGCTATATGGGTTTCCAATCTGAATTGTACGGACTGTTAGGATTCCTAATTTTACCGCCGTTGGATCTTATTTAGTGGACGAAATTTGCTTTTGAATGGGTTTTCACTAAATAATAACTTATTAACATATACTAGCTCTTGTCTTTCTTTTTAACCTTTTCTTCTTGACCTTACATTGTAGCGAACTTTATTCTGTGAGTTTCATTTCTTTTTGAAGGCGGAAAGTCTTCTCTTTTTATTGAGAACTTTGTTTGACAAGGATAGAGTGTCTACGTATTAGTTACCTAGTTCTATAATTCATATGCACCTAAGTAATTAGCATGTAATAGTTTTAGCTTATGCTCGGGATTTTCGCTCTTGTTTTCAAGTTTACTAAATTGAGAGTAGCGTATTCTGTGGACATGCAAGAGACAATAAATGAGATTACAACATACCCATGTATCGTTCGTTATTAACAGTATTTCCTTTCTAATTCCAAGAGAATGGCATTTTCTGTTTGCCTGAAATGTACTTTCTAAAAAATAACAAGAGAGTATTACGAAACAACATAATGATGTACCGCTTAAATTATCATTTCAAGACAGTCATACAATCCTCATTGCAGATATCTTTCAGAAAAATAAAATTAATAAGACTTGCTTTTCTAATACTTAATAGATTTCTTCAACCAAAACACCATAAAGTATTTCTCAGATTATCATTTTGAGCAAATATATAATAATGTCATTAGATTTATTCCAATGGGGAAAAACATATAAAAACATGGCTTGCTCTTTCATTACATAATAATCTTTCTTTAACTAAACACTTTGAAAGATCTCACAATCATACATGACAATGAGAAAACACAAAAACAAGGCTTGCTCTCTCCAACCATAATGGCATCATGGAGCCTCGTAAGCTCTAGCCAAACCCCCGAGCAAGAAAACTAATATAGCCCCAAGTTAGATTCAAGGAGTCTCCTCATATGACACCAATGACTAAGGATACTTATTCTTCACAATTTCACATGGCTACAATAATAAGCGAAAATTACCACTCACTCAACTTTGCATAACCAATTTTACTCTTTCCAAAATTCTAAGATAAACTTTGCAACCTATCTTAATCCTAAAACACACAAGTGAGAATGGCAAAGGAAGTACAAGACTTATCTCTCTAAAGTTAGGCATATAGATCTCCATCTCCACATTCAAGAACTCCTCTCAAATTTCTCCTCCTTTCTCCATAACTTGCAAAAGTTCTCCAAAATGGAGATGGGTAACAACCCATTCTCCCTTCACCAACTCAGTACAAGAAAGATTAACTTTGAAGACTTGGCTAGGAAGGTGACACATGTCACATTCCCCTCCTCTCCTCCATGAAGTCTTTTTTTCATTTAAGAGGGGACAAATAATAGGACACCCCATTCCCCCAAGTCTTCCCTCATAAATGAGGTATGGGGGGTGGGATTGGTACCCTTAACTCATCCATCCTTCAAATTCGTCACTCATCTTAATGGGGACTTTTGGAGGGTAAAAGAAAGTCATAGGGCCTTTATTGCATGACTAATAGGCGCCCACCTCAAGGGTATAGACCCTAGGAGTCTATTTTTGTAATTTAAACATGGAAATTGACTCAAAACTCACATTAATGACCCACAATGATAAACCTCACAACACACCCATATAGAAAATAAAATATCATTTTTCTCCTAAGTTAAAAGATGGCTACTTATAACTTCTCATAAAGGAAATATATTTTCAATAAGTGTTTCTCTTTTCTTCCATAGTCCTCATTGCCAACCTGCACATGACCAACAATAATAAGTCATATAATTTTTTATCATTTTTCATCATTTTTCATCAAGTTTACTAGGTAATACCAATCATATTTCCATAAAATCATCTCATTTAAAACCTCCCAATCTATTTAATCATGTAATAGTTTAGGGTTGTGTTATCTATGTGTGAGGTGGGGTGTTACAAGATTTAAATCAACTGTGTATCCACTTAGAGAGATTGAAACCTGACTGAAACAAAACCCCTAAACCGGGGAATATAATTGGGCTCTATTACCAACATGATCGTATTGTGTTTGCAATAGGGAAGAGGGAGAGAGGGGCAGTGCTAGGGATAGAAAGGGGGGAAGATATAAAGGGAAAGATTCAGTGAGAGAGATAGAGAAAGGAAGGGGGAGGTAAGGAGATAGAAAGGGAGAGGGAGAGAGAGAAAGAGACATAGAAAGAGGGAGACACTGAGAGAGGGGAGATGGAGAGAGAAACATAAAGATACAAGAAGTGACACATAGATGTGATTCATATACATAGAGATATTCATATAGTATACATTTATTATTTACTATATTATAGTGAAATTTATATAATGTGATCTCTCTTTCTATACCTAGGTATACCATATTTACAATCACCATATATATTATTATTAGGTTTATTTTTAATGCTATGTAGTATTATTAATTAATTAAAAAACACTTAGATAGAGATATAAATGAGTTCTAGAATATATAACAAGATATATTGAATACATAGATGAATAAGCTACATAGTTATACATATTTTTCCTTCTCCATAATCTATATAGTAATATTCTTCTTCTACAATCGAATCTACAATCTATCTTCATCAATATTCTTATTCTTAACTAGGTTGCTAAATTCTCTAAGTAGAGAAACGTAACATTGATCATTCTTGTCTGAGTAATATTGTCTTTCTTTATTTGTCCCTTATATCGATTAAAGTAGGGATTGCAAGAAATGGTAACCATTCTTGGTTTCTTTTTTATACTTTGAACCAAACAATTTAAGAATATAGATGACTAATTAGTAGATCAACACAAATATAAAGTCTCTCTATATGGTAGGCGTATTCTCCTAATCTACTTATGCCTCTGACCCCATAAGAACTATATATCTTTTAGCCTATTCCTAAGTGGCTAGTCGATCCATCATTAAATAACTAAAATATTGTATAATAATAATGCTTATTTAATGTATAAATTTAATAGAATATTATTTGTATATTTATAATATAATATATATTATTTAATAGGTCTTTGTGGTAATAGGGGTGTTTGACAAATCTTGTCGGCCCTATGCATCTTTATTTGGTCTAGAGATTGCGCATAGCCCAATGTGGCATATCCTTTTTGGACATTATGATGAGCGGGATAGTTTTGAAGCATGGGTTGTTCTCTAACAAGAAAAAACATTAGTAATCACCCTCTTTTTATCAAATACAACTTATCTTACACATTAAAAAAATTAATATATTATTTCAAAATTGTTTAATATAACATATAGCATGAATCTAAATACTTCCTCTGTACATAATATATTATTTATATATTATAAGTAAATTTATTTTATAAAAATGAAAAAATGTAATTTATTATTTATACATTATATTTATTATCTATCACAATATAAAGTTAATATTTGAAATAAAATAATATTTTTTAAAATATAAATATATAATTATAATATAATATTAAAATAAATAAAATCTTAAATTTTTTAAATATATAATTTATTATTCTTTGTTATATTTATTATTTATATTATAATATATAATTATTATGATCTTTAAAAATAAAAAATAGTATTTAAAATATAATAAATGTGTAATTAACAAGTTAAAATTATATTTATAAATAAAAGAAATATAAAAAATCCAAATTATTAATATTAAAATTAATAAAGTTTGAACTTTTAATTAATTTTAAAATTTAAAGAAAGTTTTAACTTTTTAATTAAAAGTGAACGATATTAAATATGAAAAAAGGTGTCTGCAAAAAAAAAAAATAGTTTGCAAAAATAAAACATCGAATCAACTACACATTTTCCAATTTCATCGGAGGAGTCAAAGCTCTGAGGGGGGTTGAATCCGAAACATGTGGTCACAGTAAGATCGAAACCAACAAGGCAAAACAACTACGGATAAAAAAACGGTTAAAAGTGAAACAACCATAGATAAAAAAAACTGCCTAAAGGTGATGGATGGTCAAAATTTGTTCAATCGTCCTGCAGCAGTATGAAGGTAGGGACAATTGTAGATATGTACTAACAAGTTTCCCATTTCATATAAGGATACGCCTTTGGCATAAATAAATCCTTTAGTATCTAGTATTTATGTCAGTAGGGACTCGAACCAAAGAGCACCTGCAATTCAACTAACCATCTTCCCATGCATATACATGTAGACATTTTATACATTAAATAAGAAACAATTTTAGTTGTATTTATTTTAGGTATAAATAATTATTTTTGGACAAGGTACTACAACTAAACTTATTTATATAATTTTTTGTATGATATAAATTTACCAATATAATTAATTTTTTTAAAACTATTTCTATAATAATAAACATAAAAGTATAATCACTTATAAATACACTACCAAACAACATGAATAAAATAATAATAAGCAGGCTTAAAATTAGTTAAATATTTACTTTACTAGTTATTATTATTTAGTACAGTTCTTGCAACTTGAATGGTGATAATGTAGTGTATTTAATCTCAATTCCTTTCATAATGGACCTATCATATCTTTTTACTTGCAAGTAATCCCAAAAATTAGCTACTTCTACAATTGTCAATATAATTACCTATAAATTCTCTATGAAACAATGTGAAAGTTATTGAAACTATGAAGACAACTATAAATTAGATAGACTATTATTTTATAGTATATTATCCTCTACAAGTACTTTCCCTCTCATAGTGTGTCTCTCCTATCTCCTCTTCCAAGCAACCACCTGACCATTAAAGCTAATATTTTTACTTTTGTTTCAAATCTGTTATTATTATTATTATTATTATTATTTTGACAATGGACATTAAAAAATTCAACTCATACATTATATAACTCAAAAATTAGTAGCTAAAAATATGCTCAATTGATGAATGTGGAATTGAATATGATTAATTATTAAATTTTGTTAGATATAATTCAGGTAATATTTTTAGTTATGCTTCAAATATGTTACTTTTATTTATTTATTTTAAAAAGGGACATTAAAAATGTCAACATGTCCACTATATAACTCCAATATTAATAGCTAAAAATAATTCTTAATTGATAGATAGGGCATTGACCTCATACAAATGGAACCTTGTAACTATGTTCAAGACTTAAATCCGTATAATGATATCACCCATAACCTTATTCTATCTTTTGATATGCTTTTGTGAAAACAATGAGAACACATGATGGTAGAGGAATTTATGAACCCACATTTATTTTAGGTCATAAACCATGTTAGCAATATTCTCTTTCAAAAAACCCACTTTCTCCCAAACAAGATGTAAACCACAAATGATGGCATGTTCTTATCAAGTCATCTTAGGTGATAAGAGCATTATAAATCTTTGCCTTTCCCCAAGAAGATTCAATCCATGTGTATCCACATAAAATACTAACTTTTTAGATGCTATTTTTTCTTTTATTTTAAAATGTGATTAAATAAATATAAAAAAGCTTCTATTAGTATATAATATATAATAAATGCCTTCATCAAATACCAATTCATTTCTGCAGTTATCGTGAGCAAACTATATTACATACTCCATATGTAAATTACCCTATAAGTAATGATACATCACAATAAAGTAAATATTTTTTATTCAAATAAGCTTATTTAGTAATTTGCAAATGACCAAGCTTCAAGTATTTTAAAATGTATATTAAAACTACATTTAAGATTATTGCCCACTTTTTGAGAAAAGAAAAATATTATACATTGAAATAAGAATCAACTTTAATTGTATTTATTTTAGGTATAAAGAATTTTTCTGGATATGGCACCACAAAATAACTAATTTACATTAATTTTGTATGCTATAAATTTACTAATATTATTAGAAATTTTTTAGTTACTGCTACAATAATTGACATAAAATAATAATCACATATAAATTCTCAACCAAACAACATGATATTCATAGATAATAATAAGACAACTAAAAATTAGATAAACATTTAAACTTTACTAGTTAATATATTTTAGTATAATACTTCCAATTTAAATGGTGATAATGTAGTGCATTTAATCGCCAAGTTCTTTCATAATGGATCTAATGGATCTCTCCTCTCTGTCTTGCAAATAATCTCCTACCATTAAAGCTACCACCTTTATGGTATCTAACACCAACTACAACATTTTTTCCATTAATTGATGGTCCACAAACTCTAATATATTTTCCAACCCATATTTTTAAATGTAATATAGTACAATCACCTATAAATACTCAAAAAAATAATATGAAATTTATTGAAACTATGAGGACAACTATAAACTAGACAAGCACTCATTTTATAGCTTATTATCCTCTACAAGTCCTTTCATAGTGGGTCTCTCCTATCCCCTCTTCCAAGCAACCCCACTACCATTAAAGCTAATATATTTAGTTATGTTTTAAGTATGCTACTTTTAAAAAAAAATTGGAAGAGTAGATTACAAAATTCAACGCATCCTTTATGTAACTCCAACCTTAGTAGCTAAAAAAATTTCAATTGATGAATGTGGAGTTGAATATGTTAAAATACTAAATTTTGTTGGATGTAGTTTAAGTAATATTTTTAGTTATGCTTCAAATTTTTATTTTTTATTTTTTGAAAGAAGATATTATAAACTTCAACACATATCCACTATGTAACTCCAACCTTAATATCTAAAAAATGCTCAATTAATGGATGTGGCATTGACCTCATGTAAAGGAGACCTTGGAACTATATTGAAGACTCAAATCTCGATGGTTATATCACTCATAACCTTATTCTATCTTTTGATATGCTTTTGTGAAAACAATGAGGGCACGTAGTAGTAAAGGAATTTATAAACCCACATTTTGTTTGGGTCAAAACCCACTTTCTAACAAACAAGAGGGTAAGTGCACAAAGATGGTGGTCAAAAAGGGGGGTATAAGTGGACACCTTTTTTTTTTTTCTGAAATCAGGTGAACCTGAACTTGGAGGCAAAATTTGAAAGTCATCCACTCAAGATATGAAGATAATCAAAGAACAAATATTGTAGTACTCTGAATCTAGTTTCCAAACTACTAAACTTTTTCAAAATTGGATAAGATTAAGGGGGTCAAATCCTTCACGCACGAAAAACTGACCCTGTTTTTTTTCTGAAAAACATAACATAGTGTCTAACGTGTGCATCAAAAAATTCATAGTTAGATTTAGTATTTTGACAAATCCTTTGGCAGAAAGATAGTTAAGAGTGAGCACTAGAAGATGTGTATTCTTTTGTAATTTTTTGTTAAGTATTTTTTTTTTTATGATTTTTCCAATCGAGCACATCCTGAAAAATTTTGTACATATTCATGCGCGAAGCATAAGTTGCACTAAACAAATCAAAAATACAATTTTTTTTTTAAATTGTAAAGAATCAAGTGCACTACAATATAATATAAAGTTTTTTAAATTTGGATAAGTATATCAAAAGTTATTCAAAAAATGGTGCACCTATGTTTGTGAGAACTATGGAGACATTAGTAAAATAAATTCAATAATAATATGTTATTGTTGTTCAAGTTAAAAACAAATTATATGGTTAGAAAGCTCAGAAGATGGGTTAAAATATGGTGGCAATTTTAGAAATACCCACTTTATGAAGTGTAAACCTGATGATGACAAAGTCGATAAACCAAGTTGATAAAATAAAACACGTCAAAAATGAGAGAAATGGAGGGAAATCAAACTTCCAATCCGTAGCTTTGTCATCCAAGCCTATTTCCAAGCCTAAACAGTCAAAAGCGCTTACGAGGTACTTATGGTTTAAAAAACGCATACGGGGTACTTATAGTGTAAGAAGCGCATATGCGCTTGTTTCCCTATAAACAACACGTACACGTTACCTTTACTATAAACAGCGCGTACGCGCTATTGTATAATATGATATTCTATGTATAATATGTGTATATACATATAATATATGTAATATATAATATCTGTATAAGATGACATTGCATATAAAATATGTTTATATACATATAATATATTAAACATATATATACACATGTAAGTGTATTGTCTATCCCTCTCAAACGCATACAAGGTGTCTCTCTCTCTCGCTCCCCTTCTCCCTTCCTCCATACCCCGTCCCTCTTTCTCTTCTTCTCTCCCTCCATACCCCACTGCAACTGTGTCTGCACTTCTATAGAAGTAAGTGAATTTATTTCTTGCCTGCAACTTCCTCTTTGAATTTTATCATGTATCCTCTCCTAAAAAAATTGACTGATGGATTTTTGTGTGTATATTGAATAGGAGGAATAGGGTTAGAAATTGAACTACGGGTGTATTACCATGACAAACAAGGAAACCTGTAGCAATATTCTTCTCGAATGTGTTTTTAATGAGTAGAGCAAATGTGGAAAATAGTGTCAACAAAGCAACATGATGAGTCAGAGTACCTGCAATATGTTTTTCAGAAGAAAACAACAAGTAGGAAGAGAAAGAGGGAGAGTAACACAGATGATGTCCTGTAGAATGATAGTGGTGGGTATGCGAGAGTTCCCATGTTGTTACAGAACGCCTGTCACCTAAAGAAATTAAAGTTTGTTTTATGCATGGCAGTGGTAGTATATGATGATCATCACTTGTCAAATAGCTTGGAACGGTACATACCCATGAAAGAAATCAAGTGTGTAATTCCTATAGTCACAATCAAGATCAGTCTTATAACCTTGCAAATTTAATAGCATCATATATTTTAGAACTTAGGCAGTACTCTTAGGGTTAGGTCAAGCTCTTACACTTTCTTTTTAGTGAAGCCTCGTTGTTTGTTCGCTTGGAATCTCATTGTATGATGTTCTATTCATAACTTTAAATTTAATATATCATTTTATTAGCCCACCATATGACCCCTTAGGTGTCATTAGAGGTCGTATTGTTTCCTAAGAGGTCATATGGTATCCTATGACCCCTTAAGACCCCTCCTCTTTCCCTCCCCCTACTCTCCCCCTCTCTCTCTCTCTCTCTCTCTCTCTCTCTCTCTCTCTCTCTCTCTCTCTCTCTCTCTCTCTCCATACCCCTTCTTCTCTCCCACCCCCCTCTTCTCTCTCCCTCTCCCTCCCTCTACCTCTCTCCCTCTCTCTACCTTCCCTCCCCCGTCTCTCTCTCTCCCTCTCTCTCCCTCTCTCTCTACATGCAATATGTTTTTCAGAAGAAAACAACAGGTAGGAAGAGAAAGAAGGAGAGTAACACATATGATGTCCTGTAGAATGATAGTGGTGGGTATGCGAGAGTTCCCATGTTGTTACACAACGCCTATCACCTAAAGAAATTAAAGTTTGTTGTATGCATGGCAGTGGTAGTATATGATTATCATCACTTGTCAAACAGTTTGGAACGGTACATACCCATGAAAGAAATCAAGTGTGTAATTCCTATAGTCACAATTGAGATCAGTCTTATAACCTTGCAAATTTAATAGCATCATATGTTTTAGAACTTAAGCAGTACTCTTAGGGTTAGATCATGCTCTTACACTTGTTTTTTAGTGAAGCCTTGTTGTTTGGTTCGCTTGCAGTCTCGTTGTATGATGTTTCTATTCATAACTTTAAATTTAATATATCATTTTATTAGCCCACCATATGACCCCTTAGGTGTCATTTAGAGGTCGTATTGTTTCCTAAGAGGTCATATGGTATACTATGACCCCTTAAGACCCCTCCTCTTTCCCTCCCCCCTACTCCTCTCTCTCTCTCTCTCTCTCTCTCTCTCTCTCTCTCTCTCTCTCTCTCTCCATACCCCTTCTTCTCTCCCACCACCCTCTTCTCTCTCTCTCTCCCTCCCTCTACCTCTCTCCCTCTCTCTACCTTCCCTCCCCCCTCTTCTCTACCTCTCTCCCTCCCTCTACCTCTCCCTTCCCCCCCATCTTCTCTCCCTCTCTCCCTCTCTCTCCCTCTCCCCTCTCATCTCCCCTCTCTCTCTCTCTCTCTCTCTCTCTCTCTCCTCTCTCTCTCTCTCTCTCTCCTCTCTCTCTCTCTCTCTCTCTCTCTCTCTCTCTCTCTCCCTTCCCCCCTCTTCTCTTCCTCTCTCCCTCTCCCTTCCTCCATACCCCTTCTTCTCTCCCACCCCCTGCTCTCTCTCTCTCTCTCTCTCTCTCTCTCTCTCTCTCTCTCTCTCTCTCTCTCTACCTTCCCTCCCCCCCTCTTCTCTCCCCTCCCTCCCTCCCTCTACCTCTCCCTTCCCCCCATCTCTCTCCCTCTCTCCCTCTCTCTCCCTCTCCCCTCTTCCTCCCTTCCCCCCTCTTCTCTCTCTCTCTCTCTCCTCTCTCTCTCTCTCTCTCTCTCTCTCTCTCTCCTCTCTCTCTCTCTCTCTCTCCTCTCTCCCTCTCCCTCTATCCCTCTCTCTACCTTCCCTCCCCCCTCTTCTCTCCCTCTCTCCCCTCCCTCTACCTTCTCTTCCCCCCATCTTCTCTCCCTCTCTCCCTCTCTCTCCCTCTCCCCTCTCCTCTCCCTCCCTCTCCCTCCCTTCCCCCCTCTTCTCTCCCTCTCTCCCTCTCTCTCCCTCTCCCTCCTTCCCTCTCTCCCTCTCCCACCCCCCCCTCTTCTCTCTCTCTCTCTCTCTCTCTCTCTCTCTCTCTCTCTCTCTCTCTCTCTCTCTCTCTCTCTCTCTCTCTCTCTCTCCCTCTCCCTCCTTCCCTCTCTCCCTCTCTCTCCCTCCCCCCCCCCCTCTCTCCCTCTCCCTTCCTCCATACCCCTTCTTCTCTCCCTCAAACAGATGGACCGTATGTGTCGTGGATTGGAAAAAATAGTCCATCAGATTTTGACAATTTTTTGGACTCAAGGCACTTGAGAGGTTGCACCGATAGGGTATGACTCTCGACGTTCTGGTGCTTTGGGATGCACGATAGGGCCATGCCTAGCGTAAACCTGCCCACCTGGATGCGCTTGCAACGTCAGTTTCTGCACATGACGAACATAATCAATTCTAGCCAATCTTGCAACTTTTCCTTGCAAGCAACTGACAGTTTTTGGAGCAGGCAAAAAAAATGCTTCTAATTGAAAATGGCTTCGAGTCATCAAAAACCGAGATAGGCCATTGTAGAGGATCCTCACACAACCCCACGAGATCAAACAGATCAGCCGTATGTGTCGTGGATTGGAAAAAATAGTTTGTCAAATTTTGATAATTTTTTGGACTCAGGGCACTTGAGAGATCGCACCGGTAGGGTATGACTCTCGACGTTCTGGTGCTTTGGGATGCACGACAGGGCCATGCTTAGCGTAAACCTGCCCACCCGGACACACTCACGACGTCGGTTTGTGCACACGACAAACATAATTTGACCATTGCGAGCGTGAGGGTGCTCTCGCACCAAACACATTGTTGTTTATATTCATATTGTTAATTACATATGCAAATATTAATTTAAATTTATAAAAGGGTAGCCACCAAATACAACGAATACACAATAATGAACTGAATACAAGGAGTTTTGTAGGGTTAATTCAACATTTTAGAAATTTTATCAAATCACATTCCACAATTGCAATGCTTTATATCATATGTTTTTGTTGTTTATATTCACATTGTTGATTACATATGCAAATATTCATTTAAATTTATAAAAGGACAACCAAAAAATACAACGAATACAAAATAATGAACTCATTACACATTTATTGGATCGAATATCAATATTTATGTATATAAAAAAAGGCATGTCTGCCAAGTCAATACAAGTATTACAAAAATGTGGCATATGCCATGTCCGAATCGATATACAATAAAAATGTAGAATATATCTACATGTATTGGTCATTCTATGACCAAAACTAACACTATATGATCCTAAAATTATGGTGGATCATCAAAATCAAGCCTCTTCGGCGCAATACGCGGCTTTGTAGATGGTTGCAAAACCACAATTCAAAAGCCAATTTAGAATTCTTTTGTAGAAAATAGTTCACAATTAACAACATAACTATGCATTTAACTTTAATTCCTTTGCAATTGAAATGTAGATTACCTCATTGGCTGATCCAAGAGCTAATGTCTTCGCTCTCCTCTCCTTGTCACTCTTAGGAGTTTTCTTGAAGACATACTTAAATGGATCCACGTTATGGTTGTACCGCGAAGGAGTCTATTGTAGATTAAATGTACAATTAATACAATGCACTAACATAAATATATAAAAAACACTTAAAAGCAATAATATAGAGAACAATGACGTACCTGTGCCTCAGATGCTTCTCCAATGGACTGAGGATGGCTCACCATTGATGTAGAAACAATCGCTATTACCTATACAAAAAATGTACAAAGATTAAATACAATTAATATAATGATAAGTATTGAAGGTTGAAAACAATTAATTTTAAATATCAAACAAAAGTGTACTGGATCCTGATATGCTTCTCCAGTGCAAGGAGGAGGGTTCGCCATTGATGAAATAGGTATGGATATTTCCTATATGAAAAAATTATAAGATTGTAATATATCACAAGTTCACATGTACGCGTGCATATAATCATGAAATCAAGAAAATAAAGTGGAGATACATACCTCTGCCCTCTCTTGATCTGCGGGCGAATCAGGTGCATTCAACATATCCACAAAGCTCAATGGTCGTTGTACATGTAAAAGAGACAAAAAACACTAATCAATCTACAAACCCCAACTAATACTTGATTTAAATATTTTCAAACAATTGTACAACTAAAAATGTGTTCAATTACCTTCTTCACACATTTTGGTGTCTTTGAGGAATTCTTTTTCTTAGGATGAGCCCTAGACACGGAGGGGGTGCCCTAAAAATAGAAAATTAACATGAGATATTAGTACAGATAATAAATTAAACATAATTTTAAAAATGTAAAATGAAATGACTTGCATATTCCATCAAAACAATACACAAAAAGAGTTGTACAAAATATGATACTGTATAACCTTGTAGGCCAAAATCGATCGTCGAGAGCGTGATGTCATCAATCTAGGACATTTCATCCCCTGTCAACACCTACAAACTAGAAATTAGACTAAGCATTAAAGATAGTTAGTATATCTTGTATTTTTTGAATTCAAAGTGTACTATTCTATTTTAACATGTTACAAAATTTATACCTCAGGCATCAAAGTTGCAGCTATAGTAACTGGGGGAGGTGTATGGGATACCGCTGCTGCATCCTGAAATGCATATTATTTGTCTCAATTTAAATTGATGTATAAATGAAAATTCATTTATGTAATTACAAATTTAAAGTGACTGATAAATAAAATGTTATGAATTCAAATCAACACACCTGTGTCTGTGGCTCATGGGCAAACACCATGTCCATCAACTCATCTGTCAGCGCGACATCCTCAACCGTGTGAGCCTGACATCTACAACCATAAATCATGCATAGATGATATGAGTATCCATCTGCACCGGCTACATCATCTATCCCCGAGCATATCCCTAAGCAACTGACACACATATGCTCGATGGGCTCTCTATTACCCTCTAATGACTCATCATCCAATACAATAGGGTGTGCTAATGACGTCCCATGCTGGATGATGGCACCAGTCAATGTTGTGGCCACCTGAAGAGTTTGTAGCTCCATCGACTCTTTCAGCTCTAATGGGACAACCTGATGCACCTTGGGTTTGGGTGCTAGGGGGCAGCGACTCTCCACTGCTAATTGCCTATGGGCTCTAGGTCTATCTTGGGCAGAGCCACCACCTCTACCATGAAACTCTCTCATGTCAAAATAGTTTGGCCACACATTGAGAACAAACTCACAATATATTTTTCTCAAAAAATATAATGGCATCTCATAATTATTATAAGGTGGATCATCAAAGACCATCCACCACCTCTGCCAAAAAATATTCTTCATCTGCGCAATGGTACACCAATGTATGGGAAACCTCTTTGCATTAAGAGGTCATGAATGACCAGCTTTGGGATCAACAAAAAGGGCACATATTTGTTGTTTAGAAATATTTTTGTTTTTTACTCCATCGTATGATAGCCCATTGGCATGTAATTGACAACACCTATCCCTAAAGCTTCCACATTTGGTAATTTATGTGGAAACAGTTATGGCACCACTAGCTAATGTTTCTAGGCTAGTGGCTAGGGATTGATGATGGTCAAGTTCAAAAGTTTTCAATTTTACAATCAATCTATTGATTTTAGACGTATTTTGTCTTAATTGATTAATTAATTCTTCCCATGTTTCGGCTGTGCGGTCAAAAGGAGGAATTGGGGGTTGTTCTTGTGAGTTTTCAGGAGATGCATTTGGTTGTTCTTGTGGGTTTTTAGGAGGTGCATTTGGTTGTTCTTGTTCTAGATTAGAAGAATCTAGTTTTTGAAACAAAAATGAAAAAACCTAATCAAAATTAATGAAATTAAATTCAAAATGTAAAAAAAATTGCATAAATCGGAAAGAAAGACAAAAACAAACAAAAACTGACCTTGATCCATAGCCTAGAGGACAAATTTAGCACCCCATTCGCGGTTTAGGTGAGAAAATGGGGAAAAAACGAAGTTAAAAATGTGATTTACGGGTAAATGAGACCCATTTTTTAAAAAAAACTTTTTTTTACCAAGCATCGCGTATGCGGTTTTATTTGGATTATTAGCACGTACGCGCTCATTTTCCTATAAGCAACGCGTACGCACTCATTTTCCTAAAAGCAGCGCGTACGCGCTACCTTTTCTAGGCTCAGGAAGAACAAACCTAAGCGCGTACGCGGGAATTTTAAATTTTAAAACCGCGTATGCGCTTCCTGTTTTTCCAATTTTTTTTGGGTGGTGTCCACTTTTCTAACCACCATCTTTGTGCACACGCCCAAGATGTAAACCATAAATTATGGCATGTGCATCTACATCAAATACTAATTTTTTAGATGTTATCTTTCCTTTTATTTTAAACAATGATTAAATAAATACAAAGAAGCTTTTATTAGTATATGATAAATTGTTGGCTTGATGATGTTTGTAATGAACTCATCATATGTTTTCATTGATGAAACACACACACACACAAATGTTCATATTGTCTACCAGTGTAACTTCAAAGTTGTTTACACTTACAACTGGTATACTAGAGGTTTATATCTAACCGGTACTTGGTAGCAATCAGTATATGCATGGAGACAACCAGTGGTTATACATAACTCGACATCAACATAAAGATCCAATGGATATTATCACACAAGCATCAAGGATAATGGTTTATATGTTTAACTCCAACCGGTATTGATTGTCCCAACCGATATTCATTGATTGTGTGATGAGTTATCCTTACTGACAAGTTTTGGCGGTATTTTTGTGATGTTTTCTGATCACTTGACCAGATACACTGCACCGAGGGAATTATGTTATGATTTCTAGAGGTCGACATGAAATCTAAATGTCTATTTATTGACATCACAGTGAATTATTTTGTATGAGCAAAAGTAATATGTTATGTGCGAAGGCAAAAGTGTTAAGTCGCAGAGTATGTTGGTAAAGAAGTGTTAAGTGCACAGAACAGGATCTATACAAGTAAGTTGTGCTACTACTAGATCACATCACCTGTTGTTTTCTAATCACTGCAATAGTCAAATCCCCTAACCGGGTAAGCTCTAACAAGCTTCATTGTTCAAATCCTCTAACCAGGTGATCCATTAGTTTGGATTTAGAAATCCTCCACTAAGGTTACTCCTTACAGGGTACTACCTTTTACAGGGTATATCTTTTAACTAAGCTTTGGGATCTTTAACAGGATTCGCTCCTAGCAAAGCTTTTTGTAGACCCTAACCAGTCAGTTATCTATTATTGCAGATAGTTAACTTGTGAGTCCCATCTCACCGTGGTTTTTACCTATTAAACACTTGTGTTATGGTGGATGTTGTTATATCATTTTTTATTGCATGCATATTGTTTAACAAACTTGTTAAGTTTATCTACCAGTTAGTGTTTAAAGTAGTATTATTTTTGGTGTCACTAATTCACCCCCCCCCCCCAGTTCTTTACAAGTCCATCATAAATACCCTTACCAAATATCGATTCATTTCCCTAGTTATGGTGAACAAACTATATTGCATACTCCATATGTCAATTATCCTATAAATAATGAGACATCACAACTATAAAGTGTATAATTTTTTATTCAATCAAGTGTATTTAGTCATTTGCAAACTACCAAGCTTCATGTCTTTGAAAATTTACATTTAAGATTATTTCATATTGCTTTTATTAGAAAAAAAATTAACATAAGAATCAATTTTAGTTATATTTATTTTAGGTGTAAAGAATTTTTTTTGGATAAGGAGTTACAACAATACTAATTTACATGAATTTAATATGCTATTAAATTACTAATATCAATAGAAAAAATTTAGCTACTTCTACAATAATCAACATAAAAGTATAATCATCTATAAATTCTCAACCAAACAACATGGTATTTATAGAAAATAATAAGCCAACTAAAAATCAGGTAAACATTTACTTTAATAGTTATTATTATTTAGTACAATACTTGCAGCTTAAATGGTGATAATTTATTGTCCAAGTCCTTTCATAATGGATCTCTCCTATCTTTTCTCTCGTAAATAATCCCCTACCATCAAAGCTGCCACCTTTATGGTATATAACACCAACTACACCATGTTTTCCATTAAGTGATGATCCACAATATCTATTACATTTGCTACTCATATTTATTAATAAAATATAAATATTTGTTTACTATAAAATTACCAATATCATTAGAAAAGTTTTATCTACTTCTACAATAGTCAACATAATAGTATAATCATCTAGAAATACTCAATGAAACAACATAGATTTGAAACTAAGAAGACAACTATAAATTGGATAAACAATTATTTTATAATTTACCATTCTTTACCAGTCCTTTCCCTTTCATAATGGGTCTCTCCAACCCCTACCATTAGAACTACCATCTTTATGATATCCAATACCAATCGCAACATGTTTTTCATAAAGTGATGGTACATAATATCAACCACATTTAGATTCACATAATCAAAATATCTATTGAAATCAATTGTCTTTTACAATATGATGAGTTCAAGAAAGACCACACAAAAACTATAAGCTTCACACTTATTAAAGAATTGATAATTTTTCTTATAGTTTTGATTCAGATAACTTAATTCAGGTAACTTAGATTTCTTAAGCACAAATACAAATGAAAATACATGACTAATTGTAAAAGTGAGATAAATTAAAGTCTCAAACTTTAGCTTTCACTATACTATAAAAAAGAATGTTTATGGATTTAACGTCCCTATGATAATCCTGCCAATTCTCGCGGTACCTCTCTTTTACTAGTAATAATAAATCTTCCAGTACTTAGTATTTATGTCAGTAGGGACTCGAACCAGCGACCACCTGCAATTCAATTAACTATCGTCCCATGCATATTTATGTCAGTAGGGACTCGAACCAGCGACCACCTGCAATTCAATTAACTATCGTCCCATGCATATTTATGTCAGTAGGGACTCGAACCAGCGACCCCCTGCAATTCAATTAACTATCCTCCCATGCATATTCCGTGTGGACATTTTATCTTCCAATGGTGTGCAATGTGTGCATGCACATGGAAAATAATATGTCTATATCTTGTTATGCTTTCTCCTATCTGTTGTGGTCGCTGGGACTGAGACATCACGACGCACGGTGCTGTCAAACGAAGTTAATGGAGGTCTGACGCAATGTTAAAAAGCTTATACAAATATACATACGCTTACTCATACTGTGCCCCATCTAGACCCTTCTTCTCATTTCATCTCTGAGGTCCAAGCAAGTCGTTAGTTCTGATATTCACATTAATGTTTGAGATCATTCCCAGGGCTGCCCAACGCCTTTCAGTCGATTCTCAACGGTACAAGTACATGGAGCTTGCTATCTCCGTTATTAGGTGCCCAAGGGTTTAACAATCCATGATATTTGCTTACAATTTGTAGAGGTGTGAAATTTCTTCACATATGATCGTTTATGCCATCAGCTTAGCTTCTGTATTGAATTTTTTTTACTACCAATGAGGTGTTGTGGTTGGTTTAAGAGGAAGCCTGATGGCTCTCATGGTACTCACGAAAGGCTATCAACAGATCCCCCTGTTGAAGCTACAGAAAACACATCAACAGATGCTCTTGTTGAAACAGTAGAAAACCCATCAAAATATCCACCTGATCGAGCACTAGATCTTACTGTTGACACTACAAAAAGGCCATTCTCATCCACAACATCAATCGAACCTTTTCCTTCCAAAAAGCCACCACTGACGCCGAAAGAGGTTATGGACAGCTTACAAAAAGTGGACATTGCAAGACTTGATGATTTCATCAATGTCATTAAACAACTTCTGGAAAGAGCGACCCCTCAAAAGGTTAGTATACATTTGATTTCTTTTCATTTCAAGGAAAATTGCTAATGAGAGGTCTTTTATTTTTAATCTGTGAGGAGGGAACACCTTAAACAGTTACAGTTGTCGCCAATATATTGGTCTTTTATGTAGTAATGGTAGTCAAGTATGATTGAGGGTGTTTGTTAGACTTCATGCCTCAAAACTATTAACTCACAAATGTGAACCCCATCTCCTATCAGCCAAACACTCTAAAAGATCAGAATCAACTCCAGTTCTCATGGTTACTAAAACCACAAGTAAATATTGTCTGGACAGGATACACAGGACATTGCAAGCTCAAGTTCTCCAAATAAAGATAAGTTGCCAGTATGGACTTCTCCTATTGTACAGAGCGGAAAGAAGTTTCTATCATTTGTCAATGATCATGCAGAGAAAATAGATAACAAGGTTAGTCATCTGCAAATAATAATATGGATATTATTTTATCTATTTTTGAAGTTGCACTTATCTTTTATTTTCTATTGATTTACAGGATGAATTTTTTAACTCAGGAGAAGCAGCAAAAATTGCAGGAAATATACTTCAGCAAATTGGCCAGATCCATTGGGCGGTTGCAGCGCTTTCTATCACAGGCTATCTGATATCAAAATGTCAAAAGGTGTCTCAGAACCATACTGAATATATAGAGCTCTTGAAAAAAATGCTTGAGCTTGCATCTCATATTAAGGACTTGAACGTTCTTATTCCTGAAGAAAATGAGAAATTGGCAAATGCTCTCCAATACATTGTTGAGGGATCGATGTTTTGTGCCTCCCAATTAAATTCGGGAAAATTTTGCAGGTTGGAACGATTTATGTCCTTCAATAATATGTATCGTTGTATTTCTATTATATATGGTTAATGGTATTTATTTTTATATTAAACTTCTCTTTATAAAATTAATAAGTTTTGCAACCATAATTTACCGTTTGGAATTGTATGTTGCAGCTTCTTAAAATCATCAATAAACTCTGACACTTTGAGTGGAATTCGCTCCAAAATAAGCGATCTTTATCAAGATTTGAACTTCACTGTTAATAAAGAAATGTTAAAAGGGCAGCCGGTTATTCTTCCTCTCTCGCAAGCAGAGTATCCAAAGGACGCAGGTAATGAATCAATGACATTCATTTTGAATCTTCCATGTTATGAAACAGATGCTTTTATAGGGATAACTTCTATTGCTTCCAGTCTTAAATTTTACAGTACTTTTAACCAAAAAAAAAAAGTCTATGTTTTTAACCTTTCAATTTTTAGTTCTTAATAACTTCAAAAAATTCTTCTGAGAAGTATCTTTCTTTCTCCATGTGAAATATTGTGCCTTGAAAAGAAAACTTAAGATATTTCAGAAAATATTGGATTGTACTTCATTAAAAATTTACAAGTTATTGAGATTTTCCGTTTTTATGGATTCAGTTTGTTCCTTTCAATGTGCTAAGTGATGATAGTTCATCCTAGTAATAAATTGTTTTGTTTTGTTTTTGAAAAAAGGTTGCAGTGCTAGTAATAAATTGTTACTTTCCATGCTGAAAGAAATTTTTCCTACACGCCTCTTTTATTTATTATGACATTCTTGTCTTTGGCAACAGTTGGAATCGAAGATCAATTAGAGGCAGTAAATAAATTGCTGAACATGGAAACAACTGAAGATTGCTCATCTATTGTTGTTCTTATTTGGGGGCTTCGGTGGCATTGGAAAGACAACTCTGGCTCAGGCTGTTGTCTCCAAAATAGATAGAAGCCGTTACAATTATGCCAGAATTATATTAGATGAGGTTTCTGAAAACAATAAGTATAAGTATACAGAAATGCAGCAGCACATTTTACAAGATGCATTCCCAAACTATGAGGGTGGAAGAAAAATACAACTCCGAGATAGTGATGATGGGAAGGATAAATTAAGAGAGGCTTTTTCAAGTGAAGGAAACAAGCCTGTATTTTTGTATATTGATAATGCCCTGCACAAAAAAGATTTGAAACAGCTTCTTCCCGAGGACTTGGGATGCCTTCCCCAACATAACAGAATTCTTATCACATCCAGAACCAAGGACATTGTTGATATGCTTGAGGAACGTGGTTTTCATGATCGTATCAAAGATTACCCTGTGGAAACTCTCTCTGACAATGATGCAATGCAAGTTCTCTGCAAAGACCATGCAATTCGTGATCGCATCAAAGATGATCTACAAAATATTGTGAATGTCTGTAAAGGGATTCCTTTGGTTCTCACAGTCGTTGGTGCGAAATTGCGGAAGCAGAAATATGATGTGAGCCGCTGTAGTCGGATAATTGAAGATTTGAAGGAAGGCAAGGAAATCAGAGATCTGAGTCACCGCTTGTTTCATTTTGTATATGAAGAGTTGGACGAGGCAACCCAAGAAGCATTTTTGGACATCTGCTGCTGCTTCAATGACAAAGAACGTCGATTTGTGGAGTACATTGTGGGTGCCGAGGAAGTCACAATCCTTGAAGAGGCAGCATTGATCACACCAGTGATGGTACAGTCAAATCCGTGGTCTTGGGAGGAGGAGGAGGAGGAGGAGGAGAGGTTGACTGTTCACGATATTATCAGGTCCATTGGGCGTACATTGGCAAAGTCTAGCAGGATTGTGGATGCAAACGCTTGGGCTGAAGCTGAAAAAGATGAGGTAGATTTCTCCTTTTAACTATACTTACATGGACTGCTACCATTTTCTTTCGCTGATTAAATTATAAAACTTGCTGACACTACAGTCTTGCAGGCCAGGCTCAAAAGAGTTAAAACGGTTTGCTTTTCTGGTGATAAAAATTACATTCTCGAAGAAAGGCATTTCAATTCGATGAAGGAAAGTTTAAGAATTCTGGTATGGGGAGGCAGTATAAATGTCAGTGTACCATACGCAGTAACATTACCAGAGATAAGATGGGCTAGGATAAGCGGTGGTTTTTCTTGGCTGAATGTAGAAGCACTTCATAAATTGGCTAGCTTGTGGTGTCGCAATCTTCCCACTCAGCAGAGAAAGGCAAGTCCTCACTTCAATAGTTTACGTACTTCCATTTCATTTTTGCACGTTACGGTTATGTTTTTAACTATTGCTAATTTTAGCTGCATTTTTTGTCATGGTAGTTGATGTTCTGACAAAGAAATATTAACTGTGCGTGTAGTTACCAAAAAGTTTAAGGAGGTTATCAATCTTTACACAGCCAGCTGCCACGCGGGACTTATTAAATATAGTGCCAAATTCCTCCCTCGAAGACCTAAATCTATCATTTCCAGATGAAGACCCTAGCCAGCCCTTTAACGAAGAGGAAGACAACACCACAGATATATTTAATAGATTTCTTCGCCTTCAGGATTTAATCAACTTTAAGGTATCTAGCAATTAAGCGCTGCCAGTCTTTGTGCGAGCTTCCTGAGCGAGTGTGTAGGTTACCTCATTTGAGAAAACTTTCTATGCCGGGTTGTAAAAGAATGAAGCGTCTGCCAGAATTATTTGGGCAACTCAAAACTTTAACCCATTTGGGCAACTTACAAATCTAACATATTTGAACTTGGCGTGTTGTGAAAGTCTGAAACAATTGCCTGACACTTTTGGGCAACTAGAAGCTCTGCAGCACTTAGATTTAAAATTGTGTTTCAGCCTTGAGGAATTGCCTCGTGGCATTGAACAACTCACATCTCTTAAATACCTGGACTCGAGTTTTTGTCATGTATTGGAGTCGGGCACTTGTCAGAAGGACGGCAGCATCAAAATGGTAAAGAGAAATTTGCATTTTTGTTCCGGCTGTAACAGGGACAAAAAATTGAATGTACGAGGTCAGTAGCTTTATTTTTATAATTTGGTGGGTTCAATATTTAAAAAACATTTTTAATGAAATGTTTTCTTCTATGTTTAATTTTTGAAAATTCGATTGTTTAATTGTTTATAAATAAAAAATATATAAAAAGAAATATTATTTTGGTTATTGTATATTTTAATTTGATAAGAAAATAATTTAAATTAAATGATGTTTTTAAATAGTATTCAAAGTAAAAAATCAATTTATAATTAATGAAACATTTAGTATAAATTTTCAAAATAAATTATATTTATTACAAATAATATTATTTTATAATTTTTAAGAGAATAAATTTTCACTATTAAAATTATGTTTTGATCAAAATGACAAATAATTTAATTTAATCTTTTGATCATAAATTTTAATTTGTCATAAAATCACAATGTTTTAAACATGTTAGGTGTAGAGTAAAAATTTGAACTAAATTTCCTTTATAATTAGGTGAATTGATTCTTATAAAGTTGATGTAAATTCTATTATAAAAATAAACAATAAAAAAATTTAAAAAAACTTTATTAGGTGCATTTTTTTCATTTGAATAAATATTATTAAGAATTTTGAACTTGTAGTCATGGAATTTGTATTTTCTCAAACTATAATTGAGACCACTAAACTTGAAGAAATTTTTAAAATCTTAAAACCACTTACCATTATTGAACATATTGTGAAATTTTTTTTAATTGAACTAAAAAACCAAAACATGTTAAGAAATTGTAAGCCCTTATAAATAGAGCAATTGTGGTCTAGCATATCTAGAATTGTTGGCTTTAATGTGATTAATGATGTGGGATAAAATAGATTGGATAGAAATGTTCTCCCTATTATATATGGAATAGGAATGAGGTACCCACAATAGGTTAAGTCAACATATAGGAGAAACATCAAGAAAAATAAAATCCTCAAAGGAATGGTTTGGGCTCTAGAATCCATATTTATACCCATACAAACGAGTACCCATTTTGATTTTTCAAACAAGAACATTTTTTATTTTTTAAAAAGCATTTTGTTTTAAAACGGATACCTATTTATGATTATATCATATTTTTGCTCCTTTTACAATCGATATGCATGTTGGAGTAGGTATGTGTTTCATAAAATTTACAATTTAACCCATATATTTGCCTTTGTTTTAGACTTGATAATTCAACCCTTAGTCCTAGACCTTCTAGTGTATAATGCTATGAAAACAACAAGAACGTTGAATTTGGGAATTGATCTAGTAGATTAACAAAATAAAAGCTCAAATTATAGTCATCAGTTCATTGTCATCATATCAATGAAGCAAATTTCCATGTAAGACCATCACACAATAGGAATAAACCATACAGATAGATTAAAAATCATAACTTACACTATAAACATCAACATTAATCCATCCAATGGGAGGATCAATCTCTGAGACATCTTCATTAGATCTTACTATTATCAACAAAGTTAACACCCTAGTTAAGTTATCAACTTCTAAGATACTCGTTGAAACATGGGAACACCTCTAGATTGTGGGTAACCTATATTAGGGATGGACATGTAGAGAGGGTTTACATGGGAATCACCTAAAATTGATTTATTCTAGTTCTATGTGGAGAAAAAGGAGTAGGGAACACTCTGAAGATGACATTTAACTTCTTAGATGATGCACTAAATATGTACCAAACCTATTTTTTATTTATTTTAGACACATATATAACTCAAAATCCTCCCACGATGTTCGTTTTGAAATATGGAAGAAAAATTGAGAAGTTAGTAATATATGACAATCATTTCATATACAAAATATTGGAGTAATTTATATTTTCTTACAATATAGGCAAAGATGACAATCTCTCTAAAATGAATAGCTGACAACCAATGAATATAGAAAAAAGAGACAATTAAACCTTGTACGAGACCATGCCATGTATTCAAAGAGATGAAGTTTAGATCATTGACAAGCATAATGGCTATAAAAAAGATAAAATATATCTATATGGCACTAATGCAAGTGAACAATGATCAAGATCAAGTGATGTGTGACTCTAGAAGAGAACCATACTCAAAATGAGAAATATCTAGTACAATGTGTTGATGAAAAAGATCTAAGGCTTGCATCAATAAACTGAAGGTATGGAGAAGGCCCCAAACACATAAAGTGTGCCCTCGTGCTACCCTACCAAACCTATACAAATAAAGAACACTCCATGTTACTAAAAGGCTTACGAGGAAATGGATAGATTCATAGCTATAAGAAGACCTTATTGTCACAAAAAGATTGAGATAGTCTTAGAATATTACGAAGAGTAAATGAAACATGATCTCACACAATGTCCACTCTTCAACAGTACTACAACAATTTTTTTCTTTGATAGTCATCAAATGGGAAGTTTTTAAGGAGAATAAATTGTGAGGAGATGATCACCAAAGGATGCGGTTACACTATTAAGGATTTTCAAGGTAAACAAGTGATATTTTATATCCAATCATAGAAAAAATTGTTCACAAATGAGTAGTTGAGTGTTAGCAAACACTATTAGGATCCAAAGAAATGAGAACCTTGGACAATGTTCGTATAATAATTATAGTGTTATCCAAAGCTTTAAATAGAAATAAGGATACATGTTAAGAGAAAAAAGTACTAGAGGACTTTGAATTATGAATAAAAATGTGACGATGCCTTCTAATGAACCTACATATGTGTCCTTAAACTCAATGGGTAACTCAATTTTATTAGAAAAGGCATACCTATTTATATCTATTATGCCAAGATTAAAAAAAGAGGAGGATGAATAATATAAATTAGTCTAAAGGTAAGTGCACCAAGATGTGGTACCAAAAATGTCACTTTTTTATCTTTTCATAAAAATGTGTCATTGGTATGAAATGGTCATCTAAACCTTCGGGTTGGAAGCCCAAGGAAAATACAACCCAAAGGGTTGGTGTTTTTAAATGCAAATATTTTGGTGAGCACCAAATATGGCACTTGTCAAATGTTATGTATTGGCAAATGTAGAGGTCATGAATGGGCAAATGTTCCAGTTTGGACACAAGTGAAGAATACATAACTAACATCATAGATTTTCCATCGCATACTAATGCATTCCCAGTTACTATTATTCCTTAGTTAATTTTAAAAGCACCAATTCCAAATGTTCCCAAACCCATTATCCACATCATTAATTTTATTACTAAGCATCACCTAATACACATCTAATTCATTCCCATAAATAAGAATAACAATACATTCCATCATAATGCCAAAATTCATAACCATAACCAAAAGATGAGAACAATAAGAGAATGTCTTCCATTACTTAACAATTACCATAATCAATAGCATTAAGGGTAATCATCTCATTACATGACGTATCATACATGTGTATCTAATCATCTACTTGACACATACAACTATCTCATGATACATAATTTCTTATCCTAATATTATTAATGCCACATGAATCATATTACAACATTGGTTTCATTCTATAATGTTTACAACAATCTACTCTAAGATTCCATCCATAAACTGAAGAGATAAAGGATTCATATCTATGTACGTGAGAATCCAACGAAGAACATCCCAATGGAAGAAGGCATCAAACCACCTAACCATGTGGAACCACCCCCTGTGCTACAGAGAATGACACAAGATCCCACAGACACACTAGATCTAGGTTGGCACCTAACAACCAAAGGATACAACCAAAACCTCTAAAAGGAAGTAACCACGTGAAAAATACCCCAATCACATCACAAGGCTAACTCCAAAGCATAAAACATCCAAAGACACTACAACAACAAGGTATAAGGAAATAGGATCTATATGTAGGGAAGAGTGTGATCACATGCTATCACAAAAAACAAAGGATATCTTAGTTAAGGGGAGTTAGAGCTCCCTATTCTTAGTATCCATGATACATATGTGGAACCATCTCAACCTTTGAGGAAATCAAGGGAGTTTGGTTTATCCAATTACCGGATCTTCCCAAACCTCATCCTCAGTCTCTACCAGTACTCTAGGCCATGAGATGGGGCACCACTAATACATTTCTTATCTTATTAAGATGAATTTCTATTACCCATCCCTCCTAAGATTAATTTATTAGGTTATCACTTGATTATACATTAAACTCCTAATGAGCTATCCCAACGATCTAGATCCCAACTCCCCAACACAAGGAATCCTAGCGATCCATTCCTCATGACCCCAATAGACTCATGGAAGCCCACTCTCCCTAGTCATGCTCCTAGACTTTAGGGTAACCACATATACAAAAAGGAGGCTCATACAAATGTATTCCACAAATGACATCCATGCAAGGATACATATAGATATGCAAATCCAATCAATAGCCACAAGCCATAATATAAAATTACATGAAGTAACCAAGAGCCTCATAAATAATCAAGAGCAAGGCATAATTCCCTCTTGCTTAGCCATAAGAAAAACATTCCTCCACACCAATGCAAACCATCTTGTTGGAGCTATAAAAGGATATAATATCCAATCTAAGAACTATCAATATTAGAAAACACAGGAATATCGAAACACAACATCTGGTACAAAATATAGACTTAGAAAAATCAACACAAGAAGTCAAAATCAGCCCAGAAATAAAATAGCAACAAAACATCGCATTTGTACAAAGGTTCAGTGCATATATGAACTCCTCTCGTGCATACAATATCTCCTATAGCGCATACAAGATCTCTTATAGTGCATCCAAAACCTCCTGTAGCGCATCCAAAACCTCTTGTAGTGAATCTAGACCCTCTTGTGGTGCATATGAGATCTCTTGTGGTGCATCTAAAAACTCCTATAGTGCATCTAGGAACTCCTGTAGCGCATCCATAACCTCTTGTAGTGCATCCAATAACTCCTATAGCGCATATGGCTTAAACTCTAGCGCATTTGACTCAGATGCAAGGAAACTGATAAAAATGAAAATATAAAATTATGATAACGCCCAGAAATGCATTGGGTATATAATATGATGCGAGTAATCAACCATAAGAGGTGCATAATATATAAAAAGCCAAGGAAACATACAAATATGAATACAATAACCAATCCAAGTCACTGCAAGCATTCTGGGTTCAATCACGAAAGCTACTTCCAGCAAGGCAACTCTTATGAACATCATCAATACAGAAAGGAGGGAAATAAGGCTACCCAGAAAATGGAAAAAAAGAAAACCATCATAACATTCAGAGAAGCTCTATAAGAATAGTAGTAGTAGAGACTTCTAAGATAACATTCAATACATGGGAAAAATAGCCAAGCCATTCACGACAAACATAAATAAATACAGACTATGTATATATATAAAACACCAATTCCCCAAGGTTTCATGCACCTATATTTATATTTATAAAACCATATAATCAATTTTACAGTAACCCAAATTTCTCCCGATAGACAATGTTTTCATAAGCACGATGCAGACATTCTTTTCAAAAGAAAATGCAATAAAAGGAGAATTTCAACCAATCTGGAATGTAGAAGTTATGGACAAGAAAATATGAAGAAGAGAAATCCAATCCACAACTAGCCAAGCCAAGCCAAAATCCAACCTAAGAATTCTTCAAAAAATGTTAAAAAAACAATTCTCTAGCAAGCCAACCCCCAAATATTCTCAAAAAACTCAACAAATAGGATTTCATTTTAAATCTATGAAATATGTCGTTCAATAAAAAATAATTAGAAATATAATATTTCATACCAACCCTACGCAAATTCAAGGTAAGAAAATATAAAATAATATTAATTAACTTACCCAAAACTCTAAACCAATAATAAAATAGGGTAGGTACAATAAATAATATTTAAATAACCAAAAGGGGTAAAAGGGGATTTAAATAATAAGAATAGCCCAAATAATTTAATAAACCAAATGGGCAATAATATAATTACTCGATCATATATTAAACCACAAAGCTCAATAATAATTAAATCAAAAGGCCCAATTAAATATTAAATCACAATAAACAAATGGCTCACCAATAAAATAATTAAATTAGATAATGTAAATGCTCAAATAAATATTAAATCATTCATTAAATATAAATCCTTAATAAAATAATCACACATGAATATTTAAATATTATTACTGTTGAGGCTAAAGTTGAACTCCAGAGAATTAACCTGAAACTTGTTAGTCCATCATGAGATATAAAAGAAAGCTACAGGAAAACTTAGCTTCAACCAATGAAGTAACACGAAGTAAATGAAATAAACAAAAGTATACCTTCCATTATTTTACACCTCATTGTGTCCTAACTCCACTGTTCCTGGTTGAAGATGATTTTCTCTCAGACAAGCACTCCAAGATGGCATATGAAGAATGGACTGATAGTTAACTGATACTATGATATGCATATGCAAAATGATTTAAGCTAACATGATATTAAGCTATGATAAAAATTCTAAAATTGCTAATTGCTTCAAACTTAAACTCACGGATGTAAGATAAAAACTCCTAGAATGACTATAAGATAAGCTATTAGTTTCAAAATGGCTTAGGAGACCTCTTTTTATAGATTTTTGAGTGCATGAGCTTAGGTGGCAGAGATCAACGATCATGATCAAATCTTGCAAATTGGATGGATATGAGCAAGAAGTTGAAGGTTGAGAGAAAGGGGGAAGGAGAAGACAAGTGTCACTCATCTCACCTTGAATCAGCTGAAGACTTGAGAGGATATAGGATAGTTGGAGAAGATGTAGGAATGAGAGGACAAGTGGACTCAAGTCCTCCTAATATATAGGGATTTTAGAGAGAATATAGAAGAAGGTTGGGAAATATGTGTACGTACACAATATTTCATTTATTTTGGAAGTTGGAGATAAGTGCTAATAAATGATTTATTTAATTTAATTTTGTTGAATTAGTTTAGCAACATGATAGATGAGTTGGCAAAGGAAAGATGAAGTGGAGATGAAAAGGTGAGTTGGAAAAAGTATTAAATAATTAAGAAATTATTTAATTAATGAGACTATAGGATAGTAGATAGAGGAATAATTAAACATTAGATATTTAATTAATCGATTAGAAGAAAAGGATGTAACGAATTAATTGATAAAATGCTTCAATTAAATTAATTAATAGAAGGATATGAGATGAATTTAATTAATTAATCTTTTCAAATTAACTATTTAATAGAAGAATAATTATTAAATAAATATAATATTTATTTAATTGCTCATAGCCATTTTTGTGTGTATACATTTACCATCCAATAAATTAATTTAACATTAATAATCTTATTTAAGCCAATTAATTAATTAATAATTTAATCAACCAATAGCCACAACTCCTCAAAACAACCCAACATAGGGTAACATAAGATACCACATGACACCACAAGACAACTCTAACCATGAAACTAAGACTGGCAGGCTATCAACTAAACCTAGAGTGTAGAATGGGATCTCATGTCACCTTCGATCAACCTGCCATTGGGATGAAGACACACTCAAACATGTGAAGCTAGGCGGAGTTGATGTCTAGTACTTGCGAACCTGTCACCACCAATACCTGTACGACAACATATACAATAAAATATATCATGAAATAATCAGACAAGTGAAAGGGAGTCACATCTCATATCATGCTCATGAAGGAGTGGTATGACATCGTCCCTAGCAGAATCACACTAAAATACAATCATGACAGCCAAGAACTACCATAATCATCATATCAAATGTAACTATGAAGTGAATTTAGCACATAGTACGATATCACCAAATCACCATAAGAAAATATGAATCTTGCATATAAAATAAGTGCATATAGATCATCAAATTTAAGTCCATCATCATAATAGTCCATGAATATCATCATCAATAAGAACCATAATGTCAATTGTCAACATGATATGTCTATCATCAACTATGAAGCATCCTAGTCATAGATAAATCCATAAACATCTATAAAAATCATCATAAAATAGTCTAGGCTATGTCAATATAGTCGATTGATGCACAAACAAGAAAGATAAATCAAGGAGGGGCACTACATAGGGTTTAGGTATAGGGTTGAGGATATAGAGTTTAGGATTGAAGGTATTTGTATAGGGTTTAGTGTACAAGATTGATGGTATAGGGTTTAGGGTATATAGGGTTTATGGTATTGCACATATTGATACTCTCTCTCTCTCTCTCTCTCTCTATATATATATATATATATATATATTCTCTCTCACCTCTCTCCCATCTCTACATCTCTCCCTCCCTCTCTATCTCCCCCTTCTTACCCTCATATAAATCTCCCTCCCCTACTCTCTCTTATACTCTCTCCCTCTCTATTCCCTCTCTCCATTATCTAGGTCATCACCTCTCCATCCATATCTCATTAGGAGCCTCTCTCTCTCTCTCTCTCTCTCTCTCTCTCTCTCTCTCTCTCTCTCTCTCTCTCTCTCTCTCTCTCTCTCTCTCTCTCTCTCTCTCTCTCTCTCTCTCTCTCCCCATATAGGTATCTAATATCTCTCTCACCCTCTAGGTATCTCACCTCTCTATCTATCCCCTCTATAGTTCTTTCCCTCCCTCTAGACCTCTCTCTCTCTCCATCACCCTTTACCCCTCTCAATTTATGAACTCTCTTTTTCACCTCCCTCTCCTCACCTATTTATGTCCCCTAAAATATCCATCTCTTCTCCCTCCCTCTCTTTAGGAAAGATATAGAAGGGATAGATATGTGGGTAAGTAGATAGGAATGGAGAAGTAGTGAGCTAAATAGGGAGGGGTGGAGAGAGAGACAAAGAATGGAGAGAGATGAGAGAAGAAAAATAATAAGAAGGGAGAGAATAAAAGAGAGGAACGGATTCAATGATAGAGATGGGGTAAGGAGGAAAGGCAAGGTAGAGAGGAAAGGAGGAAGTGAGGAAGTGAAAGGTAAAATCTCAACTATACATAATCAGACATAAACTCTAAACTCTAAGCCTAAATAGAGATATTAGATATCAAATAGAGAGAGGTGGAGAGGGAGGTAGAGAACTAAATGGGGGTTAAATAGAGATATAAGATACCTAGAGGGGGAGAGAGAGGTTAGAGAACTTGATAGGTAGAGAGATAGAGGTGAGATAGATGGAGGGGATAGAGAGTGGTTGGTAATAATATTGTAATATCCCCAACCAAAAATTTAATATTGCTCTTAGATCTAGAAAATAGATTCACAAATATTACACAAAACTTCACCGAAAACACCCAAACTAGTTAGCTACTTTTGCACAAAAAGGAATGAGTTAAAATGGAACTTTATAGAACATGATTGAAAATGATTTTTCTGATATGTGCATCCTTGAATCAAGTCTAAAACTAATTATTTCAATGACAACATTAATACATTCAAACTCCAATTTATAAGCAAAACCCACAAAACTATTATAACCCGATACCACCAGTGTCACAATAAATACCACAAGCTGATGTTTAATTTACAAATGGAAAATACATAGAATATGATCTGATACAAGATTAGTAATAGCAGCAAAGCGCTCAAAATACATCTAAAATTATTGGAACAATATTAATGAAGCCTTGAACACACACAATAGAAAACTACTGATTTCTTGAAGCTCCAACACAACCTCTGGATGAAGTTGCTCTATGTGAACAATGGGGTTTCTTCCACCATCCACCTGAAACATATGGGATTCCATCCACAAGCTTCCAATCTCCAATGGCTTTCCATCCACTGAAGAATTTTTCAAAACATGAAGTTCATACTATAAGAAATTGAGAAGTAGAAATGGCATAAAGATCCATTTCCCCAAATATGCTTTGTATTTATCTTGTCCTTGGCCAATTTGGTAGGAAAATCAATAAATACAAGTATTACATATTTCCACTCCACTCTTACTTTTCAAATTTGCACTTGGTGGGAAAATCATTAATTAGAAATATTTTAATTTCCCACTCCACTCTTGCTTTCCAAATTTTCTCTTGGTGGGAAAATCATTAATTAGAAATATTTCAATTTTCTCTTCCTCTCTTGGTGGGGAAGTCACAAATAGAAATATTTCAAACTTCCCATTATGACACTAATAAAAATCCAATTCCCCACTAATTTTTTCCAAATATTTAATTTAATATCTAAATATCCTTTTGATACTGAAAATATTTGGACATTCATAAATATTAAATTAATTTTTCTACCTAAGCTTGTCCAATTAACCCATACAAGAATAAAATGAGTTAATATTGACCAAAATCCATTTTTTAACAAAAGGGGACATGACAAAGACATTGATGGAGATGTAGAGAGGTGGAGAGGGAAAGCAGCCAAAACCTAGAGAGGGGGAGAGAGGGTGAGATGGAAAGTTGATGATGTAGGCAATGGAGAGAGAATAATAATGAACAAGGAATGGAGAGAGAGATGGGGGTAAATATAGAGAGGAGGGGGAAAGAAAGGGAAGGATATACCTAGAGAGGGGAGTGACTGATAATAGGAGAGATGAAAGAATAAAGAGAGAAAGGAGTAAGAGGGTATTGAGGGAGAGGTAAACATGGAGAGATTGAAATACCTAAGCAAGGAGGAGATAGAGAAGTGGAAAGAGAGAAGACAAGGAGAGAGTTAAAAAATAGATAGGGGTAAACAGGGAGGGAGATAGAGGTGGAGAGAGAGGGAGACAAATAGAGAGGAGATAAATAGATAGATGAGAGAACTAGAGAGAGAAAGAGAGATGAGAGACCTAGATGGTGAGAGTGAGGATTAAGATAGATAGAGGGGGATAGAGAGAGGTGGGTAATGATACATAGATATAGGGTGACAAGAAAGGAAGGTAGAAACCTAGAGAGGGGACAAAGAGGTGATGACCTAGAGAGAGAGAGAGAGAGAGAGAGAGAGAGAGAGAGAGAGAGAGAGAGAGAGAGAGAGAGAGAGAGAGAGAGAGAGAGAGAGAGATGGGGGTATGTATGCATGGGGAGATAGAGAGGGATAGGGGAAGAAAGGGAGGGAGATACCTAGAGAGGAGAGGGAGGTAGAAGAGGAGAGACAAAAGAAAAAAGAGAGGAGTAAGAGGGGATGGATGGAGAGGTAGACATGGAGGGAGTGAGAGACTTATGGAATGAGAAGATATGTAGGTTAGGGGATAGAGAGAAGAGAAGGAGGGAGTTCATAAGGGATAGGGTTAAGGGGGAGTGAGAGAGAGGTAGAGAGGGAGGGAGATAACTATAGAGGGTACATTTAAATAGGTGAGATACCTAGAGGGGTGAAGAGAAGTGAGAGACCTAGATAGTGAGAGAAGAGAGAGATAGAGAGAGGTGAGTAATGAGACCTACATGAAGAGGTAGATAGGTGGAGAGGAAGGGAGGTAGAAACCTAGAGAGGGGAGAGAGAAGGTGGGATGGAGAGGTGATGACCTAGAAAAGAAAGAGAGAGAATAAGAGAGGAAGAGAGTATAATAGAGAGTGGGGGAGGGAGATAGAGAGGGGGAGGGGAAGAAAGGAAGGGAGATACCTAGAGAGGGGATTGAGGGAGAAGAGGAGAGATAGAAGAGCAAAGAGAGGAGTAGGAGGGGATGGATGGATAGGTAGACATAGACGAAGTGATAAAACTTGTGAAGGAGGAGATAGGTAGGTGAGAGGAGAGAGAAGAGAAGAGAAGAGAGTTCATAAATGGATAGGGGTAGGGGTGGAGGGAGAGAAATGTGGAGAGAGTGTGAGAGAACTAGAGAGTGGATGGATAGATAAGTGAGACACCTAGAGGGGGAGAGAGAGGTGGTAATGATATAGGGAGGGAGAGGTAGAGAGGTAAATAGGGAGGGAGAGAGAGAGAGGATGGAAGGTATAGGTAGTGTACAACGAGTTTTTTAGTGGCGAATCTTCACCAATTGGTGAATTCTGCAATTTTATTTTTTCTAGAAATGGCAAATAGTCTAGGATAACACAGTGGTCAAATCGCCCATAATTTCGGGTTAACGGTCCACTGTATTCTGGCTTTTCAATTGACCACATACTGTTCCACGTGGATGCTTTTAATATTCGCCCGAAATCACTCAGACATGGGTATTAGATCACCTCTGTTATTTGCTAGAAATAGTAAAACAACCCTGTACCCAGGACCTATTTCACCAACAGTAAATTAAATCTTCATTGCATGCATCGGTCCATTTCACCTATTGTTAAATTTCACATTAAGCATAATGAGGCCCAATTTGCCAATAACAATTAAAACATTATAAGCATTCGAGGACCCATTTCAACCCACTTAAATCAAGATGCATTTTGAAACGCCTGTGGAATTCGCCAAAAATGCAATCATGGATTGATATAAATACATTTGAAAGTTTAAAACACTCTTTCTTACAATTTTTTTGTGTCTGATTAGTAAATTTGGGAGCTTTTGATTCGCATTTTGCAATTTGACTTGGAATGTCAAAGTTGATCGTAGGGCAGAGGGCCAGAGTTACAATCCTACAACATAGGCCTAGGCATTCCTAATTCCTAATTCAGAGAATTGAGAAGGCATAAAGGTGAGTAATCATTTCTTCATACTTGATAGTATTAGTTTTAATTTGTAGTGAGAGGTCAAGATGTTAGAGATAGGTGAGACTCCTCAGGGTGGTGAAGGGATTGAGATGTCAGACAAGGGCGAGACTGAGACTCCTCAGGGTGGTGAAGGGATTGGAATGTCAGACAAGGGTAAGACTCCTCAGGGCCGTGAAAATGAAGGGATTGGGAGGCCATCAAAATGGCTAAAACTTAGAGATACTACCATAAAGTCTTACTTTGGAATCGACAAAGTTTTTGGTCCATCAACTTCTGCAGTTGCAGAAGCCATTCACAGTAGCTCACCACCACCACAAGGTGGGATTGTTATTGAGTTAAATGCATCAAATGAGGATGGCAATACCGACACGGCAGAAGATGTTCTAAGGGATACACACAATGAGATAATTCACTCGGATGAAAATGCTAGTACTGAAGATGATTTTGGTAGCAAGAAAAGAAAAAGAAAAGTAAAAATGGGGCAGGAGTGGTAAATGACAAGGAGTTTTAAGATTGATTGGGTAGAAAAGTACCCATTCATGGAACCAGTCCTAAACAATGATGAACAACTAACAGAATGCAGGTGTAATATTTGTAGCTGGAAAACTAAAAGAGAGAAGAAGATGCAACTAAAGCTTGACACTATAGAAAAGCATATTGGTAAGGTTTATGAAAAATAGATCATAGATAGAAAGGAAACACTAGTAGTAAGATAGAAATCAAAGGAAGAATGTCTTCATGTTAAGTATGCCATGGAATATGAAGAGCATAACCACAAAATGACACTGATTAGTAATAGTGGAAATACAATCAAGGGTGGGCTTGAACATGCAGCGAAAGATGCAAACCTGGCAAAGACTGTTCAGATGAGTGTTATTTTTCATATTCAATCCAGAGGGCATCTTATGAAAGATTCCCCCGAATATAGTAATTTATTATCTTTTTTGAATGTTCCTCACTATCCTATGTCACATTGGTCAATAAAAGTTGGATGGGAAATGGCAAACTATCTCGCTGAGGTGGAAAAGAAAAATTTATAGGACAGTGTAAAAGAGTCAAAATTCATTTCATTATCCATAGATGAAGTTACTACGGTAGATAACACTGCTTGGGTCTATATGCATGTCTATACCATAAAATAACATGTCCATCAAGCTCATCTACTATGTGTTCATAAAATGAGGGGAAATTCAATAGCAAAAAAATTATATTTAGAAGTTAAGAAAGCTTTGAATGAAATTGCTGGTATGGATGACTTGACAATTGCTAAAAAGTTGGTATGTGTTGGAGCTTATGGAGCTGCAGTAATGCAAGGTCAAAGGACCGGTCTTTGCACAAGATTACAAATTAGTATTGCACAGTACATGCTTGGCATTCACTACATGGCCCATCAAATGAATTTAGATATATAATTGTAAGCAATTTCCCTATGGTGTCAAAAGTTGAAGATCTAGTCCGCAAGCTCCACTCATACTTCTGTCGAAGTCCTAAACGTTTGCAAAATTTCAGTTTTTTGCTGAGGGAGTAACAACAGGAAACAAGCTTCTCAAGGATGTTGAAACTAGATGGATCTCCTTGCATGGACCAGTGGAACGAGTTCTAATAGAATATCAATTCTTGATTGGACTAGTGTACGAGCAACACCGCATCAACCATATTACTTGGCCATCTTTCCTATTGCTTTAATGACTATCGAATTACTTAGATCCCAAAAACAAATTTCTATAATCTCATATGTACCTTTGGCACATGTGTATCTATTTTATGTCATGAGTTGATTTAAAATTCTTCAATCAGCTTTGCACATGTGTATCTGCTTTCTGTCATGAATTGATTTAGAATTCTTCAATCAGCTTTTCATTCCATGTTTGTAATGTTAGTGTGATATTTTATCTCATGCTCCACTTTAAGTTGCAGATCAATGAATGATTTAATTCACCCACATAATTAATTTAATGCTTTGAAAATTATTTTTATTTGCCAATATGTATTTTTTACGTTTAGAAAGAAGGTTGAAATCGCCAATATATTTTTTTTACGTTTTGAAAAAAGGTTGAAATCACCAATATATTTTTTTATGGTTTCAAAATAGGTTAAAATCACCAATATTTTTTTTTTTATGGTTTGAAAATAGGTTGAAATCGCCAATATTTTTTTTTTATGGTTTGAAAATAGGTTGAAACTACCAATATTTTTTTTTTATGGTTTGAAAATATATTGAAATCACCAATGCAAATATTTTTTTGGTTTTAAAAACATTACAATTCGCCCATGCAAATATTTTTTTTGTTTTAAAAACATTACAATTCGCCAGGATTTTTCACAAACTTTGAGCGATCATGAATAATTTGCCAATAGAGATAATTATTTTTTCTTCGTAAACTGCAAAATTTTGTCAATAAAATTAATATTTTCCTTGGCAAACCTTTCGCTAGGTTTTTACACTCAGGGGGGGTTTCTTAAAGTTTTCCCTAGTAGTGTAAAGGTAAAAAATTAGGGTGAAACCCTATAATGTAGTAAAACTAGTCATTTTTGCTTAGGGACTTATTACATTGAGGGGTAAATCTAATAGATCTAGCCTCAATCCAACAAAGATAGGGCTAAGACTTCTGATTGGATCCATTGGTTGGAAATTAATACCCTCTTTTTAAGTTGAATTGTGAAAATATTGAAATTAGGGCAAATGTGTTGATAATGAAGATATTATGCATAAAAAGTAAGCTACAATCATGAAACAAAGCCACAAACCTAGATCTAAGCAATATGTGAATGTTTAGATCTATTCCCAAAAGCTCAACCTGAATTGTCGGGACTAGAGTGCTAGTCACTCTCATCCTCCAAACTTTTTTGTTGTCCAAAGGGGACCTTGTTCTTCTCTGTGAATAATGTCAATCTTGAAAAATACAACTTTGTACCTATTTCCTACACATAGAAAGAAAGGGGAAATTGTTGGGAATAGGGGTTTGCCTAAGTCAAACCCCAGTTTAGGAACTGAGCTTGAATGAAATAATGCAAATACTAAAATAAATAATGGAAATATATAAATCAGATATGCAATTGTTGATGATGATTCTTTTCTTCTTGAATGTAATAACATATGTTGTATGAAATGACATGGACATGAAAAAACCCTAATCACACACACATGCTTGCATATGGATAATGTATTTTTTCTCCATAATGGTTGAATGAAGAATATGCAGCCTTGAAGATCTTTGAAACTGCTTGATTATGAATGCTTCATGGATGCAAGATTGCTTGGAGATAAGTAGATTGGATTAATGAAATTAGGCTCATCAAATGTCTTCACATAGGGGTATCTAAGTCATTTACTGATTAGGCTAACTTGAAACGATCACGTGGAGCCACAAAGTTGAATTCCCATCGAAGAGATAGGACCCTTGCCCCATATGAAAATAGGGCCCATCTAGGAGGGATCGTGGTGAGGGTGCTCTGGTCCTAGGACTAGGGTGAGGGTTCTTTGATCCTTGGACCAGGGCATGGGTTCTTTGATCCTTGGACCAGGGCATGGGTGTCTTGGTCCTTCTCAATTAAGGACCAACATTAAGCCCCACAGAGAAGGACACCCCTCTAGGAAATCAATTAGTGGGTGTACATGGCATCAAAACTAGAGATTGAGCACAAATCGAACTTAAATAGGAGATGAGGATAGGAGACCACAAACATGAGGTGTAAATTGGCTTGGTGAAAAAATTCATGATGCTAAATTTAGCCCCACTTTAACAATAGTATGATCCTATGCAAATACTGGTGGTAAAGTAGACAAAAGAGAGGAGCAATTAGGAGAATAATCACAGGGAGTATAAGACATCACTAATTTTGAGGAACCCAAACCCCAATATTAGGATCTTAACTCACTCGATCACATTCAAGGGCACACAAAACAAAACAAAAGAAAAAAGACAACAAAGGTAAACAAAGATTAAAAAAAAAAACACAACATGAAAAAGATAAAAACCAAAAAATAGACCTCAAGTAAACTAACCGAAGAGACCTCGATATCAGAATGTCTCCACCACTAATATAATTCTTAAAAAAATTCATCTCAAGAACACAAGTGATCACATAAAAGAGAAAGAGAAAGCATCATCCATGAACTACAAATAGCAAAGCTATGAGCTCATGAGAAGAGAGGAAGAATTATGGATACACATTCTAGATGTGTTTTTCTATGTGATCCATGAGAAAAAGAGAGAAAGCGTGCATACACATTCTAGATGTTTTTTTCTAGGTGATCCATATTAGGGAAGAGAGTAGGAATAGTCTAGTTGTTTTTTGATTGTTTCACTCACCCTCGTGCATGTGTGCAAGTGATGTCTAGTTTCAAGTGTTAAGCATCCCATGTAAGACTTTGCTTTCTCTTTTTTCGAGTATGCAACAACCCGTGTAAGACATGAATTGAAAATGCAAATGTGTTTCTAGATTTGGGAACATCTTGTATAAGAGTTTGTTTTCTCTAGTTTCAAGAATGTGTAACCCCATGTAAGACAAATATATGCCTAGTTTTGAGGACATCTCGTGTAAGAGTTTGTTTGCTTTGGTTTTGAGAATGTGCACCAGGAGGGCTTCACTGTCTAGGCAATATTATTTCACGTGCATTCATATTAGGGGGTTTAATATCCCAAAAATGAGGGTACAATATATTGCCTATCGGTGAAAATAGGGGGGTTTTTAATATGGGCTATGAAAAAATACAATATTAGGTGAAAATAAGGGGCTTTTAATTTACGTTGTTTATTGGGAGGGAGTGACAAAAAAGAAGTTTAGGGCAATATTTTTTGAAAATAGGGGGATTCTTTAGTATGCCATGAACACACGTGCTATAACCCAGGTTCACTAAGTAAATCCCCCATGATGTGCACCCCATATAAGACATATAAATGTTGTATCTAGTTTTCAGGAATAAAACATCTTGTGTAAGAGTTTGTTTTCTCTGGTTTTGAGAATGAACACCTTGTTTAAGACATGCAAAAATATATTACAAAGAGGGTGATATGTATGCCCTCCATTAATCTATCAACATAACCCTATGTTGATGTATTAAGGAAGCTAGAAACAAGGATACTCACTTTCAACACCAAGGAGATATCCTTTTAGGCAATAATGTTCGTAAATCCAAGCTAAAGAGTCAATACTCTTACAAGAAACCTAATAAGATAATTGAAAAAGAGATATCTTGCAATGAGTGGAAAGAGGATCCTTGGAGGAGAAGAGATCTTTGCTAAAAAGACATCTACCTCCAAGAGGAGTTTCTTGAGCAAACATAACATCTACCAAAATAAGGTAAGGAGAACAAGAACACCAACCTTCTCCTATTGCTAGGTGAAAAGGATTCTTAATGAAAGATAACACACTTTTGACCCAAAGTGAGGGGTTTATTTGTAATAGATATATACATTGTGAAGTGTAAAAGAGGTTGTAGCCAAGGATACACACCTCTTGCATAAGAGAGAATCCTTGAGCAAACAACAACTTCACACAAGGAATGAAATCAAATCATAAACAAACACCACTCAACAAAGGAAACGTGGATCCTCAGAAAGGATAACGGAGATCAGTGCCCCCCAAGTGTAAGGACAATGAGAATAATGACATGGCCTCTAATTAGATATTAGACATAAGCAAATGCACAATGCACTTACATGAAGGAATATTTAATGTAAGAAAAGAAATCAAGATATGTAAAATGCAATTCTAAAGAAGAGGTAATCTTCAAAGAGAAAGAGAAAGAATTAGAAGAAGGATCACAAATTCACATAAGGAGAGATTAATCATAATATACATACCATTTCATGCAAGAAATGACATTAAAGTATGAAAAAATGCAACCCCTAAAGGTAATAGTGAAACCTTAGATAGAGAGAAGGAATAAGAAGATATTCTTGCCTCGAGACATAAAGGCAAGAATGAACTATGTTGCTGCCTCAAGATGATTGTAATTGAAATAGAATCACCCCTTATAACAAAGAGCCCCCAATTAAGTTAACTACAAGTTCCACAGGGCAAGAAGAAACATGAAGGGTGAATGGAGTGCTAAGGCACTACCTCTTATGGAAGAAGAGTGCAAGATCAGTTGTAAGAGCTATGTGAGCTCTATGATATTGGTCTTGAATAAATATTTTAAATTCTTTATAATTTCCAAGAGATTGAGAATATATGATGAAAAATATTTTGTGTGACTTTTTGTGGGCCTCTGGAGCTGACCATCATGACTTTACAGAGTTTTTGGGATTACTACTACCTCCCTAGGGACTCTGGAGGGTTTTTCCTTCTTTCAACCTAGAAGCAAGGTCTTACCTTGTGTGCCAAATGGGTTATTAGAGCCTTTTTTGGTAATGAGGCCTAGAAAATTCTTCTTAGACACTGCATTTCTTCAAGGTACCCTGTCAAAAGGCCAACCTGGAAGGGGATTGGTTTTCAAACCCTTGTGGTGATGAAATATGTCATGCAAATCCAAGGGACTTATTTTTCTAAGAGAATTTGGTGGGCCTGGGAGGCTGTTAAGTCATGGCTCTTCTAGGATGGGGTTGGTTTTTGGTATGACCTCTCTTTCAACTAGCACAATATTTTGTGGTCTTCACTCATTTAGTTTTAGGGGCTACCCTTGGCATGTGTTCTTGGAGTTCATGCTTTATGCTTTTATAAGCGTGGAATTTTCACTCCATGAGATCTTTTTTCTCGTACTATCATCAATCTTTGCACTTGGGAAAACATGCAGGCACAGTTCTACCTTAGCCAACCAGATCAACAAACATTTGATTTGGTGGTGTCAACTCTACCTCTGAATATGCTACACAAGCTAGGCATTCATTCTTCCAGACCTTGGTGGAAGGATTGGCGTAGGTTACCGACATCCCTTTTTGCAATTACAAGCCCAAACTTGGTTACAAGTGGCTTGTTCCTCATTTGCTTATGGTTCCTTCCTTGAATCTTTGATGGCATTTATAGTCTTCTCAAACCACATGGTGACACAAATTTTACACTATTTAGACCACCATTACTGAACCCAAGGTGGCCCATTTTGCCTAATGTATTCTTTTCCAAGGCTTGCCCTCGAGTTCTTTATGGGAAACCAGAGACTTTTATGCATCTATTTTGGTATTGTTGAAGAGCCCAATAGTTGTGGGTTTGGATACATGTCTTCTTTTGGCCTTTTTAGCTTGAACCCTTTCTTGGCATATGATTTTGCTAGAAGAGTCTTCCAGGTTTCCTTTTAGATTCACGTAAATATGGCATACTTATAGGATGGAAATACTCTTCAATATTTGGAAAGATAGAAATGTTGTTTTATTTTCTCACAACTCTCTGGTTGTTAATGTTTTTCTTTATGATAAAGCTTGTATATGTAATAATGTGATGTTGTATATTCAAGTACAAGATAATAAAGTGGCACTCAAAGTGGCCCACTTGTGGGTGCTTCTTGACCACTGGGGTAATGCCCCTTGTATGAATACCAGGATACCGTCAGACCCTTCTTTTTTTGATGTTCGTTCTCTATGGCTCAGTCATAATTATTTTACCTTCCACTTGCACACACCACATCCAAGGCCCCCTGACCCTAGTTTGTGTTGGCATTACAATGGTTTGTTGATATGAGGATATTGAGAAGGTTGTTGGAGATTGATGATATAATTGATAAAGGATGATTACTATCTTAATAATATTATTTTGTCATTGATGTCAAGCAATTGATTTTCTGATTCAGTATGATGTTGCCATATCTTAAAAAGTATGTTTTGATGAGTATAAAGATGTCGGTAAGTGACACAGAAAGAATATGAAAATGAAGGGGAGTAATAAGTTATTCAATGGGCAACTATTAACGAGTTAGACAATGATGAGATTATGTTATTTTGATTGTTTTGATATCCTATATATGTGTATTCATTGACTGAATAGGAAGGAGAAAAGATCTCATGCAATAGATGAGTAAAGGTTTGACACTTTTCTATTTTACCAAGCAAGGAACCAGTCGGTAAACACCAAGGTTATCGTTGTTGGTTAAAGAGGAACGAAGTTACCGAGTGGGAAGAAAAGCTACCGAGACAAATACAGAATGTCTACCGAGTAAAGTTCAAAATTAACTGAGTATCAACCGAGCAGTAAAAGAATGCATTGGATGAATAAATACATTATTAAATGAAGGATGCCAATGAGCTGGAGATTTATAGATTATTGGAATATCGTGAAAGAAGTTTGTTAAGGATCAACGACAATGAAAATTCAAGAGTTTGATCTACAACACAGATTGAATGGTCTTAACCGAGCACAAGTACCAAGGAAGGAATACAAGTTCCAAGGCAAAATAAAACATTTTTCAGTTCGAAGCATTCAATGAACCTAGTCAAGTTTGAAGATCTGATGGCTAACATTAATCATGGGAAATGTGATTAAGGAGATTAAGCGGTTAGGAATTGCTTATAAATATGGAATAGTTGATGAAGAGATGTATGCAGGAAAACATAAGAACAATGATGTTGTTGAAGGGATTACCGAGTACAGAAGATTGAAGATCTAATTGAAGAACAGATTGAGAAGCCCAGCAAGGATGAAGATAAGTCTTATGACAAGATTATTTTGAGCACATAGAGTCTGCTTTAACATTTCAGATGTGAAGTTGCAGATATATTTTAGTATTGTTATTTATTTTTGTAAGTGACAAAAAATCTCTTAACCGAGTGGACCTAACAGTCTTATTTGTAAATCCTCTAGCAAGGTAACATTCTGAATGAGTGTTTGAAATCCTTTGACAAGGTCACTTCTAACAAAGTGCAAGATTCTAATAGATTTGAGGGAAATCCCTTGACTGGGTCACATATAGCAATGTGTTTATGTAATCTGTAACAGGATTGGCTTTTAACCGAGCATACTCTAGAAGAGTATATTTTCTTTGTGGGTCTGAAATCCCATAGTGGTTTTTCCCTATTTGGGTTTCTACGTTAAATCTGGTGTTAAATGTGTTTTGATGTTTTAAGTTTATCATTTTATGAGTTTGAATGATTTACAGTCATAGTTGCATATCAAGTAAGTTCTACCGAGGTTGAATTTGATTAAGAATTGAATTGTGAGCTTATTTGATTCACCCCCCCCCTCTCGTCTAACTAACAATTGGTATCAGAGCTAGAACTCTAAAAGAATTTTTTAAAGGAACTTGAGGCAAGATTCGAAGATGTATAAAAGGGATGCACCAAAGTTGAACAATTCAAGTTTCTCCACATGGCAGAAAAGGATGAAGCTGCATTTATCAGGAATTGGAGAATATGCAACATATTATCTGGAGAATGATTACACTGCACCTAGCACCTACCTGATGACAATGGAAGAAATAAAGGCAAAGCAAGAACATATTCAAGCAATGATTGAAATAACATCAGCATTGACCGACTCAGAGTTTAATGATCTAGAAGGTTGTAATTTTGCCAAAGCTATGTGGAATAAGCTTATATTTGTGTATGATGGTGATGAACATGTTCAAAGAGCAAAAGTAGACAGTCTAAGAGGACAACTTGAATCCATGAGAATGAATGAAGGTGAGAACATAACCCAATACAATACAAGGTTAAAGGAAACTGTCAATCAAATCAAAGGAGCAAGAGGAACTATTGAAGAAAAGGATGTAACAAGTAAGTTGCTTAGAACACTTCTACCTGGCTATGCCATTCGAGTCTTTGCAATTAATGAATTAAGGTCTGTACCAAACATGCCAGTCTCTTTGGATGCTACTATCGGTAAGCTACATGCTTTTGAGTTAAATAATTTTGATAACAGTGGGTCTTCGGTAAACAAAGTTGAATCTGCATTCAGTTCTTTTCGTCTTGGTGAATCTACTGATTACAATGATAGAATGTATAAGTATGCTGAAGGAAGTCATAGTGGAGCAAGTGAGAGATTTCGCAAAAGCATGGAAGAAGTACACAAACTATATGAGGAAATTAGAAAGCAAGAAGAGTTTGAAGCATTATTGGCCAAAAGGTTATCGAGAGGCAAAGGTAAGTATAAAGGAAAGCTACCTTTAAAATGTTTTAACTGTGATAAAATTGGACATATGGCTTTTAACTGTCCTGACAAAGAATCTAGTGAAAAGAGAGAATACCGAGATGATAGATAGAAAGACAACCAATACAAAGGACACCGAGACTTCAGAAGGAGAGATAGAAAGACATGTCTAATAGCTGATGAGGAATCCAATGATGATAAATCTGATGGGACTGAGACAAAGGAAGTTGTATATGTGGCTATCAAAGATGGATCAGATGAAGAAAGGTATGAAGAAAAAGCCTTAATATCACACATAAATAATAATGATTCTTGGATCATAGATAGTGGATGCTCACATCACATGACAGGTGATAAACACAAGTTTGTTAAATTAGAAGATTATGATGGAGGTTATGTAAGATTTGGTAATGTTGCACCATGTCCAATGAAAGGTAAAGGTTCTATCACACTTCTTGACAATGCTAATGTGATGATGTATTTTGGGTTGAAGGTCTAAAATACAATTTGTTGAGTGTAGCACAACTAAACAATACAGGATATCAAATATAATTTCAGAAAGGAATTGTCAAAGTTCATGACAAACATGGAAAGTTGGCTGCTACCGAGACTCAAACAAGAAGTAATACATTTCATCTTGACTCAACTCTGAACAATTGTCTGTATGCAAAAATAGAAGATACCTGGTTATGGCATAAAAGGTTTTGTCATGTAAATTTTGATAACCTGATCAAAATAAGTAAGAAGCACCGAGTAAGAGGTCTACCGAGCTTAGAAAAACCTGAGAATGCTATATGTCGAGGATGCCAGATGGGTAAGATGAAAAAATCAAGATTTACAAGTAAGTCTTACACTTCTAAAAGAATTTTAGATCTTGTGCACACTGATCTTTGTGGTCCTATGAAAGTTCAAAGTTATTATGGTGATAAACACTTCTTATTATTTGTGGATGATTACTCAAGGATGATGTCAGTTATGTTTTTAAAAGAGAAATCAGAAGCCTTTCAAATGTTCAAATGGTATAAGGAAAGAGTTGAAAATGAAACAGGAAGACAGTTGAAATGTCTAAGATCTGATAGAGGGGGAGAGTTCATTTCAGATGAATTTAACTTATTTTGCAATGATCATGGTATAAAGAGACAAGTGTCTGCATCAAGAACACCACAGCAAAATGGGATAGCTGAAAGAAGAAACAGATCAATTGTAGATTGTGTCAGAACTTTGATGATAGAAAAGAGAGTACCTCAAACATTTTGGAGAGAAGCAATAAGCATTGCAGTTTACACCCTGAACCAAGTACAACTGAAGAAAGGAACTATGAAGACACCGTATGAAATCTGGTATGACAAGAAACCAAATGTAAGTTATTTTAAAATATTTGGAAGTAGATGTTATGTTCACAAAGATGACAGAAATGGAAAATTTGATCAGAAAAGTGAGGAAGGAACATTTCTTGGTTATTCCTCTAGGAGTAAAGCATTTAAATGTCTGATCAAATCATCTAATAAAATATTGGAAAGTGCAAATGTGAAAATTGATGAATTAGTAGAAAGGAATGATGAAGGAAACTCCAAATAACTAGAAGATTATGAAGAGTTTATATATGTACAACCGAGAAGTCCTACCGAGAAAGCCGATGATGAAAATACTCAGTTACTGAGTGATGAAGAAGATCATACAGAGCCTACCGAGCCTATACTAGTAAAATATGTCAGAAAAAATCATGCATCAAGTTAGGTTATAGGAGATAAGGATGATCCAGTTATGACAAGGAACAAACTGAGACAGAACACATGTCTAATATCCAAGTTTGAACCGAGGATAGTAAAAGAGGCATTAAGCAATGAAGATTGGGTGAATGCTATGACAGAAGAGATTGAACAAATCAAGAAAAATGAAACATGGATATTGGTCCCAAGACCAAAAGAGAAAAATGTAATCGGTACAAATTGGATATTCATAAATAAGCTAAATGAAAAAGGTGAGGTCATTCAGAATAAAGCAAGATTAGTTTGCAAAGGTTATGCTCAAGAAGAAGGAATAGACTATGGTAAGACTTTTGCACCTGTGGCAAGACTTGAGGGAGTAAGAACATTGTTGGCATATGTTGCTTACAAAAATTTCAAGGTATATCAAATGGATGTTAAATTTGCATTTTTGAATGGTATACTAGAAGAAGAAGTTTATATTTAACAGCCTGAAGGATTTGTTGAAGAGAAGAATAAAGATCAGGTATGTAAGTTGAACAAAGCATTATATGGCCTTAAGCAAGCACCTAGAGCATGGTCTGAAAGATTTCACTCTTACTTAATCAAGATTGGATTTATGAGGAAAAGTGAAAACAACAACATGTATATGAAGAATGATAAGGAGAATGGAATACTGATGTCAGCCATATTTGTTGATGATATTATTTTTTGTGGAAATGATTCTTTATGCAAAAACTTTGGAAATGAAATGTGCAAAGAATTTGAGATGTCATTAATCGGTGAAATAAAGTATTTTATAGGTTTACAGATACTACAAATGAAAAATGGGATTTTCATTACTCAATCCAAGTATATAAAGGAAATCTTGAAGAAATTTGGAATGTAGGATTCTAAACTTGTAAGTACTCCTATGACTACTAATTGTAAACTATCAAAAAATGATGAATCTACATTTGTTGATGAGACACTTTACCGATCTCTGATTGGAAAGTTGCAATATGTAGTTCACAGCAGGCCTGACATAGCACATGCAGTAGGCATAGTTGCTAGATTTTTTGCAGATCCCAAAGAAACCCATATGACAGCAATCAAGAGAATTTTCAGATACTTGAGAGGCACTGAAGATTATGGTTTACTATATAAAAAGAGGAATGATTTTGACTTAAAAGTCTTCACTGATGCTGATTGGGCAGGAAACATTGATGATTGGAAAAGCACAAGCGGTTGAGCTTTCTTTTTGGGAGAAAGACTAGTGAGTTGGCTTAGCAAGAAACAAAGATGCATTTCACAATCAACAACTGAAGCTGAATATGTCACTGCGGCATTGAATTGTACCAATATAGCATGGATCAAACAACTGTTGGAAGGTATGAATGAGACAGTTACCGAGCCAGTAACTATATTTTGTGATAATACTAGTGGTATTAACATTTCAAAGAATCTGGTAATGCACTCTAAGACAAAGCATATCTCTATAAAGTATCATTATCTAAGAGAAGAAATTCAAGAAAAGAAAGCTGTGTTGGAGTATTTTAGTACAAAGGAACAAATAGCAGGCATCTTCACAAAGCCATTGCCAAGGGACACTTTTGAGTATCTCATAAGCAAGTTAGGGGTCCCACCCCTATCTTCTACTCACTGACAGAGTTTGGTGAAAGCATCAATTCTATGAATCTACAGAATACTATTTGTAAGTTGATGTTGATTTACACACTTTAGGAGGGTTTTCTAAAGTTGTGCAGGAAATAGTGAAAGAGACAAGATGCTCTGACCGAGACTAAGATGATACATTTGTATATGTTTTAACAACAATGAAATTATTTCACAGGGGAAGTATTCATGAATTAGTTTTACTTTTAGCATTGTTGTCAAAGGGGGATAAGACTAATGGGAGAAGACTAATGACTGGGGGAGAAAAATTCTCGAGAAGTTTACAACTTAAGGACAACAGGAGAAGAATTACAGCAGTCTGAATCAATTGGAATAAATCAAGTTGGTATTTCCATCAATGCCAAAGGGGGATATTGTTGGCATTACAATGGTTTGTTGATATGAGGATATTGAGAAGGTTGTTGGAGATTGATGATATAATTGATAAAGGATGATTATTGTCTTAATAATATTATTTTGTCATTGATGTCAAGCAATTGATTTTTTGATTCAGTATGATGTTGCCATATCTTAAAAAGTATGTTTTGATGAGTATAAAGATGTTAGTAAGTGACACATAAAGAATATGAAAATGAAGGGGAGTAATAAGTTATTCAATGGGCAACTATTACCAAGTTAGACATTGATGATATTATGTTATTTTGATTGTTTTGATATCCTATATATGTGTATTCATTGACTGAATAAGAAGGAGAAAAGATCTCATGCAGTAGATGAGTAAAGGTTTGATACTGTTCTATTTTATCGAGCAAGGAACCAGTCGGTAAACACCAAGGTTATCAATGTCGGTTAAAGAGGAAAGAAGTTACCGAGTGGCAAGCAAAGCTACTGAGACAAATACAAAATGTCTACCGAGTAAAGTTCAGAATTAACTGAGTATCAACCGAGCAGTAATAGAATGCATTGGATGAATAAATACATTATTAAATGAAGGTTGCCAATGAGCTGGAGATTTATATAAGATTGGAATATCGTGCAAGAAGTTTGTTAAGGATCAACGGCAATAAAAATTCAAGAGTTTGATCTACAACACAGATTGAACGGTCTTAACCGAGCACAAGTACCAAGGAAGGAATACAAGTTCCAAGGCAAGATAAAACATTTTTCAGTTCGAAGGATTCAATGAACCTATTCAAGTTTGAAGATATGATGGCTAAGATTAATCATGGGAAATGTGATTAAGGAGATTAAGCGGTTAGGAATTGCTTATAAATATGGAATAGTTGATGAACAGATGTATGTAGGCAAACAAAAGAACAGTGATGTTGCTGAAGGGATTACCGAGTACAGAAGATTAAAGATCTGATTGAAGAACAGATTGAGAAGCCCAGCAAGGATGAAGATAAGTCTTATGTTAAGATTATTTTGAGCACATAGAATCTTCTTTAACATTTCAGATGTGAAGTTGTAGATATATTTTATTACTGTTATTTATTTTTGTAAGTGACAGGAAATCTCTTAACCGAGTGGACCTAACAGTCTTATTTGTAAATCCTCTAGCAAGGTAACATTCTGAATGAGTGTTTGAAAAACTTTGACAAGGTCACTTCTAACAAAGTGTAATATTCTAATAGATCTGAGGGAAATCCCTTGACCGGGTCACATCTAGAAATGTGTTTATGTAATCTGTAACAGGATTGGCTTTTAACTGAGCATACTCTAGAAGAGTATATTTTCTTTGTGGGTCCGAAATCCCACAGTGGTTTTTCCCTATTTGGGTTTCCACGTTAAATATGGTGTTAAATGTGTTTTGATGTTTTAAGTTTATCAGTTTATGAGTTTGAATGATTTACAGTCATAGTTGCATATCAAGTAAGTTCTACCGAGGTTGAATCTGATTAAGAATTGAATTGTGAGCTTATCCGATTCAACCCCCCCCCTCTCATCTAACTAATAGTTTGGTGGGGGAAGAGACTTCTTGTGTCACCGCTCAACTTCTCCTATATGGGATGCTCCCGCTTCTAGGTGGCCCGTGGGCGGAGCTATTTTTGTGCCTCCTAGAAATTCTGGCTAGCCGACTTCTGATGTTGATTCTAGGTGGCCCAAATCCTCTAAGGGGTTCCCTCAACTTTCCCTAGCCATATCTCCAATGAGTAAGGAGGCAGGGAATGAAGAAGAAGTTATTGAAGATGGTTGGTATGTTCATGACTCTTCTCTTGACCCCACTAATGTATGGGGTCCCAAAGATAACCACGATCTACCTCCTTCTACAACCACTACATTATTCACTTAATGGATGATTTGTCTTTTTCTTTATAGCTAGTTTTTTGGACTCTACCTACGTGAATCTTGTTTTTTATTTGTTTAGATGGTATATGTAGTATATTGATGTCAAGCGAGTTATCTGGTTTGGTCTGGATGTTTTGTTTAGTGTTGTGAGCAATTGGTGTGTGTGGTTTTTGCTATGAGCAGGTGATGTACGTTCTAGTATTGCTATGGGATGTGATGCAGTAAGTTGTAGTTGATTAACGGAATCATTTTCAGAAGAACCTTATCCTTGAAATTTTGAGTTGTGTTTACACTGATCTCGGTATGAGTTGTGTGTTTTGGTATTAGCTATTTTTGTTATGAGATATGTATCTATTCTTGTCTCATGGTTTGGTATCTATGGTGTGTGTAGAATTTGTATTCTTGGAGTTTGAAGTTGTTATGTTTGGATTTTTGTGTTTATGAGTTAGTATCTATGGGCCTGGTTGACCCTTGTCCCATTCTGGTAATTAAGGTATATGCATCGATGAATGAATTGTGAAGCATGTAGAGATCTTGTGGAGGACAACTTGGTTATCATGATCATGTTTAAGGCTTTATTGGATAACGTGTTGAACAAGGTTGACATATTACCTCAATGTGTAAGCTTTCTGGTATATAGATAGAAGTGTATGATGATGTTGATAAAGTGAAAAAGAACAAGAAGTGAGTAATAGAATGTGTAGTATGAGTTACAGATAGTTGAGGCAATTGGTGTTAAATCAAAGTGCAAATAGTGTTGCAGTACTCCATCGGATCTATTGCAGGTGCTTGAGGATAGTTGTACAAAGATATTTCACTAGATCTGTTGTAGGATTCATGAATTGTGTTTTGAGATTAACTTGGAACTGATCTCATGCATTTGGAGATGCAACTTTCATTAGTTCAATCATAGCTATTGCAATAAGCATTCTGATAGTAAGCCACTTTTGTAATCTTATAGTGAGAATTCTAGCACTGAGTCATTTTTTTAAAAAGGCAGTGAGTCATTTTTGTAATTTGGCAATGAGTCATTTTTGTAATTTGGTAGTGAGCCACCCTTTTGTAAAACACCATATAACTAGTTATATTCTCTTGAGAGTTAACACTCTTTGTGGTTTTTCCCATTTGGGTTTTCCACATATAAAATCCGGTGTTCCTTTTGTGGTTGTGTTTTGTTATTCATTCTACATTTGTTGTCTCATGGTTGATATTCTTAATTGATGAGTTTCATACATCTATAAAAGGTTTAAGATTTAAAGAAAGTTTTACAATCTATGGGAATACTGATTCACCCCCCTCTTAGTATTCCAATCCCTTCAACCAATCCAATAGGACAAGGGTTATTAGAAGAATATGGATTTTCATCTATGATTTTGACTATCTCGTTCTCAATGAGTCCTTGCATTCCATTTTCAAAATTCAGACAATAACTAGTATCATGATCATTAGTTTGATGATGTGAGCAAAAAGGAGTGTTTGAAGAAGAAACACCTTTATATGGACAATAGGTTCTATGTCTTGCAAGATAATACTTAAACTTTCTAATTCTAAGGAGATCCTTTATAGTTGAATCATGATAATTTCCTAGACCTTCGGTACTAGTTTGTGTAGGAGGGTTTATAGGGACTCTAATTCCTTGTTCAAATTTTCCAAGTCCTTGTCCTCTAAAACCTTGTTTTGATATTATGTTATAGCCAATCCTATAAAAATTTCTTAATTGAGAAGGAGGGGGAATTTTATAATTAATCCCTTAAAAAAAATTAGTGTAAGTGTATCTAGAAGGATAAAAGGGAAAAATAGATGAAGGAATGTCTTTTGTAGGGGGATTTTCCTTTCTATCATCATACATATCTTCTTTGATAGGTTGGGAAGGAAGATCCTTATCATCTAAGGCCTCATCATTACTTAATGTTATGTGGGGAGATAGATCATGAATGAAATGCATAACATCATCTTCTCTACAAATGTTTTGATGGTTAAGATAGGCTCTAGGAGAATAAGGGGGGTCTATAGAGATTGAAATACCAATATTCTGATCTTGCCACCCTTGCACTAGGGTATGTGTATGAGAAGAAGATGATGCCATGTTTCTCTTCAATGCTTGGTATCCATTAGAGAGATCATTGATAGGAGTAGTATCTCTTTCTTCATTCACATTAGATACCTTAGGAGAGTTGTATCTATTAATTTCCTTTTTCATTCACACTAGCTATGGATATATGGTATTATTATCAATGAAACCTTGAATATTTTTCCTCAAAGTATAACACTTCTTAGTATCATGACCAAGCTGATGATAGTATTGGTAAAAGGATTTGGGATCAGGATAGGGTGGTAAAGGTTTGGAAGTATCAATTGGCTTGATGGGCAAAAGTTCCAACACATTATATTTTATCAACCTCGACATTATGTTATACAAAGACTCAAAAAGAGGTATAAATTTTTTAATAAATTATTTGGAAAAAGGGGCCACACCTGATGTCATGGTCGCCACTTGAGTGATGTTGTCATTTATCTTTACATATCTTTTTTTTGGTTTAAACTTCATAAAATATTGTTGAGCACATTCATTCTTATCAGTGAGAGCCATTGAAGGAGATTATTCAAATTGATCCACTTGAAACTAATAATTATGAAGCACTGCACACATTGTGTGTAAGAAGTAAACCCAAAAAATAGAAGCTTATCCCTAATATATTTTTGTAAATTAGCAAGAAAACTTCTTTGAACATCATGATTAAGCATAGGATAAGCAATTTGAGAATAAAAATGTTTATATCTACCAATGAAATTAGTCACTTTTTCTTTAACTCCTTTCTTACAATGAATCAAATAAGTGAAAGTAATTTTAGGCCCAATATTATTGTGAAATTATTGAATGAAAGCATTAGCCAATTGTTGAAATGATGTAATATAATAAGGAGTTCATAGAACAATACTATTGCAAAGCTTTATCTCTAAAGTTTCTAGTGAACAAATTAGTCATAAGTCTTTGGTCAAGAGAAAAATCACTACACAAAATTTGAAATGTTTTCACAAGTCAAGGGGTCACATTTTCCATTGTACAACTTCAATTGAGGGACTTCCACATGCTTAGGAAGGACAACATAAACAATATCATCAGATAATAGGCTCGCTACATCATATGCAAGCACACTAAACTTTGATTAGGTCACGGAAGCCAATTGTTGAGCTATAGGGATGGAACAGTTTGTGCAAGGTTATTGATGGTTGCTTCAATATATGGGTTAAAATTGGACATGTTATATTGTGATGGAGTAACATTGTTGTATGTAGGTGGAGGTTGATAATATGGAGGTGGAACATTATGGTATGTGGGTATGGGAGATGGTTGTGAAATAAATTGAAGACTTGTGGAAGGAGGTATGTAAGAATATTGATTAATGGGATTTCCCCCATGACTAAAATGTGTAGGATTAACATTTTGTTTGGAAGTAGTCATGATAGAAGATGTAAACGTAGGCACACTAGGCAAGTTTGTAGGCATTAAAAATGAAATGATCGGATTGATTATTGGGTTGATAATAACCAAGAACTTTGGAACAACTCTTAATAGGCATGATATTAGTGTCAACAATATGAGCAAGGCCACACAACAAATCAACAACAAGTTTATCACTTTGCACCATTCTTTTTAATCCTTCAATCAATGGGATTGGCTCACTTTTTGGGTATTTTTTACTCATACATTGTTGAATATTTTCAAATTCATTGTCAAGATTCTCCAATTGGTCAATAGTAACTCTAGTTAGTGATTCATCCACGTCATGAGAATTATGAGGATAATGAGGATAAATATTGTCATTTGTTGGGTTAGAGGAGGAACCAACATTCTCGTGAAATAAGTTATGCAAATTAGGCTTCATATCCTTAGTTTTTAAACCTTGGGAAGCCTTAATTATATAACTTCTTCTCACAGGAATATTGTAGGTAGGACAAATAGTAACAAAACTCATGCATAGAAGAAGGGAAATTTGAATTCAAAAGTTGAAAATTGTGATTAAGAAATGCAATTTGTTGTAACAATGATTGATTAACCAATTGATTAAGAAATTTTAAATTTAAAAGATAAATGCCTCTAAATCATAGCATAACATATCATAAAGATTAGATATGAATATAGACTTGAAAAAATTATGCATCCCATAAGTTATTTTTAGAATTATAAATTAGGGTTTTTGTGAATTTAACCTCTAAATTTATGTAATTCAATTTGAAATGAGGTATATGAGTGCAAATTTATATTTGAAAAGGCATAAATAATCAGATCTAAAACAATGAATCAAAATTTATTCAACCCACAAATTTAATTTTAGAATTATGAATTAGGGATTTTGTCAATTTAACTTATAAATTTAAGAAATTCAATTTGAAATTAAACTTATGAGTGTAAATTTGAATTTGAAAATGTATGCAAATTATATCTAAGAACATAAATAAAAAATTATGGTATAAGAAGTCGGGTTCACCAAAATGTTTTGGTGGGAAAACTTAAGGTTAGGGTAAAATTGAGATAATAAAACCACTAACAAACCTAATTTCACCAAATGCATCAAGGGGGAGAGGAATCTAACAAATATAATAGGACTAAGATTTTGATCAGATTCCAGGCTCGTTGGATAAGGGCTTTCTCCTCCTTAAATTGAGTTGATTTGAATTGTTAAAGATTAAGGTAAAATAGGTGATATTTGAAGCAAATCAGCAGAAATAGAAAGCTACAGATGTCGTACAAAGCCACCAACATAGATCTAAGAATAAAAATATGTCTCAAATATATTCCTAGAAGATCAACCTCAGTTTTTTGGGACTAGGTAATATCAATTTTCCATTGTCCTCTAAATTTCTCGTGGACGAAAGTTTAACCTGTTCATCTCTATGAGTTATGTCAATCAGAATCCTTTTGAGTGCAGCTTTGTACCTATTCCTACATACTGTGAAAATGGGAAATATGTTGGGAATAGGGGTTTGCCTTAGGTCAAACCCCAATTTTGGAATTAACCATGAAATTGAATTGAAATGTGTAATGAAAGACTGTAGTAAAATTCTTTCCTTATGATGGAAAGATTGAAAATGACTGAAACACTAATGATATACCTTTAATGAAGTTTTGTTTGTCACCACAAAGGAATTAGGGTTTCATGTAGGTTGTCTTCATAGAACATGAATTTCATCTCTAATGCTTGAATCTTGACTTCACTTTCTACTCCAATGCTTGATAGAAGACTGATTGCTTGCTCACTTGAATTTAGGGTCTCAAATTTTCTTGCTTGAAAAGATTAGGAATTGAATTAGAGTTAAAATGAGAGGGTTTTAGATCTCCTTTTATACTTGCTAGTTAAAAAAACATTAAATTTGTTAACACGAGTTTAACATGGGATCTAGGTCCCTACTAAAATTTAGTGACCATTATGAGGCCCCAAGATGGGCCCTTTTCTAGAGGACCATGGCGTTGGGTGCAATGGTCCTAATTTAGGACCATGACACCTAATGCCATGTTCTTGGAAATTAGGGCTCTGAGATCAAGAGGAGTCAGTGTAGACAATGATAAAATAATTTTGATAGTCAGTGCAAGAAGAATCAGTGTTGCAATCAAGCCTTTGAGGATGAAATGTCAAAGTGAAGCCTAAGTGAGGAAAAAATTATAGGCAAGTACAATTTAGGACACTACAAGAAAATATACTCATGTCCTTCTACTATAATTATCAATAAATGAAACATAATATGTATATTTTGTATTGGAAGGAACATTTATAGGACCAAACACATCAAAATAATTAAGATCCAACACATCACAATATTTATGAGAACTCGAGTAAAACTAAATGTGATTTTGTTTTCCATAAATGCAATGCTCATAGAAATCAAAATCAAGATTACAATCATTCAAACCTTCAGCAAGGTTTTTATTTTTCTAGGTCCTTAGACCCTTTTCTTCGATGTGGCCAAGTCTCCAATGCCATAACATGGTCTTATCTATAGGTAGCTTGGATTCAAAATAAAGAGAACCCTTATGTACCCAAAAACCATGACCATTTGTTAAAGGTGAAACCCTCACCTCTTCCAACAATGTATTCATAGATTTATTTTTCATAGAACTACTACACTCAACAATGTATGCATAAAGCTTATATAACTATTGGGTGAATATTTTGTCACCAGCGTACCAATGGCAAAATATGTGATTCACACACAGCTATGTTGAGAAATTAATCTCTCCTCTCATCAAGGGGAGGTTCCCTTTAAAATTTCTTCTCTAATTAATAAGAAATCAAAATTTGTGGATTGGTGTTGGGCATATAATTCTCTTTTTTCAGAGTCTATGTATTCTCCCTCTACCTTGTTACAATTTCTCTATCTCTTTAGATACATAAAGAAAAGAACAATGGATCTAACCAACTGCACTAAAACTTACTATCAAGTAGCACAAAGTCTCTCTTGAATGTGATACTAACTCAAATTTATTATTACAAATAATTAGTAACTTGACTTGGAGCTCAAAGTCTTCAAGTACAAATTCCTAATCCTTTAAACTACAAGTAATTGCAGTAATACAAAGCCTACCACTAATCACTCAATTACCAAAATATTTCCCAAATATACTAGGAGCACACAGTCTACTTGCACAATTCAAGAGCTCTTTTACCCACATAACAATATCTCCAATATCAAAGAAGTAAATAACATATATAAGTAATGGACATAAGAACATTCACTCATATAAACAATTTTCTTGACACAACAAAAAGTTTGAGATCAAACAAAATTGTTTTCTTTATTTGCTTGATAGAATCTTCACAACAAAAGCTCAAAGTCTTAGCTGAGGTAAAAATTCTACACAGTTTTGCTTAGCATGAAAAAGATAAATATTTACAAATAAGGACCTCCTTAAATAGGAAAAGAATGGAGAAAAATGTGGGCACAGTTGACTAATTCAACTGCACAGTCCCACTTTACTACAACTACAACATAAAGAAAATGTGCAGTTGCAAGAAAACTAACAACGTCTAATGATGCAACTGCATAAAAAGAAAAAGCTAAAAGGGGACACTTAATTCATCTTTCTCCTCCTTGTTTGATTTTTGGAAATCTTTGAACTTATCTAGGATGGCTTTCATCTTTGCTTCATCCGGCATTGGGGTAGAACTTGTGATCACTCGAACATAGGAAAGTGAATCTTCAATCTTTACCTATTTCTTTTTTCCATCCTTTAGCATGGATGCAAGGACTTCAAAATTGACTTCAATCTCCAATAGCTTATCAAATGTATCAAGTGATAAATCATGTCTCGTGCAGTGATCTGTTAAGGAAAGGAAATCCTGTATGATAGCTTCACCAGTCACGGGATTTTGATTGCCATCATAGAAATAACAAGGAAGATCGGTAACTTTGGCAAAAATGAGATCAATCTCATCATCACCTTCTTTCTTCTCTTGGTCTAGCTCCACAATCATCAACCTTATTGTCTCTTGCTTATGAGACAATAATGAAAAAATCTGGATATATTTTTCCCTTGTAGGAATTACTTTATTTTCAACAAGGACATCTATTCTGAAGTCCTCCATCTTTCTCCAAAGGGTAGTACTTTTCTCAACTTCCTCAATCTCTTGCGACAGTGAAGTTTTGAGTCCTTGCATTTGACTTTGGATTACTTCAAAATCCACCAATAGTCCAACTGTCGAACTTAGAAGATGAGAGCCTTCTGACCTTAGCCGTGAAACCCACTCATCCATTACTTGGCTGCTGGTTCCTACCTGTTCAATCTTCTTTAGAGCTACAGTGTCCATTGAGGATCCTATGGGCTCAATTTCTTGAGAAGATTTTGTGACCTTCATAATAACATTGGTCAATTGTTAACATTTTTGCTTCATTCTTCTCATCTCTCTCTTGATCAAATCTTCTTAACAAAGAATCGAAAGCTGTCTGAGAATCCAATTTAACACTCTCATGTGTTTCCACCCTGAGCTCTATGGTTTGCATGGTGTAATCCTCAGGTCGTATGTTGTCTTTATCTTTATCTAATAGTGGCACCATGACCTCAACATACTTTCTCTTAGAAGTTGGGTCTACTAACACCCGAGATATCGTCTTTGGCTTCTTTGTTCCCTTAGGCTTCAAAGGAACCAACTGCTCAAAATCAAACTCATCTGGAGAAATTACCTATTTTTTCCTCTTAGGGGCCACTACTTCCATCCAAGGTCATAATTCTAGATTGGCCGATGGAGTAGTAGCTCCTTGCTGATTTTCAGTTAAGATTTCGAGAGTAGGTTGACTGGAGCTCAGAGAAATTATGAGTGTTGTCAATGGCACCAATGTTGAAGCATCTTATGGGACACTTGTCGACGTTGTAATATTTGTTGCTGCTGACACCTCTTTAGCTATAGATGGGAGAGTTGAAGGTATCGTGGATGCAAGTTCAGTACTTACCAATGGTGGAATTTCTATTGTGACTTTAGTAATAGGTAAGTCCACTGTAGATAGTTCTGTAAATACCTCTTCCAAGGCTTCATTAAAATCCATCATCACAGATTCAATGGTAGATGAAGAAATATCATCCAAGTTGGAGAAATTGGTTAATGTGAAAAATTGTTGAGCAGCCTCTGACTGCGCCATGCCCATACCTAGATCCCCATCTTGAAACTCCTCATCCTCTTGATCAGAGTCAGAATCAATAAAGTGGATGATCACCTCTGAATGAGTTAGTACTTGTGAAGTGGTCGGGGCATCAACTCCACTTGGATGTGATGTTTCTTCAACCCGTGCTTCCTCTTGTTGAGGAATTTCACCCTCTTCACCTTCTCTTTTTCAACTTCAATGGTAGGTTGTTGTTCTAGCTCATTTGCAACCGTCCCTTGTACTAGTGATGATGACTCACCCTTTTTGGACCCTTTAATTGTAAATTCAATTTTGGGCCCTTTCCCTTTAGATTGTACTATGGGAGCTGAAGATAGTACTTGTGGATCTGCCCTGCTCTTTATTCTTGTCTCAGCTGTAGTCGTCTTGCCAACCAGGCCATCACTATTATTGTCATCCCCTTAACTAGCAAGAAGTTGTTTCATCCTAAGATTCTTCTTTAACAGCTAGGCACTGGTGTTTGTCAGGATGGGAGCGATCCTTTGGGTGATGGATTTATTTTCCTTCTTTGACCATTTTGACAATCTGCCCATACATCTTCAAACCTGTAGACATGGGTATAATTCCTCTTGAGTTTGTTCTTCATGCTACGAAAGTCAAAATTGTTTCGTGCCTTGAATCTTCTCATAGTATTCCACTGTATTTCTTCCTCCATGTTTTTGGCTTTGGGGTTGGTTAGGACTGAGTACCTGCCGATTGATTCTGGGAACTTCAACCCAGTCTTATGTGCTTTTGACTTCTTTTCATGAACATATATTAGTTGTTTACACAACTCCATGAGAATGATCTTGTCAAAAGGATACTTTGGTAGAATAAAAAGCTCACCTGAGAAACATCCAATCCAGATGTAAGTGAATGTAGGAAATTGAAGGAAAACACATCCAAAATGAGATACCTTGTTATATGCAGCTTCTGATAATCTCTACTTCTGCAGGCTCTGATCAAACATGCACTTCCACACAACAAATAAGGCATCATTAACTCTTCTGAAGTGGCTACCTTGATTCTTGATGGTAATTTGATCATAGTATTCCAAGACAGGCACCAATCTCTTATCACCCTTGGTAGACAAACCTGGATATTGCCTCATAGAAGCAGATACATAAACCAGGTACGAGGTCATGTAAAATTTCAGTGTCACTTTGACTTCCTTCAATTGAGCACAATGCAAATCACTGATCTGTTCACCCCAGTCAATTCTTGCAGCCCCTTTCCTAATTATATTCACGTAGTAACACATCCAGCTTTGAAAGTAATGAGAGTCTTTTAACCCGTTCACTCTTGATAACATGGTAACCATGTCATTGTATTCCTCATTTAAGTCACTCCTATGAAAGAACTTGGGCCATCATGTGGTAGTGGAATGTCTGGCAGCAGAGAGGTACATAGTATTGATCACTTTCTTGCATTTAACTTCATTTTTCTCATAGTACTCTTGAGCACTTTCTTGAGAAATGTCAGCTACCTCTTCAACTGGTGAGCCTTTGAAGACACTGTTGAAGAACACACTATCCAGAGTCATGATGACATTTTGATCAACATCCTTCACTTGTCTTGTATTCGGATCAAATTGATCCAATAATGCAAGTACAAATTCAAGATCATGAGCTGCAACTGGGAAGGATGCATATTTATGCAACTCAAATTTGATCAGATTGGTTAGGCGAGTAGGAGCTTTCTCAATTCTGTCAATAAAATTCTGCATACTGACATGTTCAATCTCAGTATCTTTGATCTCCTTGATATTTGAGTCCACTGAACTCTCTAGGTACAAGTACTTATCATACTTATACTTCATCTTTTTTGTTGATGTTTTACCTGGAGAAGATCCCAACTTACTCAAGGAAGGCTTGGATTTATCTTGAGGGGGCTTTGACATTTGCAATGACTACATTCAACAATGAGGATGAGCTCTTTTGATAGTTATCATCGTCATCAAAATCATTTTTTCTCAATCATATCAAAAAATCGGACTAAGAATATGCTTAAGAGTAAAACTGCCAAAAACAGCAGGTCGGGGAAAAAAGTCTTACATGCTCTTCAAAAAATAAAATTCACACACTGGACTTTAAAGTCCGATGTGCAAGTGCAAAACTTTTTGAAAAACCAGCACATCAGACTTTAATTTTCGATGTGCTAATCGGGGAAAAGCAACTGATTGACATGTCGGGTTTTAAAACTGGACATGTCAATAAAAAATCCTTCACTTCGCATATCAGATTTTAAAATCCGATATGTGAAGGTTTCCCTCCTGCATATCGGACTTTAAAATCTGATATGCGAAGAGGGCTCAATTGATCATTCTACATATCGGATTTTAAAATCCGATATGTAGGCTATGGGGAAGAAAAGATTGGGAGGGCAGTCGGACTTTAAAGTCCGATTACCCTCTAAAGACAGTATCAAGCAAAATGAAAAACAAGCAAGGGGGAAAGGGAAAAATGGAAACCAAAGAAGAAGCAAAACTTGAAAAGAAATCACAAACCTACCTCTTCCGCCACAATGAGTGAAAAAATCTGATGTAGACGCGACAAATCAACAAAGTGGGCGAGCAAAAAGGGAGGAGGACGTGCGGAGGAGGAAAAGAAAATAATAATGGAGAAATAAACCTCAAAATTTAATAAATAAACCTCTTAATTTAGAAATAAATGCGGTATTAATTACTTAATACGCAGTGCATGTCGAACTTTAAAGTCTGACATGCAAGCTAAAAACCTTTGCAATTCGATCGGACTTTAAAGTCCGACATGCAATCTTCAACCAGACAGCCTATAGGTCGGACTTTAAAATTTGAATTGCAGGGGAAGATTACCTGCAAGTTAGACTTTAAAGTCCAATCTACGGGCTGAAAATCAAACATGTGCACATCAGACTTTAAAGTTTGATGTGCAATCAACTATACAAAGAAAGAGCCCTACAGGTTGAACTTTAAAGTTCGACTTGTAGGTAAAACTGCAAACCTTAAAAAAAACTTAGAAAAAAATAAAAATGAAAAGCAAAAAAATAAACGAGCTGACCAATGGAGTCGATCAAGCTCTCCCAGAGGTCGTAAGGTACGAAACAGACCAGTTTCGTAGGGTTGCCTCACGATTTTGGCTGTGCTAAAATTGAGGACAATAATAATGTGTCAAATTTGACACCTCAAGCAATAACCATAGCACTTTTGACCATTTTACATCCTATTTCAGAAAATACTATGTGCGCACTTGCATCTATTAGTTTGGTCATAGATAAGAAAATTGAACTAGTCCAAGAATATGCAACACACTATTAATTCTTTTTATTGTACCATCGGGAAAATTGATTCTAACTTTACCACCACCTATAATATCTAAATGAGAATCCTCACCCAAATACACCTTACTTTCATTGAACTTCATATTAAAAAAAACCATCTCTATTAGAGTTCATATGAAAAGATGCAACTGATTCAATTAAGCATGCATCATTACTTGCATGAGTGACCAAAATTGCAATGAACACATCACCATATTCCTTCTCACAAAATTAGAATCAAATTTCTTCTCTTCCCCCCCTTTTTTTTGCAATTCTTATGGATGTTTCCAAGCTTGCCTCAATTCTAATAAACAACTTTGGAATTTATAGGAAATTTGGATCTCTCCTTGGACTTTGATTTGGAATTTATAGGAAATTTGGATCTCTCCTTTGACTTTGATTTATCACACTTCTCATTTTTCTTGCCTTTTTCCTTAGGTCTTCCATGAACACTTAAGACATCCTTGCATTTATGGATACCTTCATCCTCATCTCTTTAGAAAGAAAAGAACCAAACAACATCTTCAATATTTAAAATAACAAAAGTACTATTTGTTGCAGATGTGATGGTGATGTTGTTAAGTGGTTGTCATTGATGTCAACATATTGGTTGGCATTGATGTCTCTATTGTTCTTGGTATTGGTGATCCATAATTTGTGTTCCCGGAATCTTTGGTGCTCTAGAAGATGTGTTGGTGATCCAAATATTTTAGGTTAATGGATATAGTGTTGATTGATGGTACTCATGTATATCTTGATACCATTCTTATTTTTGTTATCTTGGGTGATGGTTTTTTGGTCCAGATTAAATCCAGAATTCGAGGATGTGCAATGATTTATGATGTAGCATGTGTATCATGTTTTGGGTTTGTAGCGTGTTGATCTAACCGTTGATGTGTGTTGTGATATGGTCTACTTCTAATTCCTTCCCACCACTAGAATGTTTAGTGTTGACGTATTTTAGATCTCTGTCTTGACCGACTTGGAATATTATGCTTCCCAAAAGATAGTATATATATGTGGATGATCTAATTGAGTTTCATATAGAAAAATTGTGACAATGTTCTGAAGATATGTGAGATTGGAAAGGAAAGATCTGACTATTGGTGATGTGTGTGAGTGTGTTGGTTTTGAGGCATTGGAAGCACTCTGGTTTTGCATATTGTGTTTCAGAGGTGGATTTTTTCTTTCTTTCTCTCTTTCTTTGGTAGTGAGCCTTATTCTTAGCAGTAAGCCCACCTGTAGTGAGCATTCTGGCAATGAGCCACCCTTTGTAAAAATCACCTTAACCAATGTTTTAGATTGAGAACTAACATTCTCCATGGTTTTTCCCTTCTTGGGTTTTCCATGTCATATATGGTGTTCTTTGTGTGATTTTTTGTATGTTCATTTTTTCATCTATATCTATGTTGATTAATTCTATTGGTTTAGATCTAGTTGTGAAAAGGATAAAAGAAATTATTTTAAGTTATCAACTGATTCACCCCCCCCCCCCTCTCAGTTGCTCAGATATTCAAAAATTGGTATCAAAGTTTTGGTTCCTTGGAGAAGAGCTTAACCTCTTAAGGTAGATCCTGATCCGATGGCATAGAAATGGACTATTCATATCTTTGAAGGATCCGACTATAGTTTTTGGAAAGTGAAGATGAGAGGCTACCTGATCTCTTTGGGATACAACACTTGGAAAGTAGTGAAAATTAAGTATGCTCAACCAACAAATGGTCTTACCACTCCAGATGAGATTCAAGCTTATGAAGAGAATGAAAAGACAAGGTATGCTATCTTTAGTTCTTTATATAAAACTGAATTGATAAAGGTTATTTCATTGAATACTTCTTAGGAGGTTTGGGAAAAGTTGAGAGATATTTATGAAGAAAATGATAGAGTGAAATTATCAAAGAAGCTAACAGCTAAGCCCAGATATTAGAATCTAAAAATGGAAGAAAGAGAAGACATAACTAGCTATTTTCATAAGGTTGATAGTGCAGTAAAATAAATCAAACAACTTGGCGACACCTTGTCAGATGGAGATATAATTGAGAAGTTCTTGATGTCCCTATTGGAAAGCTACAGTGATAAGATCTCAAATATTGAAGGAACCTATGATATGAAGAAGTTCACTAGAGAGCAGCTTTATGGTACTCTATCAGCATTTGAGATAAGGAAGTTTAAAAAAGATAAAGCTAATATTGTGTCTACCTTTAAAGCATCTGAGGAAGATCTATAAGATGAAGGTTTAGATGAGATGGAAGAAAAAGTTGTAAGGTGTGATGTTGGAAAAAGGTGAATGATGGAGATATCAAGAGGAAAGCTTTTCTTCCCTCTGAGGAGAGATAAAAGTTTCACTTCAGATTTCTCTTCAAACACATTTTCCACATTACATTAGAAGAGAGAGGAAAATACACTAGATTCAACCTCTAAAGAAAGAGATTGAATTCTGAGTGATGGTAAGTGAATCCCTTCTTCTAAGATTGAGATTTGAATTGATTGAATCGTGTACTTACGATCAAGTATAAAAGTGACAAAGATCTGATTATAACTCAAGATAGAAGCATAGGATGAAGTTATGTACCTGGAGCTGGCAATAATCTGTTGAGATGAAGTTGTCTTGTGAATTTGAGGAAAATTTGTCTAGACCATGGCGGGAGTATACACAGTCCTCCGAAAAATCCATGAAATGAAAAGGGTTTTTCTGCCTCTGCAAATGGAGCCGGAATCTGAAAGTATAGCTACGCACCTGCAACCTACACATAGAAAAGAGAGGGAAAGGTGTTGGGATTGGGGAATTGCCTTCATGTCAAACCCCATTTTTGGAATTAACCAAATGATGAAAGAAAGTACTTGTAAGTGAATGTAAATGAAAGACTGAAATGTAAGTCACCTCAAGGGAGGTTGTAGATAGAATGTAGGTATATTTTCTTGTGTGGAATTGAATGTTGAAATGAATCTCCTCTTCAATGGTTGAATCCTTGACTTGAATGCAACACCTAACCTTGAAGAGAGACTTGAGAATGCTCAATGTTGGAAATGAATGCTTGAATGCTTGATCTCATGTAAACTTCCCACTCATCCCACTTTTTCAACTTTTGCAAATGAGAGGGAAAATGCAACTTATATACTCGTCAATTAGAGCTAATTGACTGATTTTCCATCGTAGGCCGACATTGGGGGAGTTTTTACCACTCAATGTGAAACCTCCAAATCACATTTGAAAAGGGTCCTATCCCAAAATGGGATAGGGGATAGGGGCGCCACGCCCCTATCCTAGGGGGGACAGGGGCATCACGCCCCTGTCCTGCCCTTTTTTGCAGGACAAGATGTAGTCTAGGCAGTGTGAAGGGCAAGCAAGATGCGGTTCTCAGGCGTCGAGCAAGTCTTCGGTCTCCAATCAAGCTTAGGGATTTAGTTTGCATGCGTGAGGACCCTAATATGGTCGAAAATTGTGAGGGTCACAATTTTATGACACTACATTTAGCCCCTACTTTAGCAGGATTATAAGCGTATGCCAATACTGTCAGTAAAGTACAAGGAAACAAGATTGAAAGAAATATACCATGTCAAGGAGCCAAGATGCACCAAGCCCCCAGTGAACTTAGGATATTATAACATCAATTGACAAAGTAAAAAGGAAGATCAAGAAGAGAAAACTGTGACTGCAAGTAGCAAGGTTCTCCTCACTATGAGTCACGAAAAAAATAATAAAATTATGAAAAAAAGCCAAGTTCACTAAATAATTTCAAGTATCGAGAAGGAAAGTATGAGCAGAGTGTATGCCCCCACGTTAAAGCGATTGCAAGGATTTAGCCACCAAGTGAGGAATAAACCCAAGGATAATGAACACAAAATACGAAGCACAAGGTAGTTTCACTTTCCTCGGGGTCAGTATGTTGTATGATGACTCATGTATATCATATATGTATGTGTGCATATAATAATCATCATTCCACAAAGAAGGATGCTACCTTGGAAGAAAGGGAAGAGATGATATCTTTCAAGTCAACATGAAAGAGAACAAAAGAGATCTCAATGCTTTGCATCATCCCGAAATGGACACTAAGGGAACAATAGAAAAAAAGGGATACACATAGAAGAATGGTCACAAAAGAGCAAGAAAGGAGAGAGAGAGAAATTCTACAATGCTAATATTTCTAATCTAGCATGACATCCACCTCCCGATCTTGTTGATCACTATTTTGGGAAGGTGAGAAGCATGTCAGAGGAGCAACATCGAGCACAACAAATGAAGCTTTAACAAGATCCAAACAAGGACTATGCTCATGTGGTAAGTCACTTTGTTCGATTCTAGGAGCTAGTATTGGGGTTTGTGAAAATTCGGTTGATAAATGCTTGTCCACATCAACATATTCATACTCACTATCAGAAGCATTAGGAGTTGTATTGCCATCATGAATAACATTTTCACCCATTTCTTCATCCAAGTTTAGAGAAAGAGGAGCAAGAACATGAATAGGAGTAAAACCATCACATGTTCTATGCAACTTATGATTTGGAGATGTAGGTTGAACATATTTCTTAGGAGAAAAGGGAATCATGTCAACTATTGGAGTCTTAGGAGATTGATTATTTTGAGGGACAACTTCATGATCTCGAACACATGTCTTCATCGGCAGTCTCTCGCACAACGATTCCCTCAAGTCTTAGTGGAAGGTTGAGAAGGAGGAGGAAAACTTGAAAAAGTAGGAATGTTTCTCTCCTTGATAGTTGAAGTTTTAGGTTGAGATCTTTTAGATTGAGCAAGAGGAGAAGTAGGCCTCTTCTCTTAATCAGAGGAAGGAGATGGAACTGCACTATATCAAGAAGGAATATTAGGTGTAGGAAGAATACCAGGTCTATCATGAGGAGGAGGTATAGGTCTAACCTTAGGAGCAATATTGTGTTTCTTCTTAAGATAAGGTATAGTCACATCCATAGGAATAGATTGAAGATCGTCCTTAGGAGGGAGATTAGTTATATCTATGAGGGGAAGAACTTTATCTTCAAGTATGATAGAAATGCCAATTGTTGGGGATCTAGGCCGACTTAAGGATAAGATTATATCTTTCTTCCATTATTAGGGATGAACATGTAGAGAGGGTTGGTTTACTTGGGAATCACCTAAAATTGATTTATTCTAGTTCTATGTTGAGAAAAAGAAGTAGGGAACACTCTGAAGATGACATTTAACTTCTTAGATGATGCACTAAATTTGTATCAACCCTATTTTTTTTAAGTTTTAGACACATAAATAACTCAAAATCCTCCCATGACATTCCTTCCGAAATATGGAAGAAAACTTGAGAAGTTAGTAATATATGACAATCACTTCATATACAAAATATTGGAGTAATTTATATTTTCTTACAATATAGGCAAAGATGACAATCTCTCTAAAATGAATAGCTGACAACCAATGAATATAGAAAAAAGAGACAATTAAACCTTGTACAGGACCATGTCATGTATTCAAAGAGATGAAGTTTAGATCATTGACAAGCATAATGGTTAGAAAAAAGAAAAAAATATGTCTATATGGCACCAATGCAAGTGAACAATGATCAAGATCAAGTGATGTGTGACTATAGAAGAGAACCATACTCAAAATGAGAAATATCTAGTACAATGTGTTGATGAAAAAGATCTAAGACCTGCATCAATAAACCAAAGGTATGGAGAAGGCCCCAAACACATAAAGTGTGCCCTCGTGCTACCCTACGAAACCTATACAAATAAAGAATAGTCCATGTTAGTAAACGACTTATGAGGAAATGGATAGATTCATAGCTATAAGAAGACCTTATTGTCACAAAAAGATTGAGATAGTCTCAGAATATTACGAATAATAAATGAAACATGATCTTACACAATGTCCACTCTTCAACAGTACTACAACAATTTTTTTCTTTGGTATTCATCAAATGGGAAGTTTGTAAGGAGAATAAATAGTGAGGAGATTATCACCAAAGGATGCGGTTACGCTATTAAGGATTTTCAAGGTAAATAAGTGATATTTTGTATCTAATCATAGAAAAACTTGTTCACAAAAGAGTAGTTAAGTGTTAGAAAACACTATTAGGATCCAAAGAAATGAGAACCTTGGACAATGTTCATATAATAACTATAGTGTTATCCAAAGCTTTAAATGGAAATAAGGATACATGTTAAGAGGAAAAAGTACTAGAGGACTTTGAATTATGAACAAAAATGTGATGATGCCTTCTAATGAACCTAAATGTGTCCTTAAACTCAAAGAGTAACTCAATTTTATTAGAAAAGGCATAGCTATTTATATCTATTATGCCAAGATTAATCAAAGAGGAGCATGAATAATAGAAATTAGTCTAAAGGTAAGTGCAGCAAGATGTGGTACCAAAAATGTCACTTTTTTATCTTTTCATAAAAAATGTGTCATTGGTATGAAATGGTCATCTAAACCTTCGGGTTGGATGCCCAAGGAAAATACAACCCAAAGGGTTGGTGTTTTTCAATGCAAATATTTTGGTGAGAACCAAATATGGCACTTGCCCAATGTTATGCATTGGCAAATATAGAGGTCATTATTGGGCAAATGTTCCAGTTTGGACAAAAGTGAAGAATACATAGCTAACATCGTAGATTTTCCATCACATACTAATGCATTACCAATTACTATTATTCCTTAGTTCATTTTAAAAGCACCAATTCCAAATGTTCCTAAACCCATTATCCACATCATTAATTCTATTACTAAGCATCACCTAATACACATCTAATTCATTCTCATTAATAAGAATAACAATACATTCCATCATAATACCAAAATGCATAACCATAACCAAAAGATGAGAACAATAAGAGAACGTCTTCCATTACTTAACAATTACCACAATCAATAGCATTAAGGGTAATCATCTCATTACAAGACGTATCATACACGTGTATCTAATCATCTACTTATCACATAAAACTATCTGATATACATAATTTCTTATCCTAATATTATTAATGCCACATGAATCATATTACAACATTGGTTTCATTCTATAATGTTTACAACAATCTACGCCAAGATTCCATCCATAAACTGAAGAGATAAAGAATTCATATCTACGCACATGAGAATCCAACGAAGAACATCCCAATGGAAGAAGGAATCAAACCACCTAACCAACGTGGAACCATAAGGAACCACCCCCTGTGCTACAGAGAATGACACAAGATCCCACACACACACTAGATCTAGGCTGACACCTAACAACAAAAGGATACAACCAAAACCTCTAAAAGGAAGTAACCATGTGAACAATACTCCAATAACATCACAAGGCTAACTCCAAATAATAAAACATCCAAAGACACTGCAACAACAAGGTATAAGGAACTAGGATCTACATGTACTTGGAAGAGTGTCATCACATGCTATCACAAAAAACAAAGGATATCTTAGGTAAGGGGATTTAGAGCTCCCTATTGTCGGTATCTGTGATACACATTTGGAACCATCTCAACCTTTGAGGAAATCAAGGGAGTTCAATTTATCCAATTATCGAATCTTCCCAAACCTCATCCTCAGTCTCTACTAGCACTCTAGGCCATGAGATGGGGCACCACTAATACATTTCTTATCTTATTAAAATGAATTACTGTTACCCATCCCTCCTAAGATTAATTTATTAGGTTATCACTTGATTATACATTAAACTCCCAATGAGCTATCCCAACGATCTAGATCCCAACTCCCCAACACAAGGAATCCTAGCGATCCATTCCTCATGACCCCACTAGACTCATGGAAGCCCACTCTCCCTAATCATGCTCCTAGACCTTAGGGTAACCACATATACAACAAGGAGGCTCATACAAATGTATTCCACAAATGACATCCATACAAGGATACATATAGATATGCATATCCAATCAATAGCCACAAGCCATAATATAAAATTACATGAAGTAACCAAGACCCTCATAAATAATCAAAAGTAAGGCATAATTCCCTCTTGCTTAGCCATAAGCAACACATTCCTCCACACCAAGGTAAACCATCTTGTTGGAGCTATAAAATGATATGATATCCAATCTAAGCACTACCAATATTGGAAAACATAGGAATATCGAAACACAACATCTGGTACAAAATATAGACCTAGAAAAATCAACACAAGAAGCCAAAATCAGCCCAGATATAAAATAGCAATAGAACATCACATTTGTACAAAGGTTTAGTGCATATATGAACTCCTCTCGTGCATACAATATCTCCTATAGTGCATACAAGATCTCTTATAGCACATCCCAAACCTCCTTAGTGCATCCAAAACCTCTTGTAGCGCATATAGACCCTCTTGTAGCGCATACAAGATCTCTTGTGGTGCATTTAAAAAATCCTATCGTGCATCCAGGATCTCCTGTAGCACATCCATAACCTCCTGTAGTGCATCCAGTAACTCCTGTAGCGCATATGGCTTAAACTCTAGCGCATTTGACTCAGATGCAAGGAAACTCAGAAAAATGAAAATATAAAATTATGATAATTCCCAAAAATGCATTGGGTATATAATATGATGCGAGTAATCAACCAAAAGAGGTACATAATATATAAAAATCCAAGGAAACATACAAATATAAATACAATAACCAATCCAAGTCACTGTAAGCATTCTGGGTTCAATCATGGAAGCAACTTCCGACAAGGCAACTCTTAGGAACATCATCAATACACAAAGTAGGGAAATAAGGCTACCCAACAAATGGAAAAAAAGAAAACCATCATAACATTCAGAGAAGATCTACAAGAATAGTAGTAGTAGAGAATTCCAAGATAAAATTCAATGCATGGGAAAAACAACCAAGCCATTCACGACAAACATAAATAAATCCAGACTATGTATATCTATAAAACACCAATTCCCCAAGGTTTCATACACCTATATTTATATTTATAAAACCATATAATCAATTTTATAGTAACACAAATTTCTCCGGATAGACAATCTTTTCACAAGCATGATGCAGACATTCTTTTCAAAAGAAAATGCAATAAAAGGAGAATTTCAACCAATCTGGAATGTAGAAGTTATGGACAAGAAAATATGAAGAAGAGAAATCCAATCCACAACCATCCAAGCCAAGCCAAAATCCAGGTCCAAAATCCAACCTGAGAATTCTTCAAAAAATGTTAAAAAAACAATTCTCTAGCAAGCCAACCCCCAAATATGCTCAAAAAACTCAACAAATAGGATTTCATTTTAAATCTATGAAATATGTCGTTCAATAAAAAATAATTAGAAATATAATATTTTATACCAACCCTACCCAAATTCAAGGTAAGAAAATATAAAATAATATTAATTAACTTACCCAAAACTCTTAACCAATAATAAAATAGGGTAGGTAGGATAAATAATATTTAAATAACCAAAAGGGGTAAAAGGGGATTTAAATAATAAGAATAGCCCAAATAATTTAATAAACCAAATGGGCAATAATATAATTACCCAATCATATATTAAACCACAAAGCTCAATAATAATTAAATCAAAAGGCCCAATTAAATATTAAATCACAATAAACAAATGGCTCACCAATAAAATAATTAAATTAGATAATGTAAATGCTCAAATAAATATTAAATCATTAATTAAATATAAATCCTTAATAAAAGAATCACACATGAATATTTAAATATTATTACTATTGAGGCTAAATTTGAACTCCAGAGAATTAACCTGAAACTTGTTAGTCCATCATGAGATATAAAAGAAAGCTACAGGAAAACTTAGCTTCAACCAATGAAGTAACATGAAGTAAATGAAATAAACAGAGTATACCTTCCACGATTTTACACCTCATTGTGTCCTAACTCCATTGTTCTTGGTTGCAGATGATTTGCTCTCAGACAAGCACTAGTAGCTTCCAAGATGGCATATGAAGAATGGACTGATAGTTAACTGATACTATGATATGCATATGCAAAATGATTTAAGCTAACATGATATTAAGCTATGATAAAAATTCTAAAATTTCTAATTGCTTCAAACTTAAACTAACGGATGTAAGATAAAAACTCCTAGAATGACTATAAGATTAGCTATTAGTTTCAAAATGGCTTAGGAGACCTCTTTTTATAGATTTTTGAGTGCATGAGCTTAGGTGGCAGAGATCAATGATCATGATCAAATCTTGCAAATTGGATGGCTATGAGCAAGAAGTTGAAGATTGAGAGAAAGGGGGAAGGAGAAGACAAGTGTCACTCATCTCACCTTGACTCAGTTGAAGACTTGAGAGGATATAGGATAGTTGGAGAAGATGTAGGAATGAAAGGACAAGTGGACTCAAGTCCTCCTAATATATAGGGATGTTAGAGAGAATATAGAAGAAGGTTGGGAAATATGTGTACGTACACAATATTTTATTTATTTTGGAAGTTGGAGATAAGTGCTAATAAATGATTTATTTAAACTAATTTTGTTGAATTAGTTTAGCCACATGATAGATGAGTTGGCAAAGGAAAGATGAAGTGGAGACGGAAATGTGAGTTGGAAAAGGTATTAAATAATTAAGAAATTATTTAATTAATGAGACTATAGGATAGAAGATAGAGGAATAATTAAAGAGTAGATATTTAATTAATCGATTAGAAGAAAAGGATATAACGAATTAATTGATAAAATGTTTCAATTAAATTAATTAATAAAAGGATATGAAATGAATTAAATTAATTAATCTTTCCAAATTAACTATTTAATAGAAGAATAATTATTAAATAAATAAAATATTTATTTAATTGCTCATAGCCATTTTTATGTGTATACATTTACCATCCAATAAATTAATTTAACATTAATAAGCTTATTTAAGCCCATTAATTAATTAATAATTTAATCAACCAATAACCACAACTCCTCAAAACAACCCAACATAGGGTAACATAAGATACCACATGACACCACAAGACAACTCTAACCATGAAACTAAGACTTATAGGATACCAGCTAAACCTAGAGTGTAGAATGGGATCTCATGTCACCTCTGATCAACTTGCCATTGGGATGAAGACGCACTCAAACATGTGAAGCCAGGTGGAGTCAATGTCTAGTACTTGCGAACCTGTCACCACCAATACATGTACGACAACATATACAATGAAATGTATCATGAAATAATCAGACAAGTGAAAGGGATTCACATCTCATATCATGCTCATGAAGGAGTGGTATGACATTGTCCCTAGTAGAACCGCACTAAAATACAATCATGACAGCCAAGAACTACCATAATAATCATATCAAATGTGACTATGAAGTGAAGTTAGCACATAGTATGATATCACCAAATCACCATAAGAAAATATGAATCTCGCATATAAAATAAGTGCATATAGATCATTAAATTTAAGTCCATCATCATAATAGTCCATGAATATCATCATCTATAAGAACCATAATACATGTCAATTGTCAACATGATATGTCTATCGTCAACTATGAAGCATCCTAGTCATATATAAATCCATAAACATCTATAAAAATTATCATAAAATAGTCTAGGCTATGTCAATATAATCTATTGATGCACAAACAAGAAAGGTAAATCAAGGAGGGGCACTACATAGTGTTTAGGTATAGGGTTGAGGATATAGAGTTTAGGATTGAGGGTATTTGTATAGGGTTTAGTGTACAAGATTGATGGTATAGGGTTTAGGGTACATAGGGTTTATGGTATTGCACATATTGATACTTTCCTCTCTCTCTCTCTCTCTCTCTCTCTCTCTCTCTCTCTCTCTCTCTCTCTCTCTCTCTCTCTCTCTCTCTCTCTCTCTCTCTCTCTCTCTCTCTCTCTCTCTCTCTCTCTCTCTCTCACCTATCTCCCATGTCTACATCCCTCCCTCCCTCTCTATCTCCCCCTTCTCACCCTCATATAAATCTCCCTCCCCTACTCTCTCTTATACTCTCTCCCTCTCTATTCTCTCTCTCCATTATCTAGGTCATCACCTCTCCATCCATATCTAATTAGGAGCCTCTCTCTATCCCCCTCTACTATATCTCCCCTCTCTCTCTCCCATATATGTATCTAATATCTCTCTCACCCTCTAGGTATCTCACCTCTCTATCTATCCCCTCTATAGTTCTTTCCCTCCCTCTAGACCTCTCTCTCTCTCCATCACCCCTTACCCCTCTCAATTTATGAACTCTCTTTTTCACCTCCCTCTCTCCTCACCTATTTATATCCCCTAAAATCTGCATCTCTTCTCTCTCCCTCTCTTTAGGAAAGATATAGATGGGATAGATATGTGGGTAAGTAGATAGGAATGGAGAAGTAGCGAGGTAAATAGGGAGGGGTGGAGAGAGAGACAAAGAATGGAGAGAGATGAGAGAAGAAAAATAATAAGAAATGGAGAGTGAATAAAAGAGAGGAAGGGATTCAAGGATAGAGATGGGGTAAGGAGGAAAGACAAGGTAGAGAGGAAAGGAGGAAGTGAGGAAGTGAAAGGAAAAACCTCAAATATACATAATCAGTCATAAAATCTAAACTCTAAGCCTTAATAGAGATATTAGATATGAGATAGAGAGAGGTGGAGAGGGAGGGAGAGAAATAAAGTGGGGTTAAATAGAGATATAAGATACCTAGAGGGGGAGAGAGAGGTTAGAGAAATTGATAGGTAGAGAGATAGAGGTGAGATAGATGGAGGGGGATAAAGAGTGGTTGGTAATAATATTGTAATGTCCACAACCAAAAATTTAATATTGCTCTTAGATCTGGAAAATATATTCACAAATATTACACAAAACTTCACCGAAAACACCCAAACTAGTTAGCTACTTTTGCACAAAAAGGAATGAGTTAAAATGGAACTTTATAGAACATGATTGAAAATGATTTTTTTGATATGTGCATCCTTAAATCAGGTCTAAAATTTATTATTTCAACGACAACATTAATACATTCAAACTCCAATTTATAAGCAAAACCCACAAAACTATTATAACTCAATACCACTAGTGTCCCTATAAATACCACAAGCTGATGTTGTTTGATTTATAAATGGAAAATACATAGAATATGATCTGATACAAGATTAATAATAGAATAAAATCCCTCAAAACACATATGAAATTATTGGAAGAATATTAATGAAGCCTTGAACACACACAATACAAAACTAAATGGATTTCAAAGATGGCTTAAATGTTGGATTGATTTATGTGGATTGAATCAACGATTGAGGTTTAAAATTTCCATCTTGGCATTCAACGAAGTAGAGGATGAATTTTTTGTTAATCCCAAACAAAATCATAGTTCTTTATGATTTGACTAGTTGTCATGTTCAATCAAGTGCAAACACAGTGATTAAGAGGAAAGGTGGGGTTTCAAAGCATAGGGATACCAAAATGGTGGTGAAGTAGGTTTCATGCATATACATTTTTTGAATTGGCAGTTGGCAAGATGAGTGGAATTTTAAAAGCACACAGCCTAAAATAATAGTTCACATGTGTGAGTAGTGCAATATGGGCTATTTATAAAATTCCCAATATTTCCTATAAATTTAACAAATTTGTATTTTGACTAGTAAAGATAATGGAGATTACTCCGCAAGTGTGTCTGGAAATGGTTTCAAAAATGGGATAGAAATATTGTGTTTTCATTATATGTATATTTTATGACACTGGATGAAAAATATTTCATTGAATTGTTGTATAATAAGGGGGCCTTGAAAAGGAACTAGATAACAAGGGGGGTCTTGAAAGGCCTTTTCAATCACAAACTTGCAAGGAACCTTTCAAGAGTTATCCATATTTTCCCCTTCACCATTGAGTGACATAGAGGAAGAAAAAGAGGAGTTAAAAAGGAAAACTAGAGGGAAGATGGATGGTTTAGATGCAACTTTGGTATGATTTTGCAAGATTATGGGATTTGCAAGCCTTCCTCTGTTCATAAGATTCACTTGTAAGTGTCTCTTTCCATTTTAATTGCTCCCAGTCTAGGATTGTGAGTTCCTCCTTTAGTTTTGGGGATGCTCAGCTTCTTTTCCTGTGGGACACCTCTTCAAGGCTTTTGGCTTCCCCTGTTGGTTGGAATGGTGCAACTCATGCTTTCATTTGGAGACATCTGCAGTGTGATGGTAGTACGGATCAAAGGCAGTTAAGATACAATTGGACACACATATCTTTTCCTCGTCTTGCAGAAGGTTTGTTTGTCTATTATATGTTAAATATTGTGTAAAAAGGGAGAATCACCAGATTTAAACAACTTGTAGCTTTTGCATTCCTTGTGTTCTATAACAGGAATACCAAGGTTTTGATTAAGAGTTTTGAAAATTTTCCACATTTGGGGATAACCTTGTTTAGTTTGTTGTAAGGCTAAGGTTTTGTGAGTAATATTGCAGATGATGAGTGATATACTGTAATTTGTAAATTTTCAATTAACAATGAAAACTATTTCTGGTTTGTTGCATTTTTAGTCTCCTATGTATTTTATTTAACTTTATGTGAATTAATATATTGAGGATATGTTAGTTTGTCATGAAATTTTCTATTATTGTGTAAACCTTCTCATGGGTATCCTTCAAGGAAGGAGTTCAATTTTGTGTTTGAGTTGCAGTGAATTTATAGAGGATTCATAGGATAAATAAGAATAGGAGTATGATAAATCAAGGAATTGTTAGACATTAGTATGTTGCAGTTCCCCTAATTTGAGTTTTGATTTACAGATGTGGGTGTATTTTCATTCTCAGTTTGACTTTGTAACCGAACATAAGCATTGGACTATATAGTTTATCCTAGGGATGTTTCATAATCATTATATCATATGAAATTATCTCGCTCATTTTTCCTTTTTTGTAAACAAGGGATTGAGATAGTGATGCATGCTTGATGTATCCCATACATCCTTATGCTGCATGAATTAGACTTCTCAGCCAATTCTAATGAAAATTGGATTAGGGATATATGTTTGTTATTCATAAAAGGATCCCCTTACAAGAACTGGGAAATATCTACCATTGTGTTGAATTGTGAAGCCTTAAGTTTTTGGACATATTGGGAATACCCTCATGAGTTGGGTAGAGCTCAAAGTGAAGAAGGCATAAAAGGGCCTTATTAATGTTGAATTTTATTGTCCTGATCTTGTTGATAGTTTGAACTAGTGTTGAATGTCCTCTCCTTGAAACGAAGCATTGAAAAATTCCTTAGAGTTAAAGGTAGAAATAAAAAACACCAACAAGGCTCATCATAAATAACTCTTATATCCTTCAACATCTGCTTCATCCAAATTACCTGAGTATAATTGCTAGCAGAAGAAATGTATTCATCCTCTACAGTAGATAAATAAATAGCATTCTTCTTCTTACTTGCCCAAGACACAAAATTCTTACCCAAAAAGAATGCACCACCAGTAGTACTCTTCTCGTCATCAACATCACCTACCCAATCAATATCTGTAAAAGAACTCAAGGTAAAGTCATCATTCTGAGGATGCCACAAACCAAAATCAACTATCCTTTTCAAATATTTGAATATCCTTTTAATAATAGTAACATGAGATTCCTTAGGATCGGCTTGAAATATAGCAACATGACACACAACATGCATTATATCAGGTCTAGTCTGAGTCAAATACAACAATACCCAAACCATAGATTTTATTCTAGCCTAATTAGCTTTCAGAGAATCATCATGCTTGGTTAACCTACATTTAGTCACCAGTTTAGATTCTTTAAAACCAAATTTCTTCAATAATTCCTTCACATACTTGGACTGAGATATAAAGATACCTTTATCTAACTGAGTAATTTGCAATCCTATAAATAATTTCATTTCACCAATAATAGACATCTCAAATTCATTTTTCATATCTTCAGCAAATTTCTTACATAGGTAATCATTTCCTCCAAAGATAATGTCAGCAACAAAAAATTCAACAATCAAAATGTTATTCTGATCAATCTTCAAATAAAAACTACTATCAATAGTACCTTTATTGAATCCAAGATTCATCAAATACTTATCCAATCTGGGATACCAGGCTCTAGGGGCTTGCTTCAGTCCATACAATGCTTTCTTCAATCAACAAAACATGTCCTTTCCAAATGTTAGCTGAAATCGATTCGATATCTCAATGTAGACTTCTTCTTCCAACTCACCATTAAGAAAGGTTGATTTGACATACATCTGATAAACCTTGAAATCATTGTGAGTAGCATAGGCAAGAAATAATCTAACAACTTCAATTCTAGCTATCAGAGCAAAAGTATACTCATAATCAATTCCTTCCACTGATGAATAACCCTTACAAACAAGTCTAGCTTTATTTCGAACAACTTTACCCTATTCATTTAACTTATTTTGGAATACCCATTTAGATCCAAATACATTTTTATCCTTAGGTATAGGAACAAGAATCCATGTATCATTTTTCTCAATCTGATTCAATTCTTCTTCCATAGCTTTGATCAAATTTTCATCTTTACATCCTTCATCAACGTCTTTAGGTTCAATCTTCAAAATCAAAAAAAAATCTTTAGCAAGTCTTCTCCTAGTCATCACACCTTTATTCTTATCACAAATAATCTAATTTTCTGAATGATTCAATCCCACATACTTAGGAGTTTTAAGATCTTCTACATAAGCATTTGCACCTTTCTCTTCATTCTCTGACTTTTTCGGATCAATCTAAACCCGAATTTGGGTCTACACTTGTTTTCCTTTATCTGAATTGGCATCCTAATCATTAGAATCCTATCTGCAAGATCTGATTTGTCTTACATTACCTTCATCAACCTTCACATTAGTACTTTCAACTATCTTTCTCATTTTTTTATTATAACATCGGTAGGCCTTACTTCTAGTAGAATAACCAAGAAAAAATTCCTTCATCACATATAGCATCAAACTTTCCAAGATCTTCATCTCGTTTGATATAGCATCTACTTCCAAAAATTCTAAAATATCTAACAATAGGAGCATGACCAAACCATAACTCATAAGGATTCCTACCCGTATAACCTTTGACATTTACTTGGTTAAGAGTGTATACTCCAGTACTCACAAATTCTCTCCAATACACATGCATAACATTTCCTTCAATCATCATGGTTCTAGAAGCTTCTTGAACTGTTCTATTCTTTTTCTCTATAACATCATTCTGTTGTGGTATCCTAGGAGAAGAAAATTATCTCTTAACTCCATGCTCTTCACAATATGCATTAAACTCACCAAAAGTGAATTCTCCACCTCTATCAGATCTCAGACCCTTCATCTTTAATCTAGTCTTAGTTTGAGCCATAGCTTTGAAAATCTTGAACTTCTCCAATGCTTCAAACTTCTCCCTTAAGAAGGTAACCCACATCATTCTCGAATAATCATCAATTAGTAGCATGAAATATCTATCACCTTACAAGATTCTCACTCTAGAAGGATCAAACCGATCATTATGTACAAGATGAACAATAATCTATTAGAATTATATTGTTTTATCTTATAAGTAACTCTTGTACGCTTCCCTAATTGGCATTCCTTACATACCAGATTAGAAGGCTTTATCAACTTCGATAGATCTCTCACTGCTTGAGTAGAACTTATCTTAACCATGCAATCAAAATTTACATGACACATTCTTTTATGCCATAACTAACTTTCATCAATCTAAACAATCAAACAACTTTTACCACCAACATTCAAGTGAAATATATTACCTTTAGTCTTTGTACCTGATGCAATCTCATTTTTGGAGCTACTCAAGATCTCACACTTGTCATTCTTAAATTGCAAGTTATATCCCTCATCAACCATCTGACTGACACTCAAAAGATTATTCTTTAAACCTTCAACATACAACACATCATCAATATTGGTATTACCATCAAGAGATATAGAACCTCTATCATGGATTACACAAGCTTTGTTATCACCAAATCTTACTATACCACCATCATACTTTTCCAAATTTACAAATTTACTCTTATCAACTGTCATATGATGAGAGAAACCATTGTCAATTACCCATTCATCTTTCTCCTCAAGTTTAGGAGCCAAAGTTTCTTCTCATTAATGTAGATTATAGAATATGTAGTTACAGGATCATCTTCCTTGATAGAAATGAACACAAATTCATCTCTTGAATTTCCCTTATCTGACTCATCATCTGTTACACCTTCATCAACGACATAATAACACTTCTTTTGATATTTAGGCTTATATGTCTTAAATGGCTTCTTAGGATTTCTATTTCTTTTCGGACACCTTAATGCAAAATGTCCTATCTTATTACATGAAAAACATTTAAGAGATAACTTACCTTCATACTTACCGACACCTTTAGGCAATCTTCTAGCAATAAGTGCTTCAATCTCTCTTTCTTCATCTTTCGTCTCTTTCATCTCTTTCTCATATCTAGATACTATTGTAGAACTTTCTCCCAGATCATATCTCTACTTCCCAGAAAAAGTAGCTTTGAATGTAGATTTAGTCTTAGGAAGAGAGTCTCCAAACTTGCTCAACTCAAAAGCAACAAGTTTACCAATCAACATGTCTCTTGTCACGTTTGTCATAGTTCGGATCTCATCAATAGCAATAGCTTTATGTTTATAAGCAAGAGGCAAGGATATCAACACTTTAGCAATAATCTCAGATTCTTCTAACACTCCACTGGCACATCTAATTCTACACACAAGATCATCCACTTTCTACATAAAAGAAGTAATGTTCTCATCTTCACTCATCTTCAAATTCTCATATTTTCCCTTCAATCTTTGCAACTTAGCAATCTTCATATGACTATCACCTTCATGCAAAGTCTCCAATTTTATCCAGATTTCATGAGCACTCTCTAAGTCCATCACATTAGTCATTTCATAAACTTTCAAGGCACTCAACAATGCTTCCTTAGCTCTAATATTGAATTATGCTTCATTTATCTTATCTGGAGTAGTAGGACCATTCTAAGGAACATTATATACATTCTTAGTAATCTTCCAGTACTCTTCTCTAATGCATCTCAAATGACATTACATCTGGCTTTTCTAGAGACTATAGTTTGTTCCATCAAATCTCAAACTATCCTTCTTGAAAGCAAAGATTGTCATCCCAGATCTCCTCAAGTGGTCAATATTCTTCTAGATGTTGGCAACAATATAGAAAACTGAGAGGTTGGGGGGTGAATCAGTTTTCTCAAAACTTATTGCAACTTAAACCACAAATTAGATCTGATAATTAATAGTTTAAAGAATGAAACAACACCACATCAATAACACACATAACACCAATATTTTTGACATGGAAAACTTGGTTAAGGGAAAAGCCATGGTGGGAACCTACCCACAATGAGATAATACCATGTTAGGAGTAAGTGAAATATTACAATGGGGAATGCACATGCATTTAGGCATACTGCTTAGAGCTCATTGCTCAAACAAAAAACCCGGAAGGGATGTAGCTCTTAGGGAACTCTCACTAACTTACAAAAGAATTTGAATTACATCCAAAGAATCATGAATTGATAAAATAGCATCTCCAGATGCCTAAGTACAGTTTCTATTAAGCTCATTGTCAAATCTTCTCTACAATACACTTCTTTGCATAACTTCGCAAAACTTCCCTACTGAATGATTGATACAATATTCACACATAGCATGATACCTCTCAATGATTATTACATTCATTCATACAAGTCATCAGCCCATGAAATAGAAGTCGTCTCAACACATGCAACATATTACCAAATATAATTACACACACTATAACAGTGCATGCAAACCAAAACAATATCGGCTAAGACATAGTGTAGACCTAAACAACAACCACAAATATGAAACACCTCCAAGAATTATATCTCAATCATCCACAACACACTACCACATCAATGAATGTCACATAACACAAAGAACACCACTAGATAAGGAAAATATTCAATAACACACATAATAATCAATGCGGACTGCCAATACGCATAGAACATGATCTAGAAACATTTACAAGCAACATGAATTGCACCACAATAATCGCAACAACTCGGATTACTAAAATCATCGTCATCTCTTTACAAGAGCTCAAGAACACCAACACAACTAACTGTCAACTTGAAAGATTCGCTTGTGGATTTCCAAATCATGAACCAACCAAACTATGGATACACATCAACATCCATAATACATCCCACACATCGACAACTAAAGATATTACAATTCCGGAGCAATACACATGGATTTACCAAAACCTATCAACACTGAATGACTGGAAAACCAAGCGACATGTGGTTGGTATACCAGATCACAAAACTTGAATAATTCTTCATGTTGACCTAGGAAACTTTTTTTGAATCAAGTAGAGATAAGTATCTCAAACCCCATTAATCTGTATCAGCTCTTTTGCAACACACAAGCTAAACCAACTCATTCAATCTGACTGCAACACTGAAACATAGAGAGAACATATTCAACATATTCCTCTATCCAACAATTCTCCCCATATGTTGAAATCAATGGCAACATATCAACCAATGTCCAACAATCTCTAATATTTGGGTGTTTGGGGGTCTAAAATATCTTATCAAGAATCGTACTAATTAGGAATGATGGATGTCTTGGAGCGAGACAACACAAGTCTACCAGTTCGGAGGACATTAATATAGAATAAGGACTAATGCATAGAAATTGGACCAATGTGCAAGTTGAGGAATCTAGTGTGCCCCAAAAGTGTCCAAATCACAAGTATAATGATTCAGTGTCTGTGTCCAGTTTGGGCACTGAGTCTTCTAGTTGAGTCTATTAAGGTTTCTAGGATCATGGGAGCTTAGTAAACATACAATGCAAAAAAATAAGTACATATTAGATGAGTGTGAGAATAAGTACCATGCCATTCTAATAGTTAGTGAAATCTACTATACCTATTTCTCATTTTTGTTTGAAGTAAAACAATGGAGACTACCTTAAGACCCCTTATTGACCACCTCAATTTATCCATCTAATTAGGACTGAAATGATGAGCTGTGAGTAAGATAAGTACACAAACTTGTGACTTCATCAATATTAAAATTATCGGTAAGTATAGGACCATAATCATTTATTCTAATTGCATAGGACAAACCATAGAAAAAGTGCATAGTTAATGATTCTATCCACAAAAACCTTGATTACATTTTTTATTTGAAACATGGACAAACCTATCATGAAATCCATGGAGACCTCCTCCCATCTTTGACAAAAAGGATGAAAATTACATAAGATTCAAAGAATTAATTGTCTCCCTTTTTACTAATGTACAATGCATTCTATTATAACTTTTTGAAATTCACCTTTAAGACTTACCCAAAAGAGATCCTATTTGATTCTATTATAAGTTAACCATTTCATATCTATCCTGATGCATATAGGGATTTTCATTCCTTAAGGAGTGCTCGATTATTGTGATTTATTTTCTCAAAAGCTTTTGAAAGGATTTTTAGGTGATAAGAAAGTTCAAAGGTGTAGAAAGAGCACTCATTTGGATATTGCAGCGTGAAAGTTTTCAATTCTTTGACAAAAGATTACGGTTCTGTTGAGAATAATATCGTAGTGAACAAAGAGTAAATATTTGCACAAGCCTTTGAACTTCTTTTCTTTCAATCAATGACATTAATATTCTTTATAAAATCAAATTCTTCAAATTCATATTTATATTGTGCTACGTCTTCCCTACATAAGAAATTATAATGGGGTATAAAGTTTTAGTGTTGAACAATGAACAATAAATTCTCATATGTATTAAAACCACAATATAAGGATTAAATTAAACAAAGGGACTGAAGAAAAAAATTCTCGGTTAACTCAATTTATCATACATACATGATACAATGTATTTAAAGCTCAAATAAAAGGGAAAATTTAAATGAAGGATTTGAAGAACCAAAAAAATCTCCGTTAACTAAATCTGTCATATATATATATGACATAGAATGTATTAAAACATAGTAAACCCATTAAGTAAATGACAGTGATGCTTGAACAAAACATTTGTTTTACTTGACAATTTTAATGTTTTTATTAACACATTTATTTTAGTGTTCATAAACACCGTGCACAAAAATGTCTAAGTAAAGTCATTACAGAAACACCTACAAAGCAATAGAGCCCTCAAGGTATATAAACCCTGCTTAAACATTCATTAACAAGCACCCACAAAATAATAGAACCTTCCAGCTAAGGATTAGAGAGAAAAAGAAACCAAAATGAAATTAAATAACTGTTAATTAAAGAAGCATACAAACATGGCCGAATGGTGTTAGCTTAGTGAGGTTCAAGATCCTCACCTGGGTCAAATGACGGATAGCGAACTACCAAGGTTGCATGCAACAGTCGACTATGTTTTGGATGCAAAGGTCATGAACACTCCGGAATATGGATGAAAGAAGGGAGGAAAAGTGAGTGTGATGTGTGATGTGTGATGTAATGAAGCATTCAATGAGTCCTGTGTTGGATATTACATTGCAAAGGGTCCTTTAGTTAATGTGGTTGGCGAGAAGGGAGTGAGGAGGCAACGGGTGCTTAATGCAGTGTAGTGAGCACAAAAGGTGGCGGACTTGTGGCACAACGATCCACTACCATTGTTGTGTCATGCAGTTCGTTGTAGTGGAGCCATCCCATAAATGGTCATCTATCCAAACAACTTTTTGACACCTTTGACCAGTCAGGCTTTTACATGTGGCATGTTGCATCCACTAAAGATAAAAAGAAAAATTTGATCAAAAATTTGATTTCCTATATGTCACAATTATCGAATGTCAATTTAGACCTACGTGACACTACATTGGGTGTGCCACTACCAACCCCTCTCCTCTACAAGGAAATCCAAAACAATACAGAACAATCCGTAACTCTTTGCCGAAGAAGCTCCAGCTCTCTGCTTTCCTGCACCAGAAGAAGGAAGGAATAATCTAACTTCGCGATGAATGGATTGAGATAAATTTAGATATTAACTAAATGACCTCAATGATCTCAGCTGAACAAATGTTTTCCACACGAAAGTGAAGGAGAATTGCGAGGAGGAGATGTGACATAAAGAGTGGAATCCACTAAAAGCATGTCCACTATCTTTTTGTAAAGTGAACGCAGATTAATTGTACCGTTCGGCGCTCCACTATCTTTTTATAAAGTGAACACAGATTAAAAACAAAAATGACAGTCATGTGATTGGATATACAACTCAAGCTTTTTGTAAAGTAGATACCATTCAGCAATTATATAAATCAAGCTTTTTCTCTATATTCAAACATGGATCACATAATTCAAAGTGCTTACCCCACCTTAGTATGTGAAAGGAAAAGTAGTGTCCTTAAAAGAAGATAAATGACGACCATAGACATGACCGCAGCGAACAAATTTGTGTGGGAGATGTGATATAAAGAGTGGAATCTATTTAGCCTGACAGTGTTGTAGGCTGTAGGACAGGAAATAATGATACCTTACTCCAAGGTGTAACGCAATCGCCATTTGCTGTCCACTTTGAACGTTCAAATTGGCCGAGTTAATATTTTTGGTAGTCGTTATAGCTCACTTTGTACATTCATAAATTTCAAATAGTACATTAGATCTCGACAATTTGTTTTGGTTGTTTTCATATGCATACATAATCATTTCTTATAGCTATTGTGACTTTTGGGTAGTAACAACGAATGTTGTGGGATTTATTATTCCCACAAGGATCAAAAAGTACACATTTGAAAATGTCACCACTTAAAGATGTCCTAATAAATGTGCACTTAAAATTACCAATACTTATGAACAAATGGTCTAGTATTCATGCACAAATGGGTCAAATATGGTCCAAAAAAGCTAAAAAGTGAGATAAATGTAAAATTTATTAATGAACTTTTAGTTATCACTTTTTTTATTCTTTTAAAATTAGTAACTCGGGTTTGGATGCACAAAAAGTGCAAGGCTATTAGAACTATAATGACCACAAATGCTCTTCCCATTCATATTATGTTTTCTGAGTCAGTCTTCAAATGATGATAATAGTGAATAATTTGATTTAAGTGAATAGTAAGAGACATTGACAGAAATGTTGATTTTCTAATATGCTATTCCTTCATGACTAAAACTGTGAAGAATTTGAGCCTAAACCTTCCTTTGAGATCTCGTGGCAAGGCTCATGTGGCCTTATTATTTTACCAAGTTTAGTTGGCTAGTTTTTATAACTAAGAGTTTAAGATGGCTAGAGAGTGATATACTTTCTATAAAAATATGAAAAGATGATTTGTGGGAATGGAAAAGTATTAGGATTTTATTTGGACTAGTAGATGTTTGAGTAGTGTTTAATTCATGTGAAGTTTGGTCTAGTGATACATAAAGTCTAAAGTGGAGATAAATCGGGAGCATGAGCAACATCAAGGTACTTTTATGTGTAAAGAATTTTTATAACAAATTATAGTTGAAAGGTTCTAAAAGTATCACTCTCATACATCACAAACAAAATTATATTTTATCATTTTGTTGCACATGGGGGAGATTACTAGGTATTTCGGCATCCCTTTTGGTATAAGGGTCTCTCTTTCAGACTTGTGGAACTGGTTCCTCAACATACTCAAAGATAAGTTATTTTTTTGGAACAATAAATTCTTGTCTTTGGCAAAGAAAATTCAAGTTGCAAACAAAATTTTTATTGCTTCCCATGTGTATTATTCATCTTGTTAGATGCCATCTACTAGAAAATATGAGGATTTGAGTAGATTAATTAAAAAAATTATTTGGTCTAAATGGGATGGTACTATTGGATTTATCGTCTCCTTTCGGTCTCATTGCATTCAACCAAAGCATAAGGGTGGGTTGGGACTCATTGATCCTAAAGCTCAGGGGTTGTGTTTTGTCGATAAATGGATCATGAGAGCTGCCAAAGGGAATGAACCATGAAAATATTGGTTCATAATTGATTTTTTCTTGTTGTTGTTAATGACAAATAGAAGACTGGCAATTGGCTGGACAAGATTATCATGTCTCCTTTTAAAAAAAATCATCTTCCTTACCCTTGCAATCCATATGGAATTCTTGGCAACATGTTTGCCAATTTCTCTACTCTAGAATGATTCTTCCTAATTGCAACATGGCTTGAGCTTTGCATCATTATTAATATGGTGGAACAAACTAGTGTAGTACCATAATCAAGCTCTTGCTATTTGATTTCCCAAAAAATCTTTTTATCTATATAAGTAAGGGGTTTGATGCTCTAAGAACATGTGGGACTAATAATTTTGATTAGGCTACATGGTTGAACATTAAAAATCAGTTTGAACTGAACAACAAGTATAGGCTTTCTTCATATTTGTGCAATCATTAGTTCCAATTGAGTTGTCCATGAAAATCTGCACTCCAAGAGTATGCAAATTTTTAAAGATTGGAAGTGGTTTGTTTCATCTCATTTTAACTTTCTTCCGCTTAAGAAAGTTTATCTCTAGTCCTTACCTCATTGGGATATCCTTCCTTGCCTCAATTAGAAATGGAAATGTAGATTTAGTACCAAAAGATGGAACAATATGAGTGCACAAATATGGAAAACCAAAACTAATGTGGAGACTCAAATGTTGGCCTAGAAAGTTTTACATCATAAGTTGCCCATTGGAGATAGATTAAGGTGTATTGCAATTCAACTAGTTAACTATCACTTTTGCAAGAGCATGGAACATATGAAACATACATTTTGGGACTATCCCCTTGCTAAGAAACAATATAATTCTATCTTCAAAATCTTTTTAATTATTTTTTCATCATAAGTGGAATTGGAAAGAAGCTCTTCTTGGCCTTGGGCTACATAATTATGTGATTGTTGATTCTATTAGACAAGTTTTTGTAAGACATATTTGGAAGTCTAGATGTACTGTTGTGTTAGATCAACCAACTATTTTCAAGAAAATCGTATCTTAATTCTTTACTCTATAGTTTTTCAAGTTGCTTTTTTGCAATCATTTTTGTGACGTTTTCACACATCGCCCATCGGAAATGGGGACCCTTCTTTTCTTAGCTTAGTTGTCGTAAATAGGTGTCTTAGTTTAGTATAGTTTAAAGTGTGTGTCTCTTAAATTTAAAAATCCAAAAAAATGAAAAATGAGAAATTTTAAAAATCCAAAAAAAATACAAAAATATAAAAAAAAAATATTAAAAAAAATACAAAAAAATGAAAATCATGAAGATTTAGCTAAGGCATGGAAAATAAGCAGTGCCTTTCAGTAGCACTACTGCTTAGGAGCGCTGCCACTACTGCTTAGCAGCGCTGCCACTACTACTTAGCAATGCTACCATTGTTGCTTCTAAGCAGTGCCACTACTGCTTAGCAGTGCTACCACTGCTGCTTAGCAGCGTTGCCGCTGCTGCCTCTAAGCGGTGCCGCTACTGCTGTTAAGTAGTGCCACCTCATTCTACTACTTCTTTTAAGCGGTGATTTTTTTGTGTCATTACTTCTTTTAAGCAGTGCTCATTAATACCGTTACTACTTTTAAGCACTACTTTTCGAAAGCATTGCACTCTTCGTGCATTACTCATTACTGCTTTTAGCAATGTAAGTCACTTAAAACGATTTTTAATATTCAATCAAAGCATGTTCGAGTTCAACAATGAAGGGTGGCATATGAAAGCACGAGAAATGATGATTGATCATTCAATAAAGTTGGTAAATCTCCACGATGCAACTTAAAAGTGTATTTAATGATTAATTTTGCAATTCGATAAAGAAGAAACACAAAATCAAATAGATTTTATAAATAAGATATTGAATTTATTGAGATATTCAAATGGATGAGATATTCACTAAATGACCTCAAATTTTTAGACGTTCAAATTTATTCTAGCGGATATACGACCTTATCAATGATCTCAGCTGAACAAACGTTTTCCACACGAAAGTGAAGGAGAATTGCGAGGAGGAGATGTGACATAAAGAGTGGAATCCACTAAACATGTCCACTATCTTTTTGTAAAGTGAACGCAGATTAATTGTACCATTCGGCGCTCCACTATCTTTTTATAAAGTGAACACATATTAAAAACAAAAATAACAGTCATTGGATCCCTCTGTCTTCCACTATTTTTTTTTTTACTAATGCAGTTACCATTCAGCAATTGTACAAGTCAAGCTTTTTGTAAAGTAGATACCATTCAGCATTTATATAAATCAAGCTTTTTCTCTATATTCAAACATGGATCACATAATTCAAAGTGCTTACCCCACCTTAGTATGTAAAACGAAAAGTAGTGTCCTTAAAAGAAGATAAATGACGACCATAGACGTGACCGCAGCGAACAAATTTGTATGGGAGATGTGACATAAAGAGTGGAATCTATTTAGCCTGACAGTGTTGTAGGCTGTAGGACAGGAAATAATGATACCTTACTCCATGGTGTAACGCAATCGCCATTTATTGTCCACTTTGAACGTTCTCATTCCCCGAGTTAATATTTGTGGTAGTTGTTATAGCTCATTTTGTAGTAACAACGCATGCTGTGAGATTTATTATTCTCACAAGAAATCAAAAAGTACATATTTCAGAATGTAACCTTACCAAATAATACAATCCAAAGTCAACGATGATACCCTTATCCTCCTTTGAACTACACACTACAATAAAGAAACCATAAGTATAAGGATGAGGGATTAAATAATTGAATAAGTAACCCATGTATAGATGTTTACCATTCTAATATATATATATATATACACACAAAGTCTAAAAACACTAGAATGGTATCTGAATTTATGATTCAAAGGAAGGGGCATCCTAGATATAGCTTCTTTTAGAAACACCATTCATATTTGCGATCCCTTATATTTTAAAGGCCAAAAGAATAATCTTGATCTAAACAACTCTTGATGGTTTTCTTTTATCCATTTCGTCATATTTGACCCTAAGTGTCAAAACCTTACTTATATATAGATCACGTTTAGTTACATCTAGAAATTGATCTTACCCTCACTTTCATGCCTTAGAGGTTTATATTGCTTCGAATATCTAACTCCATGAGCAAGTAATATGAACAAAATTACACACCACTTTAGGTTTAGCATTTTAGATTGCATGAAATAAAATAGATGAAAGAGGGGTAGACTAAACATCATTTGATGGATTTGATCCAAAATATTTTTTTTGTAGTCAAGAAAAGCCAACCAAGTTATTTATTTTAAGGAACCTAAAGTAATTGAACCAATTTCATGGTTTAATCTAGGTCAAAACTGCCCAATTTGTTTATTTTGGGGAACTCAATGAAATTATGAAAAGTATAAACAATATATTTTAGAGCATATTAATTTTGTTTATTTAAATTTAATAGAGAAAATATTTTTTATTAAGTCTAGTTTGTTGGTTTACATTGGCATTTTTTTGTGTGAAGCCTTTTTCATGGATAATCGGGCTTCTTTTGAGAGTTCCTCTATCATCTTTATTCACATTTTTTGGTCAAGTGTCATATTTTAAAGATATTTTTGTATATGTTATGGTATGTTTTGGGAACACACTATAGCACAAATTTAACATAGGTGCTACATTTAATTGTCTTTCATCAACTTAGACGCTATTACCTTCATTCCACTATCAAACACATACAACCAATTATTTCTAGATAGGAACTAGTTATGTTGCATTTTGATCCTTTCCTCAATGTATGATTAGGCTACATTTCGATTCTCCATACATTAGTTTCGAAAAAATAAATTGATGGCTATGTATAATGAACATATGCTAAATTATTTAGTGTTACCAATTGTACAGTGTAAGTAACACATTATAGGTAGAACTTCTTCAAATTTCAAAGATGGGCGACTACCTTCATAATTCTTTGACACATTCACTATCAAAAACCACATTTTTCTTGTTGCATGCTAGTTGGTTCTTTAGTGAAGAGTTTCTTTAAAATTAACAACTTATACTTGTTAGTGTAGGTTTTTTATATTTATTTTTCCTACACATTATTAAGCATATTTAGGTTATATTAGGATAGTTTATATAGAACATGTGGCACATTCCTATATTTACATGTGTCATTCACACCCACATTTGGGTGGTTGAATGTCACACCATCTTTAGGACTCATTTGCCACCTCCCCATAACCATTTGTTTGTCCCTACCTAAGTTGGTTTGCCACATGTTTGACATTTTCCAAGTAGGCACAACTCCCACCTAATTTGGTTATTTGGGAGTTATTATTCCTCTTGGAATTATGTGCCCACATTTTTCTATATAATAAACACTAACCTCTCCCTTATGAGCTAATTCAGAGCTATCAAATGATTTCATATCATCTCAGTTAGTACAAGCGAGTGTCAATCCACATTGTATCAGTTGGAGAGTGATAATATCAATATTTTGTTATTGCACCATATTCCAACATTTCATCCTCTTTATTGCTCTCATGTAGAAGGTTGATTGTGGTTTTGTAGGTGATCTCAAGATATTGATTCCATCAGTGACTCTAACAATACCTAAAAGAAGGGTATGGTGGATTCACTCATATTATTTTTTTTGTTATTCAATATAATCAATCATGATAACCAAGCATGTCAAGTTCATTGAAGTTAATTGAAACACCCAATTAGAACTGAGACAAATGTTGACACTATTTAAACTCATCTACATTCAATCCATATAGCTCATCAAAGTGAATTCATCATTATAAATAGTACTTGAACCTATAGGTGGGTAATGAAAGTACTTGATTGTAAGTGCCTTGCATTTCTCCTAGTGCTCTAAAATATAATCCCTAGAGATCTAATGTTAATGAAAATGGTATCAAACACTTCATAATTTACCAAAGTTCATGCCAAAATACATCTTCAACTATTGAGACACCTATAAAATTGTGATATAACCAATGGATATAAAACAATAATAAAAATGTCATAGTACAATATCCTATTGTGACACAATATTTCACTCTATTCTTAGTAAGATAGATCACATAACATATAAAAATCCATATAGTAAGAAATATTTAGGTCTCCTCCAAATAAATAAAATCATGTTGCAATTCAATCACATCCCAAAAATATGTCAAAACACTGAGTTATATAGACAATGATGAGCGAAGCACATTGTCACATCCCATTTTTATTATTTATTAAGAAAATATTTATTTGATTAGTCAATTAATTTAGGTATGTGTAAGTTTTAAATGATGCACTAAAAATGATCATATTATATCCACATGGTAATACAATAATTTAATAATTGCTATCTATGAGGAATGATTTTGATTTAAATTAATAATTGAATTAAATATAATAATTATAAATGTATTTTCAAGAACTAGTCAAGGTTTCTTAATTATAGAAAAATAATTAATTAATCATATCATGAATATTATTTTTAAATAGTTACCCATACCAACTACCATTCATTGACATGAAGTGGACATGCGATAGTTTTTACCTTTTTGCATATCAAAATAGAGTATCCTCTAGGTTTGAGACAACCAAACATATGAATCTAAGAACCCACTCACAGTTGCACAAATTTAACTATTAGATTAATTTATCCTAAACATATTAATAGTTTTATTAAAAAACGTCATATTTTACTCTTTTATTTCAAATGCATTTGCCACAATTAGTGTAATTTTATATTAAAACATGTTTGGCCTAAGTTATTATGTCATTTCCTAAACGTAGTTCATAGCATCCAAATATATTTAAAGTTATAAATTAAAATAATATTTAATTTATTTTCAAAAATTTCTTATAATTGCAATCATAGGTGTAGTGAAATTTAAACTATTTAATTTTAATTATTCAATACATAACCAACATGAATAGATTTTTATTTTAAAATATTAATATTGATGTGAATTTTAGTGAAAATCTGGTTTCAAGTTTATTTTCAAAATCTCCTCATTGAATTTTACTTTAATTCTAGAAACTTGCAAAGAATAGGGTGTTTCCTCTTGCTTGAGGAGGATAGGGATTGATCTTTGACTCCATTCCTTTCCTTTTCAAGGAGGCTTTTTATGGATTCAGGCATAAGAGTTGGATGCCAATATTGTATCTCTTTCCAAATGTCATGTCATTTCAACAAGTCATCCTCTTTGGAGAAAATATATGTACAATAATTATGAGATGTGGTGAAAGTATGTTAAATAGAAACTCTATCATACATGCACAAGTAGAATTAAGGGCACAAATTTTTTTTGAGAAGAAAATCTAAAGCCAACCTAAAGGAAGTTTATGGTCAGGCCACCGACTCTAGTTGGTTGAACCTAAACTTCAAAGATTCGTCCAAAGGGAACCCAAGTTGAGTGGGTAGGGTGGTGTCATCCGTGACCATAGAGGCAATGTCATGTTGGCTTATGTGGCCAACTTGGGAATGCAAACCTCAATCTTTGCTGAGGTGGCCTTTATTTATTATTCTATCAATCGTTAATAAATTAAAGTATAAGAGAATTATAATAGAAGGTGACTCGAGGAACACAATCCTTTTCCTAGAAACGGAAGCGTAAGGCCCTTATTCAAGGAATTATCCACATTAGCCTTAATCACATGAGGGGGGAGGGAAACAAGGTTAAAAACAACTTGCCTTCCTTGGTTCCATTTTTTGAGAATTTAAAAATCTAGATAAATCAAGCTAAGATCTTCTAGATATGGTTTGAGCAACAATCTACAAGGACATAAAGTATAATGATGGGGTATAAAATTTCAAAAATTATTTTTTTTATCCTAGCTTCCCTTTTAGCAAGTCACTTTATGTTAGATTGGCAAAAATCCTTTTCAAAAAGAAGTGTTATTTCTCTTCATAGGTGTTGTGATACCCAAACTGCTGGTTTTTATTTCACCCACCTAGTTTCTAATTTGAAGCTCGTGGTGGTGAATATGGGGGGGACTTAATCCAAGTTGAACCTGATAACTATGAGGAATTCAAGTGAAAATTGAAGCTATGGTAGAAAGTGATCAAGGGGAATTTAAATAGTTATGTGAAGGGCATGCAAGGTTTCAAATCAAGGCTTTCAAAAAGCTCTATGAAGCCCTAACACAAGGGGGAGGTGTAGGTTGGCAAGGTTGCCTTTAAAGTCATGCCAGAGTTGATTGTGGTCATTACTTGACTCTCGCGGGATGGCATTACTTTTCCCAAAAAGATGAAGGGTTAATATAAGGGAGAATTCAAGCAATTCTTCAAGGAGGGTGGAGTGTGGAAGTTACAAAGTGGTTACAACAAAGAATAGATTCCTAGAAAATGGAAGGAAAAAGCCCTTCTTTTGAGAAAATTATTCACCCTCAAAAGGTTGTTTTAAAATATATCATACTCAAATTTTCCCCATGTTAAATCATCTAAGGTATGGAATCCACATGAACTTCATTTTTTGAATCTAAACATCTTTATCCTAATTTGTTTCCTAAGCTAAGTCAAAAAACTATGTCCTTTCATCAGAGATTAGTCCTTAGGCTATATAATTTTTATCTTTCTCTAACCCCTTTGAGTGAGTCCCCTTCTAATCTCTCTACTACCCTGTTGGACCTAAATTTGGTGGTTGAGATCTCTAGGGCCCCTATGGCTAAAACTACCTCAACTATTGGTTCCTCCTCTAAATCCAGACTCATCTACACCCATTTTAACCCTAATAGAGAGGCAAAACAAAATTCTTCTTCTATCCCATCCCCCAAGAAATTAAAAGTGCTAGAGTCTAGAGAAGAGGAGGAGTTTGAGGACTATGAATCTTATTTTGATTCATAATTTGAGTGGTCTCCCACCGTGTCTAAGGAGGTGGCCCCATTTCCCAATAATCAAGAGACCTCTGACCCTAAGAAGGCCTTCTTAGAGGCTAAGGCTACGATTTTAAAATTGGAGGAGAATGTGAAAAGATAGGAAATGGCTATCAAATGGTTCATCTCTCAGTTCCATGTGGTAATAAAAAAATCAATAGGCTTGAAGTGATAACTGAGGTAGGGACGAGAGTGGACAAATGGGTTATGTATTTCAAAGATGAACGTGTTTGGGAAGTAGCAAGTGATATGGTTGGGAAGTTGAAGAGTTGGGAGAAAGTTGAAGGGATATTGAATGAGATTTCCAAGAAGGTGACACAAAAATGAGAACAAGATTGTTTTGGAACTACAAGAGAACTAGGAGCTCCTAATGGGCAAAATAAAAGAAATGGACAAACAAAGCTAGGAGATAGTGGCTAAAAACTCAACTTCCCTCAAATCTATATAGGATGAGATCAATTAGAGGAGAGCCCAATATAAGTAGCATGTTTTGTCTCATTTTACATTGGTGGAGCCCCTTGCTTCCATGAATAAAAAAACTTTGGATTTTGACACCCCTAATTTTGTTAAAGATTCAAACAAGAAAATTTCCTTCTCAGACAAAGTTCTTAGTTTATGTAAGGATTGGTAGGAAAGTGATGCCTCCACCCAGTAGGCCATCTCTTTGTGCCTTTGGTAGTTGGTTGGTTTCACTGGTTTTGTTGTGTTTTGTGGTACTGGCTCTATCTTTGGTTTAGTTTGTGTTAGTGGTTTTTGTCATCCTTTGTTTTCTAGGTCTATTTTTTGCTAGGTGCACCCCTCTCATGCACCCTAGGTGGCACTTTTTTGCGATTTTGTAATACTTTGTAATGGTGTGGGCCTATCCTGCTTTTTATTAATAAAAAACTAAAGGGAGTTTATAAACATATCTAAAAGAATTTTATGAGTAGATCTAAAGGTAAATTGTAGATGAATTAGAGTAGACATATAAGCTAATTCAAAATAGACCTTAGAGTGGATATAGAACAGGCCTTCAAGATGATTTGGAGCAAACCTTTAAAGTATAGATTTATATTAGATCTTGAAGGTGATTTATAGTATAATTAAGGTGGATTTTGAAGGAGTTTTATTTCTAGGAAAACTAAGAATTTGTTGTTCAAGAGGTTGGTGTCTAATGCTAAGTTGGTGCTTAGTTATGGGGATTAGTGTCTCTTATGAGTTTGTGCCTACAAATATAAGTAGGAATTGTTGTCCCAAATATGTCGGTCCCTACAAAATTTGTAACATAAGTATTTATATAAGCAAATATTTTTGTCGTGGTTTTCTACCAAAAGGGTTTCCACATAAATTTCATGTTCTTACTTGTCAATATTGTGCAACTCATATTATTGTGGTTGTTGATTTGAGAAAATCTAAAATATTGTCTTGTATTGATTCACCCCCTTCAACTTAGCTTCAATTTAGATATTTGAGTGTCAATTGAAAAAAAAACCAACAAGTTGATCAATTATTTATTCTAAGATATATATTCAATTTCAGCTATAGTATAATAGTTGTGTGTAATATGAATCAAATCTTGAATCAAAATCAATTAATTTACAAGAATTTCTTGAAACCAAACTTTTATTTAACCTACCTTTAAATCAATATACCTGCTATGAACTAGGCAACGAAGAGTTTTATTGTAATACTACAAATGCATGGATTCCCCCTACATGACACTAGTTAATGTGAAGCTCAAACAAACAAAATATGACAATATTGTATTAATAAAGAATGGGTAATCATTTTAATTAAAATCTAAGTCCGTAGCAAATGAAAGCGTGCAAAGTGAATGTGAAATGGAGAAACCCCAACGCACTGAAATGGAGATCACTTTCCAACGGTGGATAGAGGCTTCTGGAGTACGCTTCATTCACTCCTCTTCTACATCATAGGATTCCAGTCTTTATGTCACATCTCCCAGTCTATTCTCATTCACTTTTATGTGGAAAACATTTGTTCGGCTGAGATCATTTTTATGGTCGTCATATTCCTCTCCATCGTAGATCGGCTGGAATAAATCTGCACATAACATTCTATAAATTTGAGTTCCTCTAGTGAAGGTCCAAATTTAAGGCATTCCATTTAACCTATAGACTATTTCTTCATTCTTCTGGTGTAGGTGCACCCACGGTCGTCAGAATAATTTCGTGGGAAGATTAATTTATTTATCTGTTTATTAGATGTCCTAGGCTTTGATAGTCCATAATATTCCCAAACAATTTATGGGAAAATTATGAAATTGTTTCACATATCAGGCAATCAGCTGAAGCTTCTGTATTGAAAATTTCTTAGTAGCCATGAATTTCTGTGGTTGTTGCAGTTGCTGGGGGAAGAGGGAGCGCGGTGGCTTCCATGCTTCTGTTGATACTGCAGAGAACCCATCAACAAATCGTCTTGTTGATACTGTAGAAAACCCATCAACAGATCTTCCTGTTGACACTGCGAAAAATCCTCCAAAAGCTCGTCCTGATCGATCAATAGATCTTCCTGTTGACACAGCGAAAAATCCTTCAACGGATCCACTTGATCGATCAACAGATCTTCCTGTTGACGTTGCAGAAAAACCATCCTTATCCACAACATCAGTCGGACCTTCTTTTTCCAAAAAACCACCACCGACACTGGAAGATGTCAGGGATAGCTTACAAAAAGTGGACATCGGAAGACTTGATGATTTCATCAATGTCATTAGACAACGGCTGGAAAGAGTGGCCCCTCAAAAGGTTCGTATACCTTTGATTTATTTTCATTTCAGGCAAAATTGCTAATTAGGGGTACTTGATTTGATCTGTAAGGAGGGAACGTGTTAATCAATTAGTAGTTGTGGTCATTTTTTTCTGTTTTATACTTGGGAATGTTTGCTATGTATAATGGAGGGCGTTGGTAGACATTACGCATCAAACTTGAAATTATTAATTTATAAATGAGAATTTTATGGTAAATCTCTGTTGTAGTATTGTGATCCTTGATATTGTATCCTCTCTGATTTATGATTACATGACAAAATTTCTAACAAAACACATAAACCACCTGCTTAATGTATGGGCTAAGGGTGGTTAAGCTATTTAACCCCATAAAAGGATCTTTTTATAAAAGCTTATCAGTAACGTCTCATTTATAAGGTAATAATCGATTCATCTATAGCTGAGGATAAGATCACAACTTCATCCATGCGCTTAGTCAAGAATCAGTTATCGAAAACAATATTTTACTCACACACTTTTATAGAAATCATGGATAAGTTTTCCTTCTCCATAAGCTACATAATTATACATATTTTTCCTTCTCCATAATCTATATAGTAAAATTCTTCTTCTTCAATCAAATCTAGAATCTATCTTCATCAATATTCTTATTCTTAACTAGCTTGCTAAATTTTCTAAGTAGAGAAACGTAACATTGATCATTCTTGTTTGAATAATATTGTCTTCCTTTATTTGTCCCTTGTATTGATTACAGTAGGGGTTGCAAGAAATGATAACCATTCTTGGTTTCTTTTTTATACTTTGAACCAAACAATTTAGGAATATAGACAACTAATTAGTAGATTGACACAAATATTCTCCTAATCCACTTATGCCTCTGACCCCATAAGTATTCTCTATCTTTTAGCCTATTCCTAAGTGGCTAGTTGATCCATAATTAAATAACTTAAATATTATATAATAATAATAATGCTTATTTAATTTATAAATTTAATATGAGTAGATCCAGGGGTGATGGAGTAATTTGATCGATCATGGTTGGACCGCTACCTAGGATAATATTTCGGCTTATTTAATGTATAAATTTAATATAATATTATTTATATAAATTTGATATAATATTATTTATATATTTATAATATAATATATATTATTTAATAGGGCTTTGTGGTAATAGGGGTGTTTGACAAATCTTGTGAGCCCTATGCATCTTTGTTTGGTCTAGAGATTGAGCTCATAGCCTTACATGGCATATCCTTTTTGGACATTATGATGGGTGGGATAGTTTTGAAGCATGAATTGTTCTCTAACAAGACAAAACATTAGTAATTCCTTTTGAGCACAAATACAAGCTCCTTTTGAGCACCAAACTAGAAACAACAATTGGAAGACCAAGGGTCACAACTTAGAAATCCACTTTAAACAATGTGACAAATACAACCAATGGAAGACCAAGAGTCACAACTTAAAATTCCACAAAGATGTTCCTCTTCACATTGAGAACTCAATGCTTTAACCAACTAAGATCAACCCCCTGGACAATTAATATATTATTTCAAAATCGTTTAGTATAACATATAGCATGAAAATGTAATTTATTATTTATACATTATATTTATTATATATCACAATATAAAATTAATTTTTTAAATAAAATAATATTTTTTAAAATATAAATATATAATTATAATATAATATTAAATTAAATAAAAAATTTAATTTTTTAAATATATAATTTATGATTTTGTGTTATATTTATTATTTATATTATAATATATAATTATTTTGATCTTTAAAAATTAAAAATAGTATTTAAAAATTTATAAATATGTAATTAACTATTTAAAATTATATTTATAAATAAAAGAAATATAAAAATCCAAATTTTTTATTTTAAAATTAATAAAGTTTGATCTATTTAATTAGTTTTAAAATTTAAAGAAAGTTTTAACTTTTTAATTAAAAGTGAACTACATATATTAAATATGAAAAAAAGTGTCTTTGCGAAACTAAAACATCGAATTAGCTGCACATTTTTCAATTTCATTGGAGGAGTCAAAGTCATGAGAGGGGTTGAATTGAAAACGTGTGGTCGCAGTAAAATCGAAACCGAAAAGGCAAAACAACTGCAGATAAAAAAATGGTTAAAAGTGAAACAACCGCAAATAAAAAACTGCCTAAAACGGATGGATGGTCGAAATTTGTTCAATCGCCTTGCAGCAGTACGAAGGTAGGGGACAATTGTAGATATGTACTGACAAGTCGCCCATTTTTTATTTATGTCAGTTATATTTATTTTAGGTATAAATAATTATTTCTGGACAAGGTAGTACAACTAAACTTATTTATATAATTTTTTTGTATGATATAAATTTACCAATATAATTAAGACTTTTTTACCTATTTCTATAATAATAAACATAAAAGTATAATCATTTATAAATACACTAGCAAACATCATGAAATTCATATAAAATAATAATAAGCAAACTAAAAATTAGTCAAATATTTACTTTGCTAGTTATTATTATTTAGTACAGTTCTTGCAACTTGAATGGTGATAATGTAGTGTATTTAATCTCAATTCCTTTCATAATGGATCTATCGTATCTTCTCACTTGCAAGTTATCCCCTACCTTTAAAGCAACAACCTTTATGGTATCTTTAACACCAACTACAACATCTTTTTCATTAAGTGATGGTCCACAAAATTTATTAAATTTTCCTATCAAAATTTTTAATCACATATAAATATTATTGAAAACAAAATTAGCTACTTCTACAATTGTCAATATAATAGTATGATTACCTATAAATTCTCTATGAAACAATGTGAAATTTATTGAAACTACGAAGACAACTATAAATTAGATAAACTATTATTTTATAGTATATTATCCTCTACAATTCCTTTCCCTCTCATAGTGTGTCTCTCCTATCTCCTCTTCCAAGCAACCCCCTTAGCATTAAAGCTAATATTTTTACTTCTGTTTCAAATCTATTATTTTTTAACAATGGACATTAAAAAATTCAACTCATACATTATATAACTTCAAACTTAGTAGCTAAAATTATGCTCAATTGATGAATGTGGAATTGAATATGATTAATTATTAAATTTTGTTAGGTATAGTTCAGGTAATATTTTTAGTTATGCTTCAAATCTGTTACTTTTATTTATTTATTTTTAAAAGGGACATTACAAATGTCAACACATCCACTGTATAACTCCAATGTTCATAGCTAAAAATCATTCTTGATGGATATATAGGGCATTGACCTAATATAAATGGAACCATACATACTGTGGAATCAGTTATGCACACAAAGGTCAAAAAGTACACATTTCAAAGTGTTCCCTGATACCTAACTAAAGATGTTTCAATAACGTCAAATCAAAATTGCTAGTACTTGCTGAAAAATGTCCCAATAGTGGTGCACAAATGGGCCAATTATGAACAAAAAATTACAAAAAAGATCGGTTATTGGTACAAAACAAATTTATTAATGGTGTTTTCACTATGACGGCTATTGGGGGGTCAACATGACAATAAGGTGACAGTTATTGGAACTATGTATACATTTGATTTCTTTTCATTTCAAGGAAAATTGCTAATGAGAAGTCTTTTCTTTTTAATCTGTAAGGAAGGAACACCTTAAACAGTTACGCTTGTCGCCAATATATTGGTCTTTTATTTTTAATCTGTAAGGAGGGAACAATTTAAACAGTTACAGTTGTCGCCAATATATTGGTCTTTTATGTACTAATGGTAGTCAGGTATGATTGAGGGTGTTTGTTAGATTTCATGCCTCAAAAGTATTAACTCACGAATGTGAACCCCATCTCCTATCAGCCAAACACTCTAAAAGATCAGAATCAACTCCAGTTCTCATGCTTACTAAAACCACAAGTAAATATTGTCTGGACAGGATACACAGGACATTGCAAGCTCAAGTTCTCCAAATAAAGATAAGTTTCCAGTATGGACTTCTCCTATTGTACAGAGCGGAAGGAAGTTTCTATCATTTGTCAATGATCATTCAGAGAAAATAGATAACAAGGTTAGTTATCTGCAAATAATAATATGGATATTATTTTATCTATTTTTGAAGTTGCACTTATCTTTTATTTTCTATTGATTGACAGGATGAATTTTTTAACTCAGGCGAAGCAGCAAAAATTGCAGGAAATATACTTCAGCAAGCTGGCCAAATCCATTGGGCGGTTGCAGCGCTTTCTATCACAGGCTATCTGATATCAAAATGTCAAAAGGTGTCTCAGAACCATACTGAATATATAGAGCTCTTGAAAAAAATGCTTGAGCTTGCATCTCATATTAAGGACTTGAAAGTTCGTATTCCTGAAGAAAAAGAGAAATTGGCAAATGCTTTCCAATACATTGTTGAGGGATCGATGTTTTGTGCCTCCCAATTAAATTCGGGAAAATTTTGCAGGTTGGAACGATTTATGTCCTTCAATAATATGTATCGTTGTATTTCTATTATATATGGTTAATGGTATTTGTTTTTATATTAAACTTCTCTTTAAAAAATTAATAAGTTTTGCAACCATAATTTACCGTTTGGAATTGTATGTTGCAGCTTCTTAAAATCATCAATAAACTCTGACACTTTGAGTGGAATTCGCTCCAAAATAAGCGGTCTTTATCAAGATTTGAACTTAACTGTTAATAAAGAAATGTTAAAAGGGCAGCCTGTTATTCTTCCTCTCTCTCAAGCAGAGTATCCAAAGAACGCAGGTAATGAATCAATGACATTCATTTTGAATCTTCCATGTTATGAAACAGATGCTTTTATAGGGATAACTTCTATTGCTTCCAGTCTTAAATTTTACAGTACTTGTAACCAAAAAAAAGAAGTATATGTTTTTAACCTTTCAATTTTTAGTTCTTAATAACTTCAAAAAATCCTTCTGAGAAGTATCTTTCTTTCTCCGTGTGAAAAATTGTGCCTTGAAAAGAAAACTTAAGATATTTCAGAAAATATTGGATTGTAGTTCATTAAAAATTTACAAGTTATTGAGATTTTCCGTTTTTATGGATTCAGTTTGTTCCTTTCAATGTGCTATGTGATGATAGTTCATCCTAGTAATAAATTGTTGCTTTCCATGCTGAAAGAAATTTTTCCTACACGTCTCTTTTATTATTATGACATTCTTGTGTTTGGCAACAGTTGGAATCGAAGAACAATTAGAGGCAGTAAATAAATTGCTGAACATGGAAACAACTGAAGATTGCTCATCTATTGTTGTTCTTATTTGGGGCTTCGGTGGCATTGGAAAGACAACTCTGGCTCAGGCTGTTGTCTCCAAAATAGATAGAAGCCGTTACAATTATGCCAGAATTATATTAGATGAGGTTTCTGAAAACAATAAGTATAAGTATACAGAAATGCAGCAGCACATTTTACAAGATGCATTCCCAAACTATAAGGGTGGAATTAAAATAGAACTCCGAGATAGTGATGATGGGAAGGATAAATTAAGAGAGGCTTTTTCAAGTGAAGGAAACAAGCCTGTATTTTTGTATATTGATAATGCCCTGCACAAAAAAGATTTGGAACAGCTTCTTCCCGAGGACTTGGGATGCCTTCCCCAACATAGCAGAATTCTTATCACATCCAGAACCAAGGAAATTGTTGATATGCTTGAGGAACGTGGTTTTCATGATCGTATCAAAGATTACCCTGTGGAAACTCTCTCTGACAATGATGCAATGCAAGTTCTCTGCAAAGACAATGCAATTCGTGATCGCATCAAAGATGATCTACAAAATATTGTGAATGTCTGTAAAGGGATTCCTTTGGTTCTCACAATCGTTGGTGCGAAATTGCGGAAGTAGAAATATGATGTGTGCCGCTGTAGTTGGATAATTGAAGATTTGAAGGAAGGCAAGGAAATCAGAGATCTGAGTCACCGCTTGTTTCATTTTGTATATGAAGAGTTGGACGAGGCAACCCAAGAAGCATTTTTGGACATCTGCTGCTGCTTCAATGACAAAGAACGTCGATTTGTGGAGTACATTGTGGGTGCCGAGGAAGTCACAATCCTTGAAGAGGCAGCATTGATCACACCAGTGATGGTACAGTCAAATTCGTGGTTTTGGGAGGAGGAGGAGAGGTTGACTGTTCACGATATTATCGGGTCCATTGGGCGTAGATTGGCAAAGTCTAGCAGGATTGTGGATGCAAACGCTTGGGATGAAGCTGAAAAAGATGAGGTAGATTTCTCCTTTTAACTATACTTACATGGACTGCTACCATTTTCTTTCGCTGATTAAATTATAAAACATGCTGACACTAGAGTCTTGCAGGCCAGGCTCAAAAGAGTTAAAACGGTTTGCTTTTCTGGTGATAAAAATTACATTCTCGAAGAAAGACATTTCAATTCGATGAAGGAAAGTTTAAGAATTCTGGTATGGAGAGGCAGTATAAATGTCAGTGTACCATACGCAGTAACATTACCAGAGATAAGATGGGCAGAGATAAGCGGTGGTTTTTCTTGGCTGAATGTAGAAGCACTTCATAAATTGGCTAGCTTGTGGTGTGACAATCTTCCCACTCAGCAGAGAAAGGCAAGTCCTCACTTCAATAGTCTACGTACTTCCATTTCATTTTTGCACATTACGGTTATGTTTTTAACTATTGCTAATTTTAGCTGCATTTTTTGTCATGGTAGTTGATGTTCTGACAAAGAAATTTTAACTGTGCGTGTAGTTACCAAATAGTTTAAGGACGTTATCAATCTCTACAAAGGCTGCCACGCGGGACTTATTAAGTATAGTGCCAAATTCCTCCCTCGAAGAACTAAATCTATTATTTCAAATTGAAGTTCCAAATCTATTTTCATTTCCATTATTTCCAATTGAAGTTCCAGATGAAGACCCTAGCCAGCCCTTTAAAGAAGAGGAAGACAACACCACAGATATATTTAATAGATTTCTTCGCCTTCAGGATTTAAACAACTTAAGGTATCTAGTAATTAAGAGCTGCCAGTCTTTGTGCGAGCTTCCTGAGCAAGCGTGTAGGTTACCTCATTTGAGAAAACTTTCTATGTGGAGTTGTAATAGAATGAAGCGTCTGCCAGAATTATTTGGGCAACTCAAAACTTTAACGCTTTTGGACTTGAATGACTGTGAAAGTCTGAAAGAGTTGCCCGACACGTTTGGGCAACTCACAAATCTAACAGATTTGAACTTGGTGGGGTGTAAAATTGGGCAACTCACAAATCTAACATATTTGAACTTGGCAATGTGTAAAAGTCTGAAAGAGTTGCCCGACACGTTTGGGCAACTTACAAATCTAACATATTTGAACTTGTTGTCTTATGAAAGTCTGAAACAATTGCCTGACACTTTTGGGCAACTAGAAGCTCTGCAGCACTTAGATTTAGCATTCTGTTCAAGGCTTGAGGAATTGCCTCGTGGCATTGAACAACTGACATCTCTTAAATACCTGGACTCGCGTTCATGTCGTGTATTGGAGTCTGGCATTTGTCAGAAGGACGGCAGCATCAAAATAGTAAAGAGAAATTTGCATTTTTGTTCCGGCTGTAACAGGGACAAAAAATTGAATGTACAAGATGATAATTTGGTGGGTTCAATATTAAAAAAACATTTTTAATGAAATGTTTTCTTCTATGTTTAATTTTTGAAAATTCAATTGTTTAATTGTTTATAAATAAAAATATAAAAAGAAATATTATTTTGGTTATTGTATATTTTAATTTGATAAGAAAATAATTTAAATTAAATGATATTTTTAAATAGTATTCAAAGCAAAAAATCAATTTATAACTAATGAAACATTTAGTATAAATTTTCAAAATAAATTATATTTATTACAAATAATATTATTTTATAATTGTTAAAAGAATAAATTTTCACTATTAAAATTATGTTTTGATCAAAATGATAAATAATTTAATTTATCTTAAATAATGTGCTTTATGTTTTGATCATAAATTATAATTTATCATAAAATCACAATGTTTTAAACATGTTAGGTGTAGAGTAAAAATTTGAACTAAATTTCCTTTATAATTAGGTGAATTGATTCTTATAAAGTTGATTTAAATTCTATTATAAAAATAAAAAATAAAAAAATAAAAAAAAACTTTATTAGGTGCATTTTTTTCATTTGAATAAATATTATTAAGAATTTTGAACTTGTAGTCATGGAATTTGTATTTTCTCAAACTATAATTGAGACCACTAAACTTGGAGAAATTTTTAAAATCTTAAAACCACTTACCATTATTGAACATATTGTGATTTTTTTTTTAATTGAACTAAAAAACCAAAACATGTTAAGAAATTGTAAGCCCTTATAAATAGAGCAATTGTGGTCTAGCATATCTAGAATTGTTGGCTTTAATGTGATTAATGATGTGGGATAAAATAGATTGGATAGAAATGTTCTCCCTGTTATATATGGAATAGGAACGAGGTACCCACAATAGGTTAAGCCAACATATAGGAGAAACATCAAGAAAAATAAAATCCTCAAAGGAATGGTTTGGGCTCAATCTCTGAGACATCTTCATTAGATCTTACTTTTATCAACAAAGTTAACACCCTAGCTAAGTTATCAACTTCTAAGATACTTGTTGAAACATGGGAACACCTCTAGATTGTGGGTAACCTATACTAGGGATGAACATGTAGAGAGGGTTGGTTTACTTGGGAATCACCTAAAATTGATTTATTCTAGTTCTATGTTGAGAAAAAGGAGTAGGGAACACTTTGAAGATGACATTTAACTTCTTAGATGATGCACTAAATTTGTATCAACCCTGTTTTTTTTATTTTAGACACATAAATAACTCAAAATCCTCCCACGACGTTTGTTCTGAAATATGGAAGAAAACTTGAGAAGTTAGTAATATATGACAATCACTTCATATACAAAATATTGGAGTAATTTATATTTTCTTACAATATAGGCAAAGATGACAATCTCTCTAAAATGGATAGCTGACAACCAATGAATATAGGAAAAAGAGACAATTAAACCTTGTACAGGACCATGCCATGTATTCAAAGAGATGAAGTTTGGATCATTGATAAGCATAATGGTTATAAAAAAGAAAAAATATGTCTATATGGCACCAATGCAAGTGAACAATGATCAAGATCAAGTGATGTGCGACTCTAGAAGAGAACCATACTCAAAATGAGAAATATCTAGTACAATGTGTTGATGAAAAAGATCTAAGGCTTGCATCAATAAACTAAAGGTATGGAGAAGGCCCCAAACACATAAAGTGTGCCCTCGTGCTACCCTACCAAACCTATACAAATAAATAACACTCCATGTTAGTAAATGGCTTATGAGGAAATGGATAGATTCATAGCTATAAGAAGACCTTATTGTCACAAAAAGATTGAGATAGTCTCAGAATATTACAAAGACTGAATGAAACATGATCTCACACAATGTCCACTCTTCAACAGTACTACAACAATTATTTTTCTTTGGTAGTCATCAAATGGGAAGTTTGTAAGGAGAATAAATAGTGAGGAGATGATCACCAAAGGATGCGGTTACGCTATTAAGGATTTTCAAGGTAAATAAGTGATATTTTGTATCCAACCATAGAAAAACTTGTTCACAAATGAGTAGTTGAGTGTTAGCAAACACTATTAGGATCCAAAGAAATGAGAACCTTGGACAATGTTTGTATAATAACTATAGTGTTATCCAAAGCTTTAAATGGAAATAAGGATACATGTTAAGAGAAAAAAGTACTAGAGGACTTTGAATTATGAACAAAAATGTGACGATGCGTTCTAATGAACCTACATATGTCCTTAAACTCAAAGGGTAACTCAATTTTATTAGAAGAGACATAACTATTTATATCTATTATGCCAAGATTAATCAAAGAGGAGGATGGATAATAATAATTAGTCTAAAGGTAAGTGCACCAAGATGTGGTACCAAAAATGTCACGTTTTTATATTTTCATAAAAATGTGTCATTATTATGAAATGGTCATCTAAACCTTTGGGTTGGATGCCCAAGGAAAATACAACCCAGAGGGTTGGTGTTTTTCAATGCAAATGTTTTGGTGAGCACCAAATATGGCACTTGCCAAATGTTATGTATTGGCAAATGTAGAGGTCATGAATGGGCAAATGTTCTAGTTTGGACACAAGTGAAGAATACATATCTAACATCATAGATTTTCCATCACATACTAATGCATTCCTAGTTACTATTATTCTTTAGTTCATTTTAAAAGCACCAATTCCAAATGTTCCTAAACCCATTATCCACATCATTAGTTTTATTACTAAGCATCACCTAATACACATCTAATTCATTCCCATGAATAAGAATAACAATACATTCCATCATAATACCAAAATGCATAACCATAACCAAAAGATGAGAACAATAAGAGAATGTCTTCCATTACTTAACAATTACCATAATCAATAGCAGTAAGGGTAATCATCTCATTACATGACATATCATACATGTGTATCTAATCATCTACTTAACACATACAACTATCTCATGATACATAATTTCTTATCATAACGCCACATGAATCATATTACAACATTTATTTCATTCTATAACGTTTACAACAATCTACTCCAAGATTCCATCCATAAACTGAAGAGATAAAGGATTAATATCTACACACGTGAGAATCCAACGAAGAACATCCCAATGGAAGAAGGCATCAAACCACCTAACCATGTGGAACTATAAGGAACTACCCCCTATGCTATAGAGAATGACACAAGATCCCACACACACACTAGATCTAGGCTAACACTTAACAACCAAAGGATACAACCAAAACCTCTAAAAGGAAGTAACCACGTGAACAATACTCCAATCACATCACAAGCCTAACTCCAAAGCATAAAACATCCAAAGACACTACAACAACAAGGTATAAGGAACTAGGATCTACATGTCGGGAAGAGTGTCATCACATGCTATCACAAAAAACAAAGGATATCTTAGGTAAGAGGAGTTAGAGCTCCCTATTCTCGGTATATGTGATACACATGTGGAACCATCTCAACCTTTGAGGAAATCAAGGGAGTTCGGTTTATCCAATTATCGGATCTTCCCAAACCTCATCCTGAGTCTCTACTAGCACTCTAGGCCATGAGATGGGGCACCACTAATACATTTCTTATCTTATTAAGATGAATTGTTGTTACCCATCCCTCCTAAGATTAATTTATTAGGTTATCACTTAATTATACATTAAACTCCCAATGAGCTATCCCAACGATCTAGATCCCAACTCCCCAACACAAGGAATCCTAGCGATCCATTCCTCATGACCCCAATAGACTCATGGAAGACCACTCTCCCTAATCATGCTCCTAGACCTTAGGGTAACCACATATACAACAAGGAGGCACATACAAATGTATTCCACAAATGACATCCATACAAGGATACATATAGATATGCAAATCCAATCAATAGCCACAAGCCATAATATAAATTACACGAAGTAACCAAGAGCCTCATAAATAATCAAGAGCAAGGCATAATTCCCTCTTTCTTAGCCATAAGCAACACATTCCTCCACACCAAGGGTAAGTGCACCAAGATGGTGAACAAAAAGGGGGGTATAAGTGGCCACTTTTTTTTTTCTTCTGAAAACAGGTAAACCTGAACTTCAAAGAGATATTCGAAGGTCACACACTTAAAACTAGGAGTTGAGAAAACAATAAGAATTGTAGTACTCTGAATCTAGTTTCTAAACTACTAAAGTTTTTAAAAATTGGATAAGATTAAGAGGGTCAAACCTCTCTCGCATGAAAAACTATTCCTGATTTTTTCAGAAAAATATAACATAGCTGTTTTCATGCGCTGCACAAAATATATAATTAGATTTAGTATTTTACAAAACCCTTTGGTAGGATGATAGGTAAGATTGAGATCTAGAAGTTGTGTATTTTTTTATAATTTTTCGTTGAGTATTTTTTTTTTAATGATTTTTTGAAGTGACCGCATCCTGAAAATTTGGTACCTATTCGTGCATTGGGCATAACTTGCATCAAAATAATCGAAAATGAATTTTTTTTTTCCAAATTGTATAGAATCTAGTGTAGAACAATAATATGTACTTTATTTTGAATTTGGTCAAGTATATCAAAAGTTATTAAAAAAATGGTAGATGTATGTCTGTGAAGACTGTCAAGGCACTGGTAAATAAAATTAAAGTTTACTATGCTAATGTTGTCTAAAAATAGAAAAATTTATATGGTCAGAAAGATGAGAAGACGTGTGAGATTATGGTGGTAATTTTAGAGATACCCACTTGATCATTTGTAAACCTGATGATGATGAAGTCGAGAAATCATGTTACAAGATGAAAAAACATGTAAAGGGACAGAAATGGAGGGAAAATGGGCTTCCAAGTCTTAGGGTCATTTTCCAACCCTCTTACCAAGCCAATACCCGCACAGGTTTTGATGTGCAATATAACCTGCTCGGGTTTTGAAAAACAAAAAGTACCATTCATAATTCTACATATCCCGTACGGGTAATGTAGAACTAAAACCATCATTTTGAATTTCCCAAAACCCGTACGGGTTATGAAAAACCAAAAATATGGTTTTTCATAACTCATACTGGTTATGAAAAACCAAAATTATGGTTTTTCATAACCCGTACTGGTTATGAAAAATATCATTTTGAGTTTCACAAACCCGTACGAGTTATGAAAAACCATTATTTTGATTTCACAAAATACATATATAATATGTGTTTATGTATGTATATATGAATATCTATAGTTATATATATACATATATTTATATAGATATATGTATCTATGTTTGTATACATGCATGTCTCTCTTCTTTTCCTCTCTCTCATCTTCCTTCCCCCATCATCATCTTTGTCTATTCTGAGCCCTAATTAGCCTTTCTTGAGTTCTATCTCATCTCTCTCCCCCTCACACTCTCTCTCTCTGCCAAGTCTCTCACCCTCTTCTCCTTCTCTCTCTCTCTCTCTCTCTCTCTCTCACCACCACACACACACACACACACACACACACACACACACACACACACACTCTCACTATCCTATCCTATTATCACCCTCTCCCCTTCTCTCTCTTTCTCTCCCCTACCTCTCCCTCCCCCTCCGTTATCTTATCCTATTCTCTCTCCTGCCCCTCTCTTGACCCTATTCTCTCTCTCTCTCTCTCTCTCTCTCTCTCTCTCTCTCTCTCTCTCTCTCTCTCTCTTTCTCTCCTTATCATATCTCTCCCTCTCTTCTTATTCCCTATTCTCTATTCTCTATCTTACCCCCTCTCCCCCTACTCTCTCTCTAACTTGCCTTTCTCACCCCCCTCTCCTATCCTATTCTCTCCCTCTCTTCCTATCCCCTCTCTCTCTCTCTCTCAATCCTATTCCTCACCCTCTCTCCCTTCTCTTTCTTTCCTATCTCTCTCACTCTCTTCCTATCCCCTTCTCTCTCTATCTCTAACACTCTCTCCCTCCCCCTCTCCTTATCCTATTCTATCCCTCTCTTCTTACACCCTATACTCTCTCTCTCTCCCCATCTCCCTAGTCTCTCTCTCTCTCTCTCTCTCTCCTCTCTCTCTCTCTCCGTCTCTCTCTCTCTCTCTCTCTCTCTCTCTGTCAATCCTATTCTCACCTCTCTCCCTTCTCTTTCTTTCCCTATCTCTCTCCCCCTCTTCTATCCCCTTCTCTCTTTGTCCCTAACTCTCCCTCCTCCCCTCTCCTTATCCTATTCTCTCTCTCTCTCTCAATCCTATTCTCACCCTCTCTCCTTTCTCTTTCTTTCCCTATCTCTCTCCTCTCTTCCTATCCCCTTCTCTCTTTGTCTTTAACTCTCTCTCCCTCTCCTCATCCTAATCCTATTCTATCCCTATCTTCCTACCCCCTACTCTCTCTCTCTCTAACTCTCTCTCTCCCTCCCCTCTCCCTCTCCTCTTCTCTCCCTCTCTTCCTCTCTCTCTCTCTCTCTCCTCTCTCTCCTCTCTCTCTCTCTCTCTCTCCTCTCCTCTCTCTCTTTGTCTCTAACTCTCTCCCTAACCCTCTCCTTATACTATTCTATCCCTATCTTCCTACCCCCTACTATCTCTCTCTCTCTCTCTCCCTCCTCCTCTCCCCTACTCTCTCTCTCTCCCTCTCTCTCCCTCCTCCTCCTCTCCTCTCCTCCTATCTCTCTCTCTCTCTCTCCCTCTCTTAATCCCATTATCACCCTCTCTCATCCCTTTTCTTCTTTCCCTATCTCTCTCCCTCTCTTCCTATCCCCTCTCTCTTTGTCTCTAACTCTCTCCCCCCTCTCCCCCCCCTCTCTCTCTCCCTTCTCTTTCTTTCCCTATCTCTCTCCCTCTCTTCCTATCCCCTTCTCTCTTTGTCTCTAACTCCCTCTCCCTCCCCTCAACTTATCCTATTCTATCCCTCTCTTCCTACTCTCTCTCTCTCTCTCTCTCTCTCTCCTCTCTCTCTCTCTCTCTCCTTATCCCCTTCTCTTTATGTAACTCCCTCCCCCTCTCATCATCCTATTCTATTTCTCTCTCCCTTCTTTATCCTATTTCCCCATCTCCGCCCTCCCTCTCCTCTCCCTCTCCCAATTTTTCCTCTCTCTCCCCTCCTCTCTCCCCTCCCCCTCTCCTTATCCTACTCTCTCTCTCTCTCTCTCTCTCTCTCTTCCTTTTCCAATCTCCTCTCTTCATATCCCCTATTCTCTCTCTCTCTCTCTCTCTCTCTCTCTCTCTCTCTCCCTCTCTCCCTCTCCTTTTCCCAATCTCCCTCTCTCCCTCTCCCTCTCTCCCACTCATTTCCCAATCACCCTCTCTTCATATCCCCTACTCTCTCTCTCTCTCTCTCTCTCTCTCTCTCTCTCTCCTCTCTCTCTCTCTCTCTCTCTCCATCCCCCTGTCTCCTTCTCCCTCTCCCCT